>NC_092743.1:6572159-6872159 GCF_047496795.1 Chiloscyllium punctatum
GTTCTTGCTGCTTGTCGGGACTTCCAAGGCAAAAAAGGTTTTGAATGAGTCCTTTAAAGGAGGCCCTTTCACAGCAAGCTGAAGGTGATCTGGTCAGAGTCAGGGAACTTCTGGGTCAACCTGCAGCAGGACACTGGGAGAAGGGGGGTGGGGTGGAGAGAGATGCCTTCAAACAGAACTGGGGAAGGGTCCAGGCCCAGGGAGGCCTGGATATCTGGGAATATTGAGGATAAGGAAAAAAACAGAGACATGCAACAAGGAACAAATTGGCAGAGGCCTGAGTGGAAGATTAGATTAGATTAGATTAGATTACTTACAGTGTGGAAACAGGCCCTTCGGCCCAACAAGTCCACACCGCCCCGCCGAAGCGCAACCCACCCATACCCCTACATCTACATCTACCCCTTACCTAACACTACGGGCAATTTAGCATGGCCAATTCACCTGACCTGCACATCTTTGGACTGTGGGAGGAAACCGGAGCACCCGGAGGAAACCCACGCAGACACGGGGAGAACGCGCAAACTCCACACAGTCAGTCGCCTGAGGCGGGAATTGAACCCGGGTCTCTGGCGCTGTGAGGCAGCAGTGCTAACCACTGTGCCACCCATAGGGAGATAGGGAGGCAAAAGTGAGGACTGCGGATGCTGGAGATTAGAGTCAACAGAGTGGTGCTGGAAAAGCACAGCGGGTCAAACAGCATGTGAGGAGCAGGAAAATCGAAGTTTCGGGCAAAAGCCCTTCATCAGAAATGAAGGTGGAGAGAAAAACGGGAGTGGGGGGGGAAGGTAGCTGAGAGTGCAATAGATGGATGGAGGTGGGGTTAAAGGTGATAGGTCGGAGGGGAGGGTGGAGTGGTTAGTGGGTTCAGAATGTGGCTGATGAGCTTCAGGCAGAGGAGATGACCTGGGGGGGTCGCAGAGAGAGAAAGACTCACTGAGAACCTTGTAGAGAGAGGAGGAGGACTTCTTTAAGGTAGGCATCCTTGGAAGAGGTTTCGCAGTGAGGTTGTAATCAACTCAGAGAAAGTGAGGGCTGCAGATGCTGGAGTCAAGATTAGAGTGGTGCTGGAAAATTGCAGGGGGGGGGGGGGAAGCTTAAGAAGGCAGTTCCTGAAAGATTAATCTCCAACCTTTGTAAGACGCTGGAGATCTGATAAATCCAAATGACACAGACCTTTCCTGAACCGATGATAAACATTCAGCAAAATGTAATTAAAAATAGAAATTGCTGGAAAAGCTCAGCAGGTCTGGCAGCTTCTGTGGAGAGAAATCAGACTTGTCGGGTCCAGTGGCTTTTCCTCACTGGGTCCGAGGAAGGGTCATTGGACCTGAAATGTAGACTCTGATTCCTCTCCGGAGATGCTGCCAGACCTGCTGAGCTTCTCCAGCAATTTCTGTTTTTATTTCGGACTTCCAGCATCCACACATTTGGAGCTTGGTTAGCGATGGGATTCTGAAATGTTTGCCCTGAAGTTGGCTGGAACAGCCCGTAAAATCCATCAGTTCAATTCGGAGGGTGCACCCTTTTATACTGACACTAGAAACTGTTCAAGTCATGCAGTACGCCACAACCACAAACCACTCCACTACCAGGAGCTGCCTCTGCTAGTAATAAGTTAATTAGAGTAATTTGAGATAACATATTAGGAATTACACACTGTATATACACATACATAGTGTGTAATTCCTCAGATGCACTCTCAAATTACTTTAATTAAATAATATGTACATATATACATATATAACTTGAAGCATACTGGCTTCATTCTGTCGTATAGCATAAGCAGTTTAACACTGTCCTGTGAACCAAGACATCTTGCCCATTTGTAATCCTCGAATCCATGTAAAAGGTTACTTCAAGGTAAAAGAGTTGTCTCCAGAATCCTGGTCAATGTTTAGCCCTCAAACCAACATTTTTGAAAGCTCTGAGTTCTGAAGATGGGTCACTGGACTCGAAATGTTCACTGTGTTTCTTCCTCTCTCCACGCAGATCTGCTGAGTTTCACCTGCAATGTCTGATTTTGGTGGCTTTGTTTTGGTTCCTAGAGTCAAGACTAGAGTGGTGCCGGAAAAGCACAGCATCCGAGGAGCAGGAAAATCAACGTTTCGGGGAAAAGCCCTTAATCAGGAACGATTAACTTACTGATGAAGGGCTTTTGCCCAAAACATCGACTCTCCTGCTCCTCGGATGCTGCCTGACCTGCTGTGCTTTTCCAGCATCACTCTAATCTTGACTCTAGGAACCAGAAATCTCCAATGCTCGGCGGGATAAGGGTTCACCTCCCACTGTGGCAAATGGCAAAATCTAAATTCAATATAAAAACATCTGGAATTTACCAAACTAATGATGATCACGTCGATTGTCATAAAAAAAACCCTTCTGATGCACAAACAGATCTGCCCTACATGTGACTCCAGACTCACTGGTTAATTATTCTCTGTTATACTTTAAGAAATAAAGCTGTTAATTTTTACTTAAAGTAGCTCTTGGCCACTTGAATTTTTACAGATTACTGCACGGGATAAATCTTTTCTGTGTTGCTGGTTTTAAGTTAAGCAGGAGGGTTTACCCATGGAATGTACAGGGATGGGGTGGGTCTGGGTGGGATACTTTTAGGAGGGTCAGTGTGGACGTTTTTTCCTTTATTCATTCACAGGATGAGGGTGTCTATGGCTAGCCCAGCATTTATTGTCCATCCCTAATTGCCCAGAGGGCAGTTAAGAGTCAACCACATTGCTGTGGGTCTGGAGTCACAGGTAGGCCAGACCAGGTATGGATGGCAGTTTCCTTCCCTCAAGGACATTCGTGAACCAGACGGGGTTTTCCAACAATTGGCTCACAGTCAACATTAGACTCGTAACTTCAGATTTTTATTGAATTCCCGTGGTGGGATTTGAACCCAGGTCCCCAGAACATTATCTGGGTCTCGGGATTAACAGTCCAGCAATAACACCACTAGGCTATCACCTCCCGTTGATGGGCGGAATGGCCTGCTTCCACACTGTAGGGAGTGGATTCTATTCTAGTCTAGTCTAGTCTATGACAAAACAATGCAGTAAAATGAATACAAGAGATGTCCATGTCTCAGAGAGAGAGAGAGAGAGAGAGAGAGAGAGAGAGATGGATGGAGATGGTCTGTGCCATGTCTCAGAGAGAGAGAGAGAGAGAGAGAGAGAGAGAGAGAGAGAGAGAGAGAGAGAGAGAGACGGAGATGGTCTGTGCCTTTCAGTTAGCACCGACAGACTGAGCCAAGAGCTCTGAGGCCGGGGCGGGGCAGATTCACCTTCGATAGGCCCCTGTGCAAAGTCCACCTTGCGGGGGGGGGGGGGGGGGGGGGGGGGAACACCCAAAGCAAGATGATTAAGGGCACTGCCAGTGCCTACTGGCTGCCTGCCTAATACCTCAACCGGGGCAGAGCAACTTTCTTCGCAAACCTCAGTCAGAGCTGGAAGGCCACGCAGTAATGTGCTTGGACGACAGAATTGGTGAAAAGCTGCTCCTCCAACCACGTCTCGTCCCCAGCACACTGCCCCTCCAGGAGCTGGAGTATAGAGGAATCTCGATTATCCGAGTATTGGATTATCTGGCAAGGTCCTGATGCTCGGTTAAATTAACCAAACAAAATGCTGCCCGCCTGCGTCCTTCAGATAACTGAGGTCCCTCTGTAGTTACTCTGGCCAGTCCCACTGCCACCTTGTAGCGGAGAGACCGATATCCAACCTGTTCATCCGGAACATTCTCCGGCAGGGAGAGGGTCCTCCACCCCAGACAGTAGCCCCCAAGGTTAGAAGACGACAGTCTTGGAAAATACGGGAAAGCCATGGTAATGGGCACACGCAGAAGGTGCCTGGTCAAACCGTCCATTTTGAGGGTATCTCCATGGGGACAGCAGCTGGTGAAGCTACAATCCATCCCCTTGTGTGTTCCTGGGCAGGGGACGGTTTGACAAAAAAACCAGTGAGAGTGAGATTCAGTGATGGTGAAAAGAGAGTTTTAATAACGCACAAACAGAAATGTGGAAACCGCTAAAAAACACATTACCATGAATCCAGAAGGTAATGTTCGTGGGTGACGATGTCAACGGAGAAAGGAACTTTTTCAAATGAAATGAACCAAAACTAACCCCCCCCATAAACCAACAGGAACCCTCGAGAAAATTGAGCTTGGTCTTTTTTTATTCTCTCAAGAACAGCCTTCACAAAGAAATTATTTTAGAATCAAAGAGTTTGACAGCACCTGAATAGGCCCTTCAGCCCATAGTGTTTGACAGCACCTGAACAGGCCCTTCAGCCCATTGTGCTTGACAGCACCTGAACAGGCCCTTCAGCCCATTGTGCTTGACAGCACCTGAACAGGCCCTTCAGCCCATTGTGTTTGTGCCAGTTTGAGCCCCATTTCCCAGCACTCGGTCCACAGCCCTGTATTTTTTGGCATTCCAAGTGCACGCCTGAATAGCTCTTCAGTGTTCGGAGGGTTCCTGCCTCTCCCACCTTTACAGGCAGGTCCAGATTCTCACCACCTTCTAGGTAAAAACATCATTTCTTAAATCTCCTCTAAACCTCTGCCCCTCACTGTAAAGCTGTCCCTACTGGTTACTGACCCCTTTACTAAGAGGGAAGGTTTCTTCCTGTCTGGCCGAACAATCTCTTGAAATCCTGTCGTCAAGAAAATTTGGATGCCCCTCACTATCCCCCCCCCACACACACAGACATGCACATAGACACATACACACACGCACACACACAGACAGACACGCACCGACACACACAAACACACACACAGGCAAGCACTGTGGCACAGTGGTTAGCACCGCTGCCTCTCGGCGCCAGCGACCCGGGTTCAGTTCCTGCCTCAGATGACACTCTGTGTGGAGTTTCCACATTCTCCCCGCGTCTGTGAGGGTTTCCTCTGGGTGCTCCAGTTTCCTCCCACAATCCAAAGATGTGCAGGTCAGGTGAATTGGCCATGCTAAATTGCCCGTAGTGTTAGGTGAAAGGGTAAATGTAGGGGAGTGGGTCTGGGTGGGTTACGCTTCAGTGGGTCGGTGTGGACTTTTTTAGATTAGATTACATTACAGTGTGGAAACAGGCCCTTTGGCCCAACAAGTCCACACTGACTTGTTGGAGTGAAAAGCCTGTTTCCACACTGTCAGTAATCTTAAAAAAAAACACGTGCACACACAAAGCAATCGAGCTGGAGTGTGTGTGTGAGGGAATGTAGAAAGGTACAGCACACAGTGAAGTTATTTGACCCATTGTACCTGAAGGAGTAACCACATTAATGCCCCTCCCATGCTGTTCCCTCCCACCTGGCCTTTCTTTCCCTCTCCATTTCAAGTATTTATCCATTCCATTTTCAAAAGGAAAACTGTCGCTTCTCTATGAAGCCACCTCTTACTCTCTGCCATTCTTCTAACACCCCGGTGATTGTCAGGACCAAACCAGCCTTTCTTCGTAACCTCAGGAAGGTGAGCTCTTGTGTCTTCACCAAACTCAATCTCTGCCCAGAACATTTGTCTCTTCCACCTTCCTGCCCCTTCCACAATTCCACAGCTAAGCGACAGACCCATGACCACTTCCAATGTTTCATGGGCAGGGATTGGCCAATCTCTACCGCACTGAACTTAGAAAGGGTCTATGTGAGCAGCAGGCCATTCGGCCCATCGAGTCCACACTGACCGTCTGAGAGCATCCCATCCAGACCCACTCCATCCCTGCATTTCCCATGGCTAACCCACCCAGTCTGCACATCCCTGAACACTGTGGGCAATTTAGCACAGCCAATCCACCCGAACCTGCACATCTTTGGACTGTGGGAGGAAACTGGACCACCCGGAGAAAACTCACTCAGACACAGGGAGAATGTGCAAACTCCACACAGTAAGTCGCCCGAGGGTGGAATCGAACCCGGTTCCCTGGCGCTGTGAGGCAGCAGTGCTAACCACTGAGCCACTGTGCCACCCCACAACACAGTTAGCATCTTCTCACATCAAGCAAGACAGCCCTCTTTTCATAAGGGATATGTTTTTTCTTCAACATGAATGACCAAAAACCAAGGGCGGGTTTGGGTCCAGTGGTTAGCAAACATTGTACTGGATGGTCACAAAGAAAATGAACTGTAAATTAATCCAACAGGATTCTAAAGAACTTCAAACAAATCTTACAATCAGAATATCTTTCACCAGAACCTGTTG
The DNA here is from genome assembly GCF_047496795.1 of Chiloscyllium punctatum. Taxonomy (NCBI): domain Eukaryota; kingdom Metazoa; phylum Chordata; class Chondrichthyes; order Orectolobiformes; family Hemiscylliidae; genus Chiloscyllium; species Chiloscyllium punctatum. The sequence continues at coordinate 6,578,356 of NC_092743.1, forward strand.
TGCTGCTGAGAGCAAATCTCTCTTCAATGCTCCTTAACGTCCAGCAGAATTATTTGGCTGATTTTAATTTGTGATTTTTCCTTCTGTAGAGGGTAGGTGAGAAAATTTACTTTTTATTAAAATGGTACACATTTTCCTTTTCAGTGCTCAATAAAAACCCAAACTACAGAAGAAATCCGATGCCTTGTGCCCCTCGAGAGTATTAAATGCCCCATGGAAAATTCCAGAACTGTCTACGTTCATATTCATCGTCCCAGAGAGAAGTAAACAATCCCATCGTTGCTCATTTTGAAACACCGTTCCTGGTTGGTGGAGTTGCTGCACCTCAGAGAGGGGTGAGGCACTAGTGAAATGCAGGGCCAAGGTTAATCAGGCTTAATGTCACTCCTCTGTAACCCACAAAACAATAAGCAGGGCACACCAGAACGTGGAGCTAGAGGAGGCTATTCAGCCCCTCAAGCCTGCTCTGCCATTTAACACCATCATGGCCAATTTTATCTCAGCCTCAATTCCCTTTCCTCCCCGCTCTCCATAACCCTCCAACCCGTTACTGATTAAAAATTTGCCTCTCTCCTCCTTAAATTGACTTAGCATCCCCTGCACTCTGGCGGAGGGAGAGCACGTCTCTTTGAGAGAAGTAATTTTCCCTCATAAGAACCGAAATAACAGTGGATGCTGGAAAGGTCTGAGGAAGAGTCACTGGACCCGAAACATTAACTCTGATTTCTCTTCACGGACGCTTCCAGACCTGCTGGGCTTTTGCAGCAATTTTGTTTCTGACTTTGCCTCATCTCTGTTTTAAATATGACCCCCCCTTTGCCTAAACCTCTCATTCTAGATTGCTCCACAATTATTAAAAATTTATTGACTGGGTGAGGGTATCGCTGGCTAGGCCCTGTGTTTATGGCCCATCCTAATTGCACAGTTTAGGATCAAGAAAATATTGCTGTGGGTCTGGAGTCACATGTAGGCGAGACCAGGTAAAAACGGCAGATTTCCTGAGGAAACACACCCTCTATGTCTACTTTGTCAATCTCCTTTAGCATCTTATAGATCTCAAATAGATCCCCTCTCAATCAACTAAACGCCAGAGAGTGTTGACCTAACTTGCTCAATCTCTCCTCATAAGACAAAGCCCTCATCTCTGGAATTAATCTCATGAATTTATCATGAAAGTGTGTCTGCCAGAGTTGCTTTTCTAAAAACCAGTGAAGAATGTATATTTTAGAATGTGAGCATTCAGTGCATTTGAATTTGGGAAGGAAGTGAAGGGTGTGTTAAGGATAAATGCTATGCTTGAGACAGGTAGTCTTGAGATGGAATCTAGACAGGGCAAAGATCGGAAGAGAGAAAACTTGTAGTAAAACATGCAAAAGGTGGCACAGAATGATTTACATGTTGCATTTATATAGCACCTTTCCCTACCTCCAGGTGTTCCAAAGTGCTTTAACTACCAGTTTATTTCAAAGGGGATGGATTATAAAAGTTGGGAGGTTTTGCTAAAACAATTCAAAGCACTAATCAGCCCCCCAGCTGGAAAACTGTACACAGCACTGGGTCCCTGGTCTAAGACAATACAAACTGCCATTAGAGGAGTCCAGTGAAGGTTCACTCGGCTGATCCCCGCTGTGGAGGGACTGTCTTATGAGGAGACGGTGAGTAGGTTGGGCCTGTACTCACTGGGGTTTAGAAGAATGAGAGGGGACCTCATTGAAACAAAAGGTTCCATTGAACTTGATAAAGGTTATTTCCCCTTCGGGGGGTCTAGCACCAGAGGGTGTAATCCCAGTGTAAGGCGTCACCCATTTTAATTTGGAGATGAGGAGGAACTTCTTCTCTCAGAGGGGAGTGAATCTGTGGAATTCTTTCCCACAGAGGGTTGTCAAGGCTGGGGCATTGAGTATCCTCAGGGCTGAGACAGACAGATTTATAATCAGCGAGGGGAAGCGAGGGTGATGGGGAAAAGGCAGGAGAATGGAGTTGAGGATTATCAGATCAGCCATGACTTTGTTGAATGCCAGAGCACTCGATGGGCTGAATGGCCTACATCTGTTTCTATGCCTTACGATCTTAACGCAGTAATGATTTTGAACTAGAGCCGCACCTTTACTGGTCTCTTCCTGTCAGTGTCACTGACAAGGCCAGTATTCGTTGTTCCCGCTCCATGCAGCTCGCTTAGCACCAGCGGGGGCCAATGGGAGGTGTGGGCAGCAGATCTCCGTCTCTGAGCAAGAGGACGGAGCAGGTGTGGAGAGGGCAATGTACTCACATTCCAAACCATATGGGGCTGGATAGGAACAGGCACAGGGATAGGGACAGGCAAACTGGTGTGTGTGTGTGTGTGAGCATCAGTGTGTATGTGTATGTCAGTGTGAGTCTGTGTGTCAGGGTCTGTGTATCTATATCTGTCTGCGCATCTGCGTCAGAGTCTGTCTGCGTCACTGTGCATCTGTATCAGTGTGTCTCAGTCTGTGTGTTTGTGTGTGTGTGTCTGTGTATGTGTGTCAGTGTGCCTGTTTCAGTAAATGTCAGTGCGTGTCTGTCTGTGTGTCTGCATCAGAGTCAATCTGTATGTGTCTGCATCAGTGTGCCTCAATGTGTCTGTCTCAGTGTGTGCGCGCGCGCACACACATGGGTGTGTCTGTCTGTGTCAGTATGAATGTCTGTCTGTATGTGTGTCTGTGTCAGTGTGAATGTGCGTGTGCGTGTGTCAGTGAGAGTGTCTGTGTCAGCGTGAATGCGTGTGTGTCTGTGTCAGTGTGAATGTGTGTGTGTGTGTCTGTGTCAGTGTGAATGTCTGTGTGTGTGTGCGCATGTGTGTGTTAACCTTTTCCTCTGGATTACTCACCCAGTGACAGCACACACTCCATCATGTCAAATGCTTCAGCCATTTTGTGCACAGCTCCCTCTCTCCAATCACAGCCTCACTATGACCAGTCGGTCTAATTCTCCTCGAACAGATGTTGTTCAGGGGAGAGTGACTGGCTAAAGCAGCAGGAAGAACAATGCTCTATCTACACGGGAGGACAGGTACTGGCTTAGGACAAACATTTCACCCACAGACGGAATCCCACTGACCGTGCAGCATTCCCTAGGAATGCCTGGACTGTGGACCGGGTCTCACGTGTGTGCTGGGTCCACGGGCAGGGAGAGAGGGAGGGAGCAGTGTGTGTGTGAGAGTGTGCGTGTGGGAGTGTATGAGAGAGAGTGTGTGTGTGAAAGAGAGAATGTTTGTGTATGTGTGCCTGTGTGTGTATGAGAGAGAGTGTGTGTGTCTGTATGTGTGCCTGAGAGTGTGTGTGTGCGCGTATGAGAGAGAGAGAGAGAGAGAGAGAGAGAGAGAGAGAGAGAGAGAGAGAGAGAGAGAGAGAGAGAGAGAGAGAGAGACAGGCGGACTGCTAGACATCCCGATGATTGAGACAGTGAGAGGAACAAACAGCAGCTGCGAACTCCACTCTCAACAGTGAGCCAAACACACAGCCCAGAACATTCCCTGGGTCTGCATGCAGTCATACCACCCACTCTCTCACCACTCCCAGCCGCCCCTCACCCTCCGGACTCACACAGAGGGAACACCAATGACAGCGCAGAGGGGAGCCATTCAGCCCCATGTTCCAGTGATGGCCCTCTGTTAGAGGGTTCCACACCCTTTGTTCTTTACCTGAAGGGGCACAGAAACTGAAACAATCCCTGATTCCATAAGGACAGACCCACGGACAGAAACCAAACGATCTCCAGATGCTGGAAATCAGAAACAAAAACAGAAATTGCTGGAAAAGCTCAGTAGATCTGGCAGAGTTAATGTTTCAGATCCACTGTTCTAAGGAAGGGTCACTGGACCTGGAACCTTAACTCTGATTTCTCTGCACAGATGTTGCCAGACCTGCTGAGTTTTTCCAACAGTTTCTGTTTTTAATAACTCCAATGACAGCGCAGGCAACAGGCATCCCACTGGACTGGCTGTCTGAGAGACAGTACAGTCTAGATGGGCTGAATGCCCCACTGATATTCCTGTCAATTAGACTGTCCTGAATAGAGCAAAAACCTCCAAACGGAGAGCTGGGTAAATGTTTCAGGAGGAGCAGCCTCGTGGGGTTTGGGGAAAAGGACAGGCGAGTGGAATGGCTGAAATTGCTGTTTGACAGGGAAATGGACAAACGTGAGGAATTGAACGGGATCTTTCTGCACTCCCACATTCTGGAGGAACATCGATAGCACTCAGTTCGGGATCAGTCATCGCCTGCTATTGCTCTCCCACCCACAACACCATTTCAACAACCCCCAAACCCTCGTCCCAAATGCTGTTTCCCCCAATTAAGGGCAATGCCAAAGTCACCAGGAATGGCTCAGATAGAATTTCATTTCTGACTTTGACCTCATCCATTCCCTCCATCACCAACACTCAGTAGCAGCAGTGTGTACTACCTACAAGATGCACTGCAGAAATTCACCAAAGATCCTCAGACAGCACCTTCCAAACCCATGACCACTTCCATCTAGAAGGACAAGGGCAGCAAATACATGGGAACACCACCCCCTGCAAGTTGCCCTCCAAGCCACTCACTATCCTGGCTTGGAAATATATTGCCATTCCTTCAGTGTCACTGGGTCAGAATCCTGGAATTCCCTCCCTAAGGGCATTGTGGGTCTACCTACAGCACATGGACTGCAGTGGTTCAAGATGGCAGCTCACCCCCACCTTCTCAAGGGGGCAACTAGGGACAGGGAGTAAATACTGGGCCCAGCCAGCGACACCCATGGCCTTTCAAGTAAATAAAACTGCTTGGGGGTCAGATTTAATGTTGTACTACTCCTGCACAGTGTTTGAGATCATTTTTACCATATTAATAGCGCTACATAAATGCAAGGTGCAGACTGATGACCCAATCTTCCCGTCCTCCTGAAAGCTGCTTCCCTCATCCCTGCAGGCGCTGCGTTCCACACCGGAACTCACTTTGGAAAAATAAATCTCTCACTTCCCCTCTTGTGGGAAGTCTATGTTTTTCTTCTTAAACAAAGCAAGCACACGCCTATCCAAGGCACTGGAGTAAGCCAGTGCCTGTTGGAGGAGGGAAGAGGGGAGGGGAGGGGAAGGGAGTACCCCAGTGGAAGACGGATGAGGAGAGGGATGAGGGAAGACAGGAGGGGAGTGCCTGGTGGAGGAGGGATAAGAGGAGTGGAGGGCAGTGTCTGGTGAAGGAGGGATGAGGGTTGGGGGAGGAGAGGGCAGAGCCTAGTGGAGGAGGAGGGATGAGGGTTAGGGGAGGAGGGGAAGTGCTTGGTGGAGGAGGGATGAGGGTTGACGAGGGGAGAGTGCTGGTGGAGGAGGGATGAGGGAGGGGAGCATGGTTAATCTCTGCAGGACTTCCCATCCCATCACCCACCACTTCCCTCCCAACTCCCAGCCCCAAGAGGGAAGGAATATCCCAGCATCACGTCCCAATCGGTCCCAGGAAGTCAGGCCCACACTTCCCAGGGATCCCAGTTCCTGAGGGGACATCTATTTCACACAGAGATGAGGATTCTTTGCCCAGAAGGTTGTGAACTGGATCTCCTTGTGAAGCTCTAGGGCAGAGTCCTCATGTTTTTTTTAAAATACATTCACAGGAGGAGGGCACCACTGGCCAGGCTAGTATTTAATGCCCATCTCTAATTGCCCAGAGGACAGTAAAGATTCAACCACATTGCTGTGGGTCTGGAGACACACGAAGACTGGACCGAGTAAACATGGCAGTTCCCTTCCCCAAAAGACATTGGTGAACCAGGTGGGGGTTTTCCAACAATGGTCTTAATTGTTGTTGCATTCTATAGTGATTGGAACCAGGTGGATCTGATTAAATCTGAGTCCCTTGATTGGGATGTGAACCTGGTCTAATCAGGGAGCCCTGGCTGACAGACAGAAACAGGAGTTCTGTTCACTCGGAGATCTGGCTCAGTGTGAGGGACTCTCCATTTTGTGTCAGGGGACTGACTCCGAGCTGGCTACACAGCCAGTATGTACTGCAGCTGTTGGTTTCTGTGTTTTTAGGGGGATACCCGATCCCTGAACTGGCTGGTTTACACAGTCAGTTTGTTAACTGGTATTCCTCTGTTTTATTTTGGACTGATTTCTAAACTTCCTGACTTACACAGACAATATGTTACAGGTGTAACTCTGTTCTCATTAGGGAACTGTTGTTTCATTGACTGGTTACAGTCCGTGTTACTCTTCTCTCTTTCACTTTGAGAAGAGGACTATGCTGATTTTGTGGCAGGGCTTAGCCCTTGCTCTCTGGTTTTCTTTCCTCTTTTGAATGTGTTTTCAGTTTTGGTGTTTGGACTGGACCCTGTGAGAAAAGGCACCTTTCCAGATGACCTGTTTCTCTCTGGGTAGGCCTGACCCTCTGTAAAGGCTGAACGCCTGGGTGTGTGCTGGAAGGTGAGCATTTGCTGTCTGTTGGTGCAGACCATCCCCTGTGAGTGAGCTGCACCCTTTCCAATGAACTGTGGTCCTGCGAGTGGGTCTGGTTCTTTGTGGATAGACCAGGCCTCTATGGAGACTCAACACGTGTGTGTGTGTGTGTGTGTGTGTCCGCTGTGGGGTGAGCATCTGCTGCCTTCAGGAGTGGACTCTACCTCTGGTTCTGGACTCTGACAATGCATTCTGCAAACTGGAGTGGACTCTGCTCCTGGGAATGGACTCTGCATTTTGAAGAGAACTGTATATGGACATGGGCTCTGTACCAGAAAGGACTCTGTTTGTGGATAATTGACTCTGTCTTGTTGTTGTTGGGTTTATCACCTTCACTGTCGTGTGTCCCTGGGTCTGGCAGGCCTTATTGTGAGCTGGGAGGGTCATAGGTCATCTCAAAAGCGGTCACCCCAAGAGCTGGAGGGTGGGTATGCCATCCTGTGCACTGGAAGGCAGATAGGCCATCCTCAGAGCTGTCACCTTGGGCAGGCACTGGGGCGGGCTGTCCTAGAGGTGGCCAGAAGGTGTGAAGGGCGCTTCGAGAAGCTGGAAGTTGGGTAGGCCGCTGTCCTGACCACTGTCGTCCTGGACAAGAGGGGCAGAAGCAGGACGGGCTGTCCCAGAGGTGGCCAGAAGGTATGTCAGGGCAGATCAAGAGCCGGAAGGGGCATGGGGGCGGGGGGCGCGGGGGTGGACTCTGCTTTGCTGGACACTCTTGGTAAAATGGGCCTTCACTGTTTGTGTGTTGGGGAGGTAGGGGGTGCTGCAGTGGTTGGATACAGTCAGGTGCCCCAGGAGGGGGCCAGTGTCGAGGGGGGAATGGGAAGTTGGTAGTTGGAATGTTCTCTGGTGCTCATGGGAAACATGCTCCCAGCTGTGTTCACTGTTATTAGGCGTTCCCTGTGCTGCTAGAATAGAATGACTCTGACCAAACGTTTCTGGGAGTCCAAAGTTAGAAATCACACAACACCAGGTTATAGTCCAACAGGTTTAATTGGAAGCACTAGCTTTCGGAGTGACGCTCCTTCATCAGGCAAAGGAGTGTCGCTCCGAAAGCTAGTGCTTCCAATTAAACCTGTTGGACTATAACCTGGTGTTGTGTGATTTTTAACTTTATCCACCCCAGTCCAACACCGACATCTCCAAATCATTTCTGGGAGTCCCATTCCTTAGTATCCCTGATGTTAATCACTCCATCGTTGATGGCCATGCCTTCAGTTCCCTGGAATTCTGACCCTAACCTGCTTCTTCTCCCATCCAATGCTCTTTAAAACACATCCAAGCCCCTCACCATCCTGACTTGGAAATATATCGCCCGTTCCTTCAGAGTCGCTGGATCAGAATCCTGGAATTCCCTCCCTCAGGGCATTGTGGGTCTACCTACAGCACGTGGACTGCAGCCGTTCAAGAAGGCAGCTCACCCCCACCTTCTCAAGGGGCAACTAGGGACGGGCAGTAAATGGTGACCCAGCTTCCTCTAAGGAATGACACTGGAGAGATTCTGGTCCCCAGCAATGTCAGGCAGAATATTCAAAAGGGGCTAGGAACCATTTCAAGATCCCATGTAGAAAGAGGAAGGCAGTGTTTTGTAGGGTTTGTAGCTGCCTGGAGACAGACACTATTAAGTATTGTTTACCTGTCAGCTGACATTGATTAAGCTGGTGTTCACTGAGATCACTTAGTGAATCGAGCACCTAGAGACAGCTGTCACCACTGTGTGCTACATCCTTATCTCACTGCTCTCTCCACCAGCTCTCACTGCTAACCAGTCATTTCCCCACCATCCACTCCCCCTGAGCCCCGGCCAGACAGGGAGGACGGAGAACCTGCTGGTGGAGACCACTCTGCCCATTCAACCTGCTTCCCCTGACCCCAATAGGTCCTCACTCCTGCCTAGCTCTGTAACCCCTCCACCCCTTGTGTCTTTCCAGCTCACCCTTAAAATACAAATCCAGGGCTCTGCTTCCACCACCTTTCGGAGAAATGTTCCAAAGACCCATGACCCTGCGCAAGCAAAGATTTTGCCTTGTCCCTTTATTTTTAAAAGCAAGAGGAAAAATTCTTTTCCCATTCACACAGTCAAGTCCCTTCAGGATCTTGTATGTTTCAGTTAAGTGACCTCTGACTCTCCTAAACTTCCCAGCTCTAGCCTTTCCTCATAAGGCAATCCACTCCAACCTCTCCCCCTCCCACATGATAGCATAAAGCTGTCCCCATGGCAGCTCTGAAGAGTAATCTCAACCTGAAACGTTAGCTTGCTCTCTCTCTCCATGGATGCTGCCTGACCCACTGATCTCCAGCATTTGTTGCTTTCAGTACAGATTCCAGCATCTGCACTAATTTGCTCCTTTACTCATTCCAAGTATTCGTCTCAATAAACCTCTGATCTGCGTCCAACACATTAACATCCCTCTGTAAGTGCAATGAACAGTCCTGTACACAGGACTCCGGGCGTAGTCTCACCAAGGTCCTGTATAACTACAGCACATTTTTGTATCCACTTCCCCTCACAACAAACAATAAAATTCTAAGAGCTTTCCAAATTACTTGTTATACCTGGAAACTAGATGCTTGCAATTCATGAACTAGGATGCCCAGATCCCTCTGCAGCTCAGAGCTTGTGGCAAAGTTACACCCACAATGCCCTTAGGGAGGGAATTCCAGAATTCTGACCCAGCGACAGTGAGGGAACAGCGATATATTTCCAAGTCAGGATGGCGAGTGGCTTGGAAGAAAACTTGCAGGGTGTGGTGTTCCCATGTATGTGCTGCCCTTGTGCTTCTAGATGGATGTGGTTGTGAGTTTGGAAGGTGCTGTCTGAGGAGACTCGATGAGTAATTATATTAATGCTGGGTGCAACTCAACTCAAAATGGAATTCTCTTCAAGTTTAAATGCAACCGATTTTGCACAGCTTGGAATAAACAACAACAACTTGTATTTCAATAGCATGTTTAACACAAAGGAGACACAGGCTTGGTTAATAAGGTGAGTTTTACAGAATGGTGTAGCATGAAAAGAAAGTGGAGAACAGACAGGCAGAGTTTTAAGGAGGGAATTTGAAGAATTCAGGTTCAGGGAAGCCTGATGGAGGGATAGAAATTGGGCATGATCATGTGATCCCTTTCCCCCAAAACCCTCGATCCCCTGACTAATTAAAAATCTCTCTCTCAGCCTTAATGCCCCAGCCTCGATGGCCCTCTGGAGGTATAGAATTCCACAGATTCACTCCCCTCAGAGAGAAGAAATTCCTCCTCATCTCTATATTAAGTGGACAACCTCTGATTCGGAGTTTATTCTCTCTGGATCTAGACTCTCCCAGAAGGGGAAACGACCTTTCCACATCTTCCCCTGTCAAATCCTCGAAGAATCCTTTATGTTTCAATAAGGTCACCTCTCATTTTTCCAAACTCCAATGAGTCCAGGCCCAAACTTCTTGATCCCTCCTCGTTCTTTACTGAGGGCCAGCCCTAGTGAGCTGCCTCTGGACTGTCTCCAATGCCAGGCTCTCTTTCCAAAACCGTTCAGAGTATTTACATCATTGAACAAAACAATCAGACTGCGAGGAAAGAATTTCTCCGGCTGTGTGTTGCAAATTCATAACATTCTTTACAACGAATCAAGTGTGTGGCTATTTACGCTGAACAAAAGGATTCCTTCACCCCAATTGCACTGCAATTTTATTTTATAACGTATTTAGTAGCTTTAGACTGAAGGTAAAGATGAAAATGACTGTAACAAAGGTAATTGGCATGAAATGTGCTTTCAAGATTTGATTGAATCTGTGCTTGTAGCAAACACACCACAGATCCTGGGATTATTTGGCAGATTTTATCGGAGTGGGGTGGGTTGTTAGAAAATAAAACAGAAACTGGCAAACACTAACAGATATCTGTTCCAATGGTTAAAAATCACACAACACCAGTTTATAGTCCAACAGGTTTAATTGGAAGCACTAGCTTTCAGAGTGACACTCCTTCATCAGGTGATAGTCATCCGTTCCAATGGGGTGGCCCTACAATGTTGGAAGGACAACGTGGACCTCCCCAATAACATGAGCACAGGAAGATGTCCCGAGGCAGTGTCAGGGAGATACCGAGCCGAGTGTGACCCTAAGCCACACAGAGATGTTCAAGGGACAGCTCTGACCACCTGTGCAGACTGGGAGGTGCTGAGGTATTTCAGGCGGGGATTGCCAGGGATTGGAGACTTCTTTCCCCCACCTCTCACCACCCAGACTGCCGGTGATGGGGTAATCCAAACCGAAGACGTGCAAGAAGTCACAAGATGACAAGAGAGAGGGCAGGGGAAATTTGGGTGGGGGGGGGGGGGGGGGGGGGAGGTGGGGGTGGGGATCACTATTTCAAATTAAGGGCTCACCCATTTCAGGCAAAAAAAAAGAGAGGACTGCAGATGCTGGAAATCAGAGTCTACATTAGAGAGTGGTGCTGGAACAGCACAGCAGGTCTGGCAGCATCTGAGGAGCAGGAAAATCGACATTTCGGGTAAAAGCCCTTCATCAGGACTGAATGAATGGCTTTTGCCCGAAATGTCGATTTTCCTGCTCCTCGGATGCTGCCTGACCTGCTGTGCTGTTCCAGCACCACTCTAAATATAGACTCACCCATTTAAGACTGAAGCACCTTCTTCCTTCAGAGTCTCATAAGCCAACAGGTGACATGTTCCCTTCAGCGCAGGGATTAATGACCAGGGGACAGAGATACTTAAGAGACGTCTTTTGAGAGAATGTGAGGAAAAACGTTTTCACCCAAAGGCTGGAATCTTCACTTGGCTGCCTGTAAGGCATATTGTGATGAGAACAACCTCTCTCTCAACGTCAGGAGAAAGTGAGAGCTGTAGTTGCTGGAGATCAGAGCTGAAAAATGTGTTGCTGGAAAAGCGCAGCAGGTCAGGCAGCATCCAAGGAGCAGGAGAATCGACGTTTCGGGTAGTCCTGAAGAAGGGCTCATGCCCGAAACGTCGATTCACCTGCTCCTTGGATGCTGCCTGACCTGCTGCGCTTTTCCAGCAACACATTTTTCAGCTCTCTCTCAACATCAGCCAAACTAAAGAACTGATCATTGACATCAAAAGGAAAGCGGAGGACAGATAGGCAGGAGGGGTTTAAGGAGGGAATTTGAGGAATTCAGAGTCAAGGAAGACTGGAGAAGGGATGGAAATTGGGCATGATCGTGTGATCCCTTTTCCCCCCAAACCCTCGATCCCCTTACTGATGAATAATCTCTCTCTCTCTCTCTCTCAGCCTTAATGCCCCAGCCCTCTGTGGTAAAGAATTCCACAGACTCACTCCCCCCTTAGGGAAGAAATTCGTCCTCGTCTTTACCTATGCCAATGGAGCTGTGGTTGAGAGGATGGAGAGCATCCGGGTCCTCAGAGTGACGCTAACCAACAGCCTGTCCTGGCTTTCCCATGGAGGTGTGACGGTCAAGAAGGCACAACAACACCTCTTCTTCCTCATGAGGCTCAGGAAATTCGGCAGGTCCACGTCGACCCTCACCACCTTCTACAGATGCACCACTGAGAGCACACTGTCCGGGTGGATAACAGCCTGGTACAGTAACTGCTCTGCCCAGGACCATTAGCAACTACAGGAGGTTGTGTGCACATCCCAGACCATCACAGAGCCAAACCTCCATCCATGGATTCCATTTACACGGCTCACTGCTGCAGAAAGGCTACCAACATCAAAGACCCCTCCCACCCCAGTAACAATCTCCTACAACCTATTCCATGAGGCAGAAAATACAGAAGCTTGAACACACGCACCAGCAGGTTGAAGAACAGCTTCTTCCCTACCCGGTATTAGGCTGAGGAATGGACTCTCTCACCTCAAATAATGCTCCCCTTGCCAACGCTGATCACACCCACTCCCTGTGCAATGTAACCTGTATGTCTCTGTCTAAGTATTTGATCTGTACATCCTTGCTAACTATGATCTGCCTGCAATGCTCGTATGGATCTCTATGAATCTATGGAATTCTCTTCCTCAAAGAAGGGTGGCACGGTGGCACAGTGGTTAGCACTGCTGCCTCACAGCGCCAGAGACCCGGGTTCAATTCCCGCCTCAGGCGACTGACTGTGGGGAGTTTGCACATTCTCCCAGTGTCTGCGTGGGTTTCCTCCGGGTGCTCCGGTTTCCTCCCACAGTCCAAAGATGTGCAGGTCAGGTGAATTGGCCATGCTAAATTGCCCGTAGTGTTAGGTAAGGGGTAAATGTAGGGGTATGGGAGGGTTGCGCTTCGGCGGGGCGGTGTGGACTTGTTGGGCCAAAGGGCCTGTTTCCACACTAAGTAATCTAATCTAATCTTAATATAAAGGGCAGTGTCCTTGAAGATTTTTAAAGTAGAAGACGGCTAGATTTTCAACAAGCGAAGGGGTGAAAGGTTATCGGGGGCAGGCGGGCAGGAATGGGCATAATCCGACAAGTCACGATCTTACTGAATGGCACAGCTGGCTCAAAGGGTGAAGGAGCTACTCCGACTCAGTCTATAATGATCTACATTCATGAAGTTCAGCAGCTCTGGGTAGCTCCGTTTCTCATTGCCCCTGGTTGGACCGGTTTCTGAGTTGCCATCATCATTTGGAAAGGGGAGTTAGGATTGGGAACTAACTTGAGCACCGTTGGGTTGAAGTGTTCCAATGTTGTAGATTGGAGACCACAGGAATTACTGCCCAGCCTCTTCCTACACCAGCCCCATCGCTCTCCTTCCACACCAAAAAGGTGCTACACAACAGCAGAAAAAGACAATCAGAAACCTGGTTTTTCATCTGATTATTGATTCAGTATTTTACTTGATTAACATGACCGCCCATCCGGAGTCAGTAACTCTTGATCTGAAGCACTTTACCTCCTGAAACTTCAAGAGCAAAGCTGCACCTTCCTTGGTTACTGAAAGTCTGACCGCGATTCCCACCACCGCAGGTGGAACAGCACATTATACAGAATCTACAGCAGAGAAGCAGGCCATTCAGCCCAACTAGTCCATGCTGGACTCTCCGGCCATCCTTTCCCATCTAAACCCACCATAAGGCTCTATTTCTTTCTCCTTCATCTGACACTCACTGGGATTGGGAATGTGTGTCTGTCTCTCGTGGGGAGATGATGGCCTAGTGGTATTATCGCTGGATTGTTAATCCAGAGCGCCGGAATATTATCTGGGGACGTGGATTCAAATCCCAACATGGACTTTGAATCCAATAAAATAGGGTGGCATGGTGGCTCAGTGGTTAGCAATGCTACCTCACAGCACCAGGGACCTGGGTTTGATTCCAGCCTCAGGCAAATGAGTTTATATGTTCTCCCCACGTCAGTGTTAGGTGCATTAGTCAGGGGTAGATATAGGGTAGGGGAATGGGTCTGGGTGGATTCCTCTACAGAGGGTCGGTTGGGCCAAGGGGCCTGTTTCCACACTGTAGGGAATCTGATCTAAAATGAAAAATGGGTGTGGAATTAAAGAATTTAATGATGGCCATAAATTTTTTGTCAAAAGTTGGGGAAAATCCCATTTAAGGATAAAAACTGCCATCCTTACCTGATCTGGTCGACATGTGACTCTGGACCCACAGTAACGTGGTTCACTCTTAACTGCCCACTAGGCAATTAGGGATGGGCAATAAATGCTGCCCTAGCCAGTGATGCCCACATCCTGTGAATGAATGAACAAAGACAATCCAATCCCCCCCTTAAATGATCCAATACCTGCCACATCTCTGGGTGAAGACATTTCTTTCCAATTTCCTGGTGACTATCATTTCCTGATAGCCTCTGGTTCCCAAAGACTCTCCTGTTCTAAGGGGGCATTCGCCCCCAACCCCTTCTCTTATCCCGGGAGAAGAGCTGCTGCCTGTTCAGTTTTTCGTTTGGTGTCTAACCTTGCAGTATCATCACAGTCAATGGCCCCTGCACTCCCTCTGGCACCTCATTGCAGGTATCCAGGCAACACTCCTGAGTCTCCCCGGTGGGTGGGGGAGGGGAGGGGAGAGAGGGAATGGAAGATCCGTGGGAGTACACCAGAACGCAGAGTTGAGGTTCAACTCAGATCGGCTGCAATTTTGCTGAACAGCATCAGCTAGAGGGGCTGAGAGGCCTTCTCTCGTTCCTTATTCAATACAAGTTTAAGTACCAAGTATCAGAGCCCACCACCAGACACCCCCAATCCCCCCTCTGTTAAAATCAATCAAACACACAGAGGGGGTGATGCACCGAGGGCATCAATGGGTAGGGTTTTTGCTGGAGCTGTCACACTGCACAGTGCCAACTGACAGAAAGAGGGCTTCGCTCTTGGCCTCCCAGGCAGCTTTTCTGTTGGTTCTCTGTCTCTGTGAGTAATGCTCAGCCAAGTTGGCAGTTTTAACCATTTGAAAATAAAAAAACCAAGAGAGCTTGGTGATTGTAAAAGGGGTGCTGTTTGAGGAGACCAACTCCAATCTTACTGCACCTCAGTAACCCGTGCACGGTCAATGCCTCTCTCTCTCTCACACACACACTCCATGTTGTGGACGGGCGGTGGAGATGTTACTCATCTGGTACTCATTGGGAATGACACAGGGAGAATTTGGAAGGCAGCTGTGCACATTTCTCAAACGCACATCTCTCATTCCTCCCTCGGGAATGATGCTTGCCTGTTTTCAGTCAGGAATTCAGGGATTGAAAAAGGCCACTCATGCCCCCCCCCCCGCCTCTCGGCCCCCAGGCTGTTAATTCAATTAGGTTACAGCTGGTGTGCATCTTAACTTCATCGTAACTGACCAAGCATGGATAGCATTAACAAACTTACTGAGGTGAATCATGACACAACTTTGGAGAGCACAGAGTTCGAATTCAGGCCCTTCTGGTTCAAAGGAGGGAAACTACCTCTGTGTCACAAGCGTGGTCAATTATATATTCATTGAATTCCATGAAGGTGGCGCTTGTTAGTTGGAGGCTCACTTAAGGCACACCGAGAATGAGACAGTAAAGGGATCTTGGAGAAGTTGGAATGAGAATCCAGAGGTGTGACTTAACAGTGATCGAGATGTACAGCACAGAAACAGACCCTTCGGTCCAACCCATCCATGCCAACCAGATATCCCAACCCAATCTAGTCCCACCTGCCAGCACCCGGCCCATATCCCTCCAAACCCCTCCTATCCATATACCCATCCAAATGCCTCTTAAATGTTGTCTTTGTACCAGCCTCCACCACTTCCTCTGGCAGCTCATTCCATACCCATACCACCCTCTGCGTGAAAAAGTTGCCCCATAGGTCCCTTTTATATCTTTCTCCTCTCTCCCTAAACCTATTCCCTCTAGTTCTGGACTCCACCACTCCAGGAAAAGACTTTGTCTATTTATCCTATCCCATAGCCCTCAAAATTTTATAAACCTCTATAAGGTCACCCCTCAGCCTCCGACGCTCCAGGGAAAACAGCCCCAGCCTGTTCAGCCTCTCCCTGTAGCTCAAATCCTCCAACCCTGGCAACATCCTTGTAAATCTTTCCTGAACCCTTTCAAATTTCACAGCATCCCTCCAATAGGAAGGAGACCAGAATTGCATGCAATATTCCAACAGTGGCCTAACCAATGTCCTGTACAGCTGCAACATGACCTCCAAACTCCTGTACTCAATACTCTGACCAATAAAGGAAAGCATACAAAATGCATTCCTTACTATCCTATCTACCTGCGGTAGATTAAATGTCACTTTGGTGTGTGTTGTAATGGGCATATGCTTTTCTCTGGGATATTAAGTCTAGATCAAGTCCCACTAACCACAGAGGTAAGTCTCAACATGTACACCTTTAAATGAAGCATTTACAAAAACTTGAATATAGTTGTGTTAGGAGGTACACACTTATAGATAAGTAAAGATGAGGAAAGATAAGACACAGGCTCCAGTATCATCCAAAAGCAAATGATTTTCTAGACCATAATACTCACAACTTTCAATCCAAAATTTGAAATACAAAGCTCGAATCTTATTACCTGGTGAAACTCAACACCGGAACTGCCTCCCCCCCCCCTCCCCCAGGGGTGCATACTCAGCCCCCTGCTGTACTCACTGTATACCCAAGACTGCATCGCCAAATACCAGACTAATACCATTTACAAGTTCACCGATGACCACCATAGTCAGTTGAATCTCAGATGGCGATGAAACAGACTACAGATGGGAGGTGGAAGACCTGGGAAAATGATGCACTGAGAACAACCTCACTCTCAATGCCGGCAAAACCAAGGAACTCATTATTGACTTTCAGCGGGATGTTACTCATGCCCCCCCTCCACATTAACACCACAGAGATGGAATGAGTGGAGAGTGTCAAGCTCCTGGGAGTGGTCATCCACAACAAACTTTCTTGGACTCTTCATGTGGACACATTGGTTACAAAGGCCCAACAACGTCTCTCCTTCCTCAGGCAGCTGAGGAAATTTGGCATGACAGTGAATACCCTCGCCAACCTTTATAGGTGCACCATTGAGAGCATTCTGTCTGGATGTATCACGACCTGGTATGGCAACTGTACCATTCAAGATCAGAGACGGTTACAGAGAGTGGTGAACTCAGCCTGGACAATCACAAAAGCCATCCTCCCATCTATAGAATCCATCTACCGGGCCCGCTGTCAAGGAAAGGCCGCCAGCATTCTCAAAGATCCATCCCACCCTGGCAATGTTTCTCTACAACCTCTATCATCAGGGAGAAGGTACAGAAGCCTGAACACATGCACCAGCCGGTTTCAAAACAGTTTCTACCCTACTGTTGTTAGAATACTGAATGGACTCAAACTCTTAACATTCGCCTGTCCCTGTGTTTTGGTCTCTGCCGCTGTTTACCTATTATTTACTTATCTATGCTACTTAACTCTGTGATCTGCCTTTGCTCACAAGACAAAGCTTTTCACTGTGCCTCGGTACACGTGACAATCAATTCAATTCAAAATGTGTTCACTTCAATTTGAAAAGCACAAAGTCAGGCCAGGGACTGAAACATTGTACACAATAACTGTGTCCAGTTTTAAGATCTTCCAAGAATTCAAGACTTTGCTTCAGGTCACTGCAATGAGCAAAGGACAGTAGAAATACTTAAAGGAAAGGATGTTGGATGCTGGAAATCTGAATTAAGATTAGAAATTGCTGGAAACGCTCAGCAGTTCTGGCAACGTCTGTGGAGACAGAGAGAGAACTAATGTTCCAAGTCTGGTATCAGTCTTCTTCAGACACTGGTGTTCTGAAATATTAACTCTGTTTCTCTGTCCACAGTTGCTGTCAGACCTGCTGAGTTTCTCCAGCATTTTCTGATTTTTATTTCAGGAGAAAGAATAGATCGGTGACCGTAAATTATATTTTTATTACGTTCCATGTTTCCTTAAACATTTTCAGGTTATAGGTTTTAAAAACATGGGAACCCTACCCCCTTCAAATCCCCCTCCAAGCCCCTCACCATCCTGACTTGGAAATATATCGTCGTTCCTTCAGTGGTGCTGGGTCAGAATCCTGGAATTCCCTCCCTAAGGGCATTGTGGGTCTACCTACAGCACATGGACTGCAGCGGTTCAAGAAGGCAGCTCACCCCCACCTTCTCAAGGGGCAACTAGGGACAGGGCAGTAAATGCTGACCCAGAAAGTGACACCCAAATCCTGTAAACAAATATGTCCCTTGAGAAGGTGGGGGTGAGCTCCCTTCTTGAACCACTGCAGTCCATGTGCTGTAGGTAGACCCACAATGTCCTTAGGGAGGGAATTCCAGGATCCTGATCCAGGGATAGTGAAGGAGCGACAATATATTTCCAAGTCAGGATGGTGAGGGGCTTGGAGGGGAACTTGCAGGGGGATGGTGTTCCCATGTACCTGCTGCCCTTGTCCTTCCAGATGGAAGTGATCGTGGGGTTTGGAAGGTGCTGTCGGAGGTTTAGTCCAACCTACTTAACGAAGGAGTGATGTTAACAGAGAAAGAGAAGTGGAAATGAAGGACAGTTTAAGAAGGGAATTCCAGAGTCCAAGGCCTTAGGAAGTGAAGTCAAAGCCACCAAGGATGGAGTGATTACAATCGGAGGAACAGGAAATGCCAGAATAGAACAGAGACTCATCTTAGATACCCATCCGCTATCCCAGAGCCAAGAATTCATGGGAAAGATTTGTCCCTTGTCAATCCCATTTCAAAATTCCAGTCAGGCAGAAATTGAAAAGCAGCCACAGAATTGTGCTGAGTACTGCCATAAAATGCGAAGTAATATTGATGTTTCTGAGTGCTGTTGTTTACTGGCGTGTCTGGTTCTGCCAATCCCCTATAACCTTGAGCTCTCCAAACCAGTGCCCACACAGGGAGCAGTGAGGCAGATTAGCAATCCATCATCGTATACCCACCTTTCAACAGGAACAGAGCAATCAAAATTTAGCATCGGGTCTTAACGGGGCATTTGTCCACTCACCTAGTTAATAATCTCACCTAGTTAATAATCTGGAGAAACTCCCTAGACTGTGTAACTCACTGCTGCATGAAATATTTACGGCCAACAGCAGATACATTCAGTGGGAATCCAGGAAAAGACAAGAGGGACAAAAGGCATGATGATCAGCACAGGCTTGGAGGGCCGAAGGGCCTGTTCCTGTGATGTTCTCCCCTTTTGTTCTTTGAGACTGTGATTGGAGGGGGGCAGGGGGGGCTGGTGGTAATAAAGAGGGAATGGGAAGAGGTTCGTGCACTAAAGAGCACTTAGGCCGAATGGTCTGCTTTGAGCTGTAACATTCTGAGCACAACTTTATTACCTTCTCTGAAGGTAAGGACACACAAAACAACAGTAGGACATTCGGCCCATCAAGACTGCTCCACTAGTCAGTATGATCATGGCTGATTCTGTGTCTTAATCACATATTCCCACTTTCTCTTCATCAATGCCTTATTTGATATCACTCATCTGGAGCACCCAGCCTTACAAAGGATTCTTTCATGTGGGAATAACTGGCAATCCAGAAAGGAAGACCACTCCAATTTGTCAAATGGCGCCTAATGGCCTGAACCTATCTTGGATACCTCAAAATCCAGCTCCAGTACATTCTTTTCCACCTATTACTGGCCAGGCCAGCATTTACTGCCCATCCCCAATTGCCCAAAGGGCAGTTCAGAGTCAACCCCATTGCTGTGGGTCTGGAGTCACATGTAGACCAGACCAGGTAAGGACAATAGAAATGGCAGCACGGTGACTCAGTGGTCAGCACTGCTGCCTCACAGCACCAGGGACCCGGTTTGATTCCAGCCTTGGGCAACTGTCTGTATGGAATTTGCACATTGGAACATAGAACAATACAGCACAGTACAGGCCCTTCAGCCAACTATGTTGTGCTGAGCATTTATCTTAACCTAAGATCAACCTAACCTACACACACCCCTCAATTTACTGCCATCCATGTGCTTGTCCAACAGTCGCTTAAATGTCCCTAAAGTCTCTGACACTACCACCACCGCTGGTATTCCACACACCCACCAGTTTCTGTGTAAAGAACCTCCCTCTGACATCTCCCCTATACCTTCCTCCAACTATCATAAAATTTTGACCCCTTGTGACAGTCATTTCTGCCCTGGGGAAAACTCTCTGGCTATCTACTCTATCTAGGCCTCTCATTACCTTGTACACCTCTATCAAGTCACCTCTCTTCCTTCTTCTCTCCAGTGTGAACAGCCCTCGCTCCCTCAACCTTTCTTCATAAGCCAAGCCCTCCAATCCACGCAGCATCCTAGTAAATCCCCTCTGCACTGTCTCGAAAGTATTTACATCCTTCCTATAATGAGGTGACCAGAACTGGACACAATATTCCAAGTGTGGTCTAACCAGGGTTTTATAGAGCTGCAGCAAAACCTCACGGCTCTTAAACTCAATCCTCTGTTAATGAAAGCCAGTAAACCATACGCCTTCTTAACAACCGTATCAACTGGGTGGCAACTTTGAGGAATCTGTACATGGACCCACGATGCTGCTGTTCCTCCACACTGCCAAGAATCCTGTCTATAACCCTGTATTCAGCATTCAAATTCAATCTTCCAAAATGAATCACTTCACATTTATCGAGGTTGAACTCCATCTGCCACTTCTCAGCCCAGCTCTGCATCCTGTCAATGTTGTAGCCTGCAACAGCCCTCAACACTATCTACAACACCACCGGCCTTTGTGTCATCAGCAAACTTACTAACCCACCCTTCTACTTCTTCATTCACGTCATTTATAAAAACTACAAACTGCAGAGGCCCAAGAACAGATCCCTGTTCGCCAACCTCCAGGCAGAATATTTTTCATCCACTACTGCTCGCTGTCTTCTTTCGGCCAGCCAATTCTGTATCCAGACAGACACATTTCCCTGTATCCCATACCTCCTATGTTTCTGAAAGAGCCTACTGTGGGGAATCTTATCAAACGCCTTACCAAAATCCATACACACCACATCCACTGCTCGACCTTCATCAACGTGTCTCATCACATCTTCAAAGAACTCAATAAGGTTTGTTTGTGAGGCAAGCCCCTCACAAAGCAATGCTGACTATCTTTAATCAAACTATGTTTTTCCAAATGGTTATAAATCCTATCCTCTCAGAATCTTGCCTACCACAGACATGAGACTGACTGATCTGTAATTCCCAGGGATTTCCCTATTCCCTTTCTTGAACAGAGAAACAACATTCACCTCCCTCCAATCATGTGGTACTCCTGTGGAAAGTGAGGATGCAAAGATCCTCACCAGAGATACAGCAATCTCATTCCTCGCTTCCCGTAGTAACCTTGGATATACCTGGTCCAGCCCTGGGAACTTATCGATCGTTACGACACATGGTAAACCCGTCTGCTGCTTTAAACCAGCCATACTGAAAAGATTCACCCCGTGCTGCAATCTGTTCAAATTCGAGAGGCAAAGAACTATCCCAAATGTCACTATTTAAAGTAAAAGTTAACAAATTTATTGCTTAAAGTCTAACAGAGAATAATTAACTAACGACTATTTACAACTCCTTCCTCTAACCTATCTTTTATTTGCCCTCCACAAGACTAGTTTGATGAAACTCCCGATTAAGATTTACAGAAAAATTCAAATTCAAAACCAGCCAGCTGTCGAATCTTCTCTTTGTATCTTTCTCTGTAGATTTGCTCTCCAGTCGGTGTCGATGTTTTTCTCTGTGCAGACTCCTTCTCCAGACAGGTACCTCTCAAGAGTTCTGACTAGCAGCCAATATCTATTGGTCTTCTGGTAGTTCTTCTCCAACTGTTCAATTTTTCCCGGTCTCATACCCCCAAACCATCGGATTGTGTCACTGGTGTTAATATTATCAAAATACTAAATTCAAACTTGATTGGAGTTTGGTATTTTGGGGCATAATTTAAACTGATTGGCCGAATTTGAATTTGTCTCATAGCAACCCAAATACCGCTAGCTGCTGGACCATATGTTACACTAATTCTCCAGCATTCTGTCCTTCACTCTCTTAAAGGTACAGTACACCTCTACACCTTCATAACACTATCTTGATGCGTCCCAGAACATCCACTTCCTTAATATCAATTTGTTCAAGCCTATTAACCTGGTCCATGGTGTTCTCCCCATCAACAAGGTCCCTCTCTCTAGTGAATACTGAAGCAAAAAACTCATTTAGGGCCTCCCCTACCTCTTCAGACTCCAGGCACAACTTCCCTCCACTATCCCTGATCAGCCCTACCCTCTCTTTGATAATTCTCTTGCTCCTCATGTATATGTAGAACACCTTTGGGTTTTCCCTAATCCTTCCCACCAAGGCTTCCTCATGCCCCCTCCCAGTGCTCCTCAGTCCATTTTTGAGTTCTTTCCTCACTCCCTGTAATCCTCTAAAGCTGTGCCATATCCTTGCTTCCTCACCCTTAAGTAAGCTTCCTTCTTCCTCTTGATGAGAAGCTCCTCTTCTCTTGTCATCCAAGGCTCCTTCACCTTATATTCCTCACCTGTCTCAGTGGGACAACGTTATCCAACACTCCCAACAAGTGCTCCTTAAACAGCCTCCACATTGCTGTTGTTCATTTCCTGTAGAATAATTGTTCCCAATTTATCTCCACAGCTCCTGTCTAATTGCAGTATAATTTCCCCTCCCCCAATTAAATACCTTCCCATACTGTCTGTTCCTATCCCTCTCCATGGCTATGGTAAAGGTGAGGCAGTTGTGGTCACTGTCACTGAAATGCCCTCCCACCAAAAGATCTGGCTCGTTGCCTAGCACCAAATCCAATATGGCCTCTCCCTAGTCGGCCTATCGAGTCAGGAATCCTTCCTGAACATACCTGACAAAAATCGGATCCATCCAGACCAATCAATATTGGGGAAGTTGAAGTCACCCATAACAACAACTCTGTTACATCAACACCTTTCCAAAATCTGCTGTCCAATCGGTTCTTCCATCTCTCGACTACACCTTTCCTGTTACTGACTCAGCAGACAAACCCTCCTCGACAACCTCCTTTTGGATAGCTGGGATACACTCTCTAATTAACAATGCTACTCACCCTCCCTGCTCTTTTTAAAAGATCTAAACCCTGGAACATCCAATAACCATTCCTGCCCCTGGGAAATCCACATCTCAGTTATGGCCACAACATCATAGTTCCAAGTACTGACCCATGCTCGGAGTTTGTCATTCTTATTCCTGACACTCCTTGCATTGAAACAGACATGCTTTAATCCATCCCTTTGTCTTATCAACGGTGTATCCTTCCTGACAGACTCTCTGCATTCTATTTCTGCCCATTCAGGAACTACCTTCTCCTCTGATCTGTAGCTCTGATTCCCATCCTCCTGCCAAATTAGTTTAAATACTCCCAAAGTGCTCTATCAAATCTCCCACCCAGATCATTGGTGCCCTTCCAGTTTAAGTGCAACCCTTCCTTCATGTACAGGTCCCACCTTCGCCAGAAGGCACCCCAATGACCTAGGTATCTGAAGCCCTCCCTCCTGCACCAGCCCTGTAGCCACACGTTTAGCTGCACTCACTCCCTGTTCCTCACCTCACTCGCATGTTGCACTGGCACTAATCCTGAGGTTAGTGCTCTGCTCATCCTACGTTTTAGCTTCCAACCCAATTCCTTGAAATCCTCCTTTTTAGATCCTCATCCCTTTTCCTAGCTATGTCATTGGTGTCAACGTGCACCACGACTTCTGGCTGCTCCCCCTCCCCCTTCAGAACCTCGTAGACTCGATCAGAGACACCCTGGATCCTGGCATCTGGGGGGCAACATATCTTCCGGGATTCCCGTTCGCGACCACAGAATCTCCTGTCCAATTCTCTAAGTGTTGAGTCGCCTACCACAATCACTCTCCTATTCCCTTCTGAGACACAGAGCCAGGCTCAGTGCCAGAGTCCTGGCCACTGTGGCTTTCCTGTGGTAGGTTGTGCCCCCCCAACAGTATCCAAAACAGTATCCTTGTTACTGAGGGGAACAGCCACAGGGTATCCCTGCCTATTCCCTTTCCGTCCCCTGACTGTAACCCATCTACCTTATTCCTGTACCTGAGGTGACACTACCTCTCTGGAACTTCTCTCTTTTACCGTTCTCCTGTGTCTGTGTGGGTTTCCTCCGGGTGCTCCGGTTTCCTCCCACAATCCCAAGGTGTTCAGGTTAGGCGGATTCGTCATGGGAAATACAGAGTTGCAGGGCTAGGGTAGGGGTCAGATTGGAATGCTCTTCAGTGGGCCGGTGCAATCTCAACGGGCAATTAGGGACAAGCCCCCAAAATGCTGGCCCAACCAATGATGCCCACACCCTGTGAGAAATACACAATTTTGAAAAGGATGTAAAAGGCACTGTGGAAATGAAAGCCTTTTCACAGATTTCACTCAATCCTTCAACTCCAAGTGAAGATGGGAAACGACGAGAAACAGTCAAAGGGCTGTCTAAACTAGACCATTAATTTTCCTTTTTTTTCCAAATGTGGTGCAACCTTCCGCACACAGACTTGCAGAGTTTTATGTGTCTGTATTCTAGCATTTTAAGCTTTCCAGCTCCAAGTTGTTAAAATTGGCTATTGATACCATTGCAAAAGTAACACAGCAAAATCAAGACTTCCCTCAGAGCCCCCACACCCTCTTACTTCAGGTTAGACTGTTACCTGCAGTCTTCCATATACATTTGGAGAAACAAATATTTTGACAGTATAATGTTGAGCTGAGCTCCGATTTGTAAATTCAATCATCTGCTGGATTTAAGTCCAGCTTGATCATGATAACATCTGGTGCGTTCAATTCCAACAAACACAAGTCACAATATTTCACATTCAGTCCTGCAGTTCCAAATCCAAAAATGCAAAAATACCTGGAGGATTAGGAGTGTGTTTTTATCAGCTCAGCCGAGGTGGGAGCTTTGAACAGACCCCGCAACAGTCCGGCCTCAGTACAAGTTGGGAACGTGGAGCCCTGCTCATGGGGTCATAGGAGCCTTCAATGCCAACATTTGCCCAGGTTTCAAGACACAACTATATTCAAAGCTACAGAGCCAATGGCCACCATTTATTTAGTACCGCGAATGCAGTCCATCGAGCAAGGTTCCAACCAAAAGCATAGACCAAGTGGTTGTTACACCTGAGTTTAGAAGGATGAGAGGGGATCTGATTGAGACACAAGATTATTAAAGGATTGGACACTCTGGAGGCAGGAAGCATGTTTCTGCTGATGGGTGAGTCCAGAACCAGGGGACACAGTTTAAAAACAAAGGTACAGGCCATTTAGAACAGGGTTGAGGAGAAACTTCTTCACCCAGAGTGTGGTGGATATATGGAATGCTGTGCCCCAGAGGGCAGTGGAGGCCAAGTCTCTGGGTACTTTCAAGAAAGAGATGGATAGAGCTCTTAAGGATAGTGGAATCAAGGGTTAAGGCAGGAACAGGATACTGATTGTGGATGGTCAGCCATGATCATAATGAATGGTGGTGCTGGCTTGAAGGACCAAATGGCCTACTCCTGCACTTATTGTCTATTAAAGGAATGAGGGATACAAAGAGAGGGAGAGGTAGAGTGGTTCACGGGGACAATGCCCATGAGCTAAGAGAGGCCCAGGTAACTGAGTTCATGACCATCCATGATGGAGCCACACAGAGTCTAATATGGTCGGAACTGGAAATCTGGCAGGGTTCTGCTGTGGAGGATTTGTACTGATACAGAGGAGAGAGGACGTGGAAGGATTTGAAAAATTTAAAAATTGATCAGGGCCTGATCCAAAAAAAAACTTCCAACTCTCACATAAACATTCAAATCCAAATGTGATCTGCCTACCAAAAAAAAACTGAATCCAACTTCAAAATTTTACAGCAGCCTGTAATTTTTTGTTGTTTTGAAATTCGTTCACAGGATTTGGAATTGCTGACTAGGCTGGGATTTCTAGTCTGTCCCTCAATGCCCAGAGCCACCTGCTCAGCTTTTGCTCATAAAACAATCCCAGGGATTGTCCCAGGGATCATCAGAGTGAAACTTCTCTGACCTGCCTCCAATGAAATGACACCTTTTCTTAAGTAAGAACCAAAACTGCTGACAGTACTCCAGATGTGGTCTCACCAGCACCTTGTAGTAAAACTTCCCTACTCTTACACTCCAACCCCTTTGGAATAAGGGCCAACATTCCAGTACCACCATCTGATCCTGTGGGATTTGAAACCATGTGCCCGAAAAATTAACTCAGGGTCTATCTGGATTCCTAAACCAATGACAATACTGTAACAACACCTCTGCAAAATTTTCACAAACCTATGCTAGCTTTACTGAATTAATCTTGTCCTGGTGACTGTTAGTTTGGACCTAGTTAAAATTTCTAAATAATTTATGTTAAACTGAACAGCCTTGAAAGGCTTTTCCAACTCTCTTTCATCAAAGGTGGAACATTTGCAATCTTCTAGCCTTCTGCCAGAGTCTAACAATGACTGTGTCGAGAATGTGGTGCTGAAAAAGCACAGCAGGTCAGGTAGCATCCAAGGAGCAGGAGAATCGATGTTTTGAGCATAAGGCCCTCATCACTTTGTCCCTCTAACGACGATTGAACAATTAAACCGTAGACCATGAGAAAAAGACCATTCAGCCCCTCAATTAAGGCCACTGCTCCTGTATATCTGAACTGGAAAAGACCCACACCAATAAACCCAGAAGGCAAAAGGCACTGCTTGTCACTGGCCACTCAGCTGTTTTTTCTTCCTAGTGGTGGAATATAAATAAAGTTTTCTGCATACATGGCTTCAGTGTGTACTTCACCTACACATGTGACCTGGGTGCTGGGGATGGGGAGAAATAAGCAATACCGCTGTTTGGCAGTATTATTATGGGGGGGGGGGGGGGGCGCGCAATTAAAATAAATAAATAAAATTTTAAAACCCACAGGGCACACATCAAAGAAACATACATCTTGAAAAGCAGCGATGTTACAGTAATCTAGTCTACAAGTTAGTTAGACCACACTCTGAGCACCTTGAAGACATCTATCCACCAGATCGCATCAGAAATATGGAGTAAATGATTAACAAAGACAGAGCTACAGTGCAGACAAATGAGCTGTTAGACAATAAGTGCCAGTACTTTGAGGGTGCTTGTAAATTAGACAAGATTGTTCACCTTAATAAAACGAGAAAGTGAGGACTGCAGATGCTGGAGATCAGACATTAAAAATGTGTTGCTGGAAAAGCGCAGCAGGTCAGGCAGCATCAAAGGAGCAGGAGAATCGACGTTTCGGGCATAAAACATTTCAATCATTTCTTGCTGGCCATTTCTGCAGCGTCGATTCTTCTACAATGGGACAAGATTTAGGAGATGCTTTGTCTCAGGTTGCTACTGCATTTTAAACCTCCAGCTGAACTGGAGGACTGAGCCAATCAGCTTGAATGATGCTAGAAGCTTCTGTAGCTGTGTACCAGTGTCATACACCCCCAAGAGGAGGTGTCGGTGGAGGGATATTGTCACTACATCAATGCCCAGAGGCCTACTCTTTGGAGACATGGGTTCAATTCACATCATGGAAGATGGCAACGTGCGAATTCAATCATAAAGCAAAAACCTGGAATTATAAAAACTAGCCTAGCCACGACCATGTAACCATTCTTAATTATGGTAAAACCCCATCTGGTTCACCGATGTCCTTGAGGGAGGGAAACCTGCCACCCTTACCCGGTCTGACCTACATATGACTCCAGACCCACAGCAACGTCGTTCACTCTTAAACTGCCCTCTGGATGGGTAATAAATGCTGGTGAGTGACACCCACATCCCATGGAAGAACAATTAGCAAGTACGTGGAGGCATAGCCTAAAAATACACAGCCCAGACCTCACGGAGGACCAGCAATGAGATTAAGCAAGCTCAAACTCCTTTCTGTGGAACAGCAAGGTTGGAGAAGAGACAGGAACCATCTTTAAAATTATGAAAGGGTTTACGAGGGGTAGTCATAGCTTCCGTTCATAGAGGGATCCGAGAATGAGGGGCCATAAATGTAAGGTAACTCCTAATAAAGCCAATTGGTATCCCAAGAGAAGTTGCTTTACCCATGGAGTAACTAGGAGAAAGTGAGGACTGCAGATGCTGAAGATCAGAGTCGAGTGTGTGGTGCTGGAAAAGCACAGCAGGTCAGGCAGCATCCGAGGAGCAGGAGAATCGACATTTTAGGCATAAGCCTGCCATTCCAGATGGAGAGCTTATGCCCGAAATGTCAACTCTCCTGCTCCTCGGATGCTGCCTGAGCTGCTGTGCTTTTCCAATGCCACACTCTTGACCATGGAGTAGTTAGAATGGGGAACTTGCTGCCATGACAGTGGCTACATTGAACAGAGTAACTGCATTAACGAGGGAAATAACAGAATGATAAGGTGACCGGTGTAGTGGACAGTGAAGGTTACCTCAGATTACAACAGCATCTTGATCAGATGGGCCAAGGAGTGGCAGATGGAGTTTAATTCAGATAAATGTGAAGTGTTGCATTTTGGAAAGGCAAATCTTAGCAGGACTTATACACTTAATGGTAAGGTCCTCAGGAGTGTTGCTGAACAAAGTGACCTTGGAGTGCAGGTTCATAGCTCCTTGAAAGTGGATTTACAGGTAGTCAGGACAGTGAAGAAGGTGTTCGGTATGGTTGCCATTATTTGGTCAGTGCATCGAGTATAGGAGTTGGAAGGTCCTGTTGCTGCTGTACAAGACATTGGTTAGGTCACTTTTAGAATATTATGTGCAATCTTGGTCTCCCTGCTGTAGGAAGGATGTTGCGAAACTTGAACGGGTACAGAAAAAGTTGATAAGAACGTTGCCAGGGTTGGAGGATTTGAGCTATAGGGAGAGGTTGAACAGATTGGGACTGTTTTCCCTGGAGCATCGGAGGCTGAGGGGTGACCTTATAGAGGTTTACAAAATCATGAGGGGCATGGATAGGATAAATACACAAAGTCTCTTCCCTGGAGTTGGGGAGTCCAAAGCTAGAGGGCACAGATTTAGGGTGAGAGGGGAAAGATATAAAAGGGACCGAAGGGGCAATTTTTTCACACAGAGGGTGGTGCGTGTATGGAATGAGCTGCCAGAGGATGTGGTGGAGGCTGGTACAATGACAACATTTAAAAGGCATCTGGATGGGTATATGGATAGGAAGGGTTTGAAGAATGTAAGATAAGTGCTGGCAGGTGGGACTAGATGGTGTTGGGATATCTGGTCGCCATGGACAGGTTGGACCAAAGAGTCTGTCTCGATGACTCTATAGAGTGAGATGAAGAGGAGGCAGGAAGACATTCACGTATAAATATAGAAAGTAGGAGCAGGAGGAGGCCATTCAGCCCTTTGAGCTTGCCCCATCATTCAATGTGATCATGGCTGATCATCCAACTCAGTCCCCTATTCACAATTTCTCCCCATAATCCTTCAATTCCTTTAGTCATAGGAACAAGGGGCAACTAGGGACAGGCAATAAGTGCTGGCCAGCAAGCAACAGCAACATCCAAGAGTGAATAAACAGAAA
Source organism: Chiloscyllium punctatum (assembly GCF_047496795.1). Lineage (NCBI taxonomy): Eukaryota > Metazoa > Chordata > Chondrichthyes > Orectolobiformes > Hemiscylliidae > Chiloscyllium > Chiloscyllium punctatum. The sequence goes on from NC_092743.1 coordinate 6,607,778, forward strand.
CTGTATCTCACTCCTTCTTGAAAACATTCAGTGGTTTGGCTCCCCCACTCTCTGGGTGAAGACATTTCTTCTCGTCTCAGTCGGAAATGGCCCAACCTGTATCCTTAGACTGTGACGCCCCCGGTTCTGGACTTCCCCCCCCTACCCCCAGTCACCGGGAACATCCTTCCCGTGTCTACCCTGTCTAGTCCGGTCAGAATTTATGAGAACTTCCCCCTCCATTCTTCTACTCTCCAGTGAAGATAGTCCTATCAAGACCAATCAGACCTGCCATTCCCAGGAATCAGTCTGACCAAATGGGCCCTAAGGCAGAGTGGACGGATCTTTGATCAGGAAGGGAGGTAAGAAAATGGCTTTATCAGATCAGCCAACCATCCCACTGAATAGCAGAACAGGCCAGAGGGGCTGACTGGCCTCCTCCTAATTTGCACCTTCACACCTGTGCTCATTAACATCTGCATCTATGTGACACCCAGGCTTTCCTTCGGCTGACTGGATCTCTAAAGGACTATGCAGTGACTATTCCAGCAAATGACAGTGAATGGGCCACATGCCAAGAGAAAGGGGAAGGGCAAATAGAGAGAGAATGCAGGAGAAACTCAACAGGGCTGACAGCATCTGTGGAGAGAGAACAGCGATCACATTTTGAGTCCGATATGACCCTTGTTCAGAGTCATACTCCAGTTCTGAAGAAGGGTTGCGGGACCTGAAACTTTAATGTCTCCACAGATGCTGCCAGACCTGCTGAGTTTCTCCAGCATTCTCTGTTTGTGCCAGATTTTCAGTGTCCTCAGAATCTAGCTTTCATTAATAGGATGGGTTTTTCTCTTGTCCAAAATACACGTAATGTATCTTCCTCTTTCATAAACCGATTCACATGAACCATTCAAAAAGGGAGAGATCCCAGTATGATGGCGTGTGATGGAATACTCCCCCCTTGCCCTGGATGGGGGTAGCTCCAACAACACTCAAGAAGCTTGACACCATCCAGGACAAAGCAGTCTAGTTAATTAGCACCACAAGCAGCCACTCCCCCCACCTCTGACACTCAGTCACAGCAGTGTGTACTATCTACAAGATGCACTGCAGAAATTCACCAAAGATCCTCAGACAGCACCTTCCAAACCCACCACCACTTCCATCTAGAAGGACAAGGGCAGCAGATACATGGGAATACCACCCCTGCAAGTTCCCCTCCAAGCCCCTCACCATCCTGACTTGGAAGTATATTGCCGTTCCTTCAGTGTTGCTGGGTCAGAATCCTGGAATTCCCTCCCTCAGGGCATTGTGGGTCTACCTACAGCACATGGACTGCAGTGGTTCAAGAAGGCAGCTCACCCCCACCTTCTCAAGGGGCAATTCGGGACGGGCAGTAAATGCTGGGCCCAGCCAGCGATGCTTACGTCCTATGAACGAATAAAAAAAGATGTTTGGAGAAGTTGAGACTGTTCTCCACGGAGGGGAGAAGGTTGGGAGGAGATTTGATCAGGTTGTCCACTATCAGGAGGGGCCTAGACTGGGAAATAAGGAGACACAGGTCCCATTGGTGGAAAGGTTAAAGGCAAAGATGTAAAAGGATTGCAAAAAAATAGCAATGCTCACACAGGTCACAACAAATCCTTTATCGGGAGGTGGGTGCAATTTAGTTTTGAAAAGAGATTTGAATCATTATCTGAAGAGAAAAGGAGGCCAGCACATTTACAATCAAGAAAGCTGGCCTTTATGAGGGCACAGTGGCTCAGCGGTTAGCCCCACTGCCTCACAGCATCAGGGTCCTGGGTTCAGTTCCAGCCCCGGGCAACTGTCTGTGTGGAGTTTGCACATTCTCTGTGTCAGTGTGGGTTTCCCCCCACAGTCCAAAGATATGCAGGTCAGGTGAATTGGCCAAACTAAATTGTCCATAGTGTTAAGTACATTAGTCAGGGGAAAATATAGGGGAATAGGTCTGGGTGGGTTACTCTCCGGAGGGTCGATGTGGACTTGTTGGGCCGAAGGATCTGTTTCCACACTGTAGGGAATCTAATCTGTAATTTATGCTCAGAGGATTGCAGTATAAGGATGCAGAGGATATGCTGCAGTTATAGAAAACCCTGATTCCACCCCACTTGGAGCACTGTGACCAGACCTGGGCACCACACCATAGGATGCATATATTGGCCTTGGAGGGAGTACAATGTAGGTTTACAAATATGACACCTGCACTTCAGGGGTTAAATTTTGGGAAGAATACAAATTAAAAATTTATTTTCTCCTGAATATAGAAGGTTAAGGGGTGATCTGTTCAAAGTCTCCAAGTTATTAACAGGGAAAGACAGGGTAGATGAAGATAAACAATTTCCACTGTGTGGAGATTGGAGAACTAAGGGAGCAGAGTCTGAGAGTTAGGGCCAGACTGTTCAGGAGAAATGTTAGGAAGCACTTCTACACACAAAGGGTGGGACAGGTTTGGACCAGTCGCTCATTTTAAATCTGAGATCGATAAATATTTGTTGAGCAAAAGGTACAGGAATGTGGGCCAAAGCAGACAGGCAACAGATCAGCCATGAATGGGTGGAACAGACTGGAGGGGCTGAATGGTCTACTCCTGTTCCTCTAACAGCCTTTCTCCTTGGCCATGACCATCCTGTGATTCATTCTGTCTGTTTTATTTGATTCCCTCGCTCCAAGTCCCTGAGCTGCGTGTAGCTCTGATCTCCTTTCGAACTTGGCTGATTAACACAAGGGTTGGAAACTCAGAAAAAATGGATGCGTGGGCTGGAATTCTCCTGGAAATCCCAGTAAAAGCGGAGTGTCCGTCCCCGCGCAGTGGGTGGGTCCCTCCAGAGCCCCCATTCCCATGTGCTGGCACCGACAGAGCTGTTGTGGCTGGGAGTTGAGCAACGTTCCTCGCACCAGCACTCACAGCCGTCTCTCCCTTCAACAGGAAGCCCTGTTGGAATGGCTTCCCCCTTTTCCTGTGCAGGAATTTCATTTTTTTTTAAACTTCTTGTTTTTCCTCTTTCCAATTTGGCTCAGAGTCGACACTGTCTGCACTGCTCAGTGGCTGCACTGAAAAAGGTGGGGTTTATAGGAATCTTCCAAGACTGAGAAACTCTGTGCTGTGCTCATTCTGATTTCGATTCACTCAGGCCCAGACCTGGATTGTCAAGCCCAATGTAGACTTAGAGTGGTTTCTGTCAGCACAGATTCGATGGGCTGAATGGCCTCTTCATGTGTCAGGGAATGTGGGTGTCACTGGCTGGGCCCAGCATTTACTGCCCGTCCCTAGTTGCCCCTTGAGAAGGTGGGGGTGAGCTGCCATCTTGAACCGCTGCAGTCCATGTGCTGTAGGGTAGACCCACAATGCCCTGAGGGAGGGAATTCCATGATTTTGACACTGAAGGAACGGCAATATATTTCCAAGTCAGGATGGTGAGTGGCTTGGAGGAGAACTTCCACAGAGTCAGGAGTAGGCCATTCAGTCCATTTGAGCCAGTCCAACCATTCAAGAAGATCATGGCACACCACACACTTCAATGTCCTTTACCCATGATGCACAGCATTGCCATGCACTGAGGTTCAAAGGCTACTGTTTCTGGTGGTCACACCGGTTTTGTTTAGAGTGATGCTGGGAAAGCACAGCAGGTCAAGCAGCATCCGAGGAGCAGGAAAATCGACATTTCAGGCAAAAGCCCTTCATCAGGAATGAAGGCTTGCTGTGCTTTTCCAGCACCACTCTAACCTCGGCTCTGATTTCCAGCATCTGCAGTCCTCACTTTTGCCACAATGGCTTTGTTCCTTTACTGAGACTTTTGCAAATAGTTTGACAGAACGGAGCGACTTTCTCGGCTGGACCAGCATTTATTGCTCATCCCTAACTGCCCCTTGAATGGAGCAGCTTGCTCGGTCTCTTTGCTGTGGGTCTGGAGTTACGTGTAGACCAGACTGGCTCAGGACAGCAGATCTCCCTCCCTACAGGACCTCGGTGAACCAGGCAGGTTTTTCCACACAGTTGACAATGTAGTCATCATTGTCCTCTTAACTCCAGACCTTTTAACGAATTCAGACAGCAGAATTTGAACATAGGTTCCCCAGGATACTGCCTGGGTGTGTGGATTAGTAATCTGCCAATCATAACACTAAGACATCAGTTCCCCAAACAGACTGTAGGATGGATCACACAATCACAGCATTGTTACTGCGCAGGAGGCCAGTCGGCCCACTGTGCTTGCATTGGTTCTATCCCCTAGCACCAATCTCCTGCCTTTTCCCCATATCCCTGCCTTTTCCCCATTTCTATCCAAATAACCATCCCATGAATGCCTCAGTTAAACCTGCCTCTCCGACAATGCACACCCTAACTACTCGCTGGGCAAGAAAGATTATCCTCATTTCACCCTCACTCAGTTTCTGCCCAGCCTTTCAGTGCCCTGTAAACCACCCACGCTCTCTTGATGGGTCAGCCGAGGGCCGGATATAACCAGGAGAGGGGTTACTCCTAAAGCTGCAATTGGGAAAAGGCCCAGTCTCTCCAACCTCTGCTCATCAGCCGACCTATTTACTCCCAGGGTCAATCCCCAGAACCATTTCCATTGTCTAACCAGATCCACCACGCTCACTATCAGCTACAGTGGCAGGATTGAGCAGTGGGGGGAGATGGAGACGGTCAGTAAATAAGAGAGAGAGAGGAATCAAGGGATATGGAGCCACAGTCTGTCGGACAGGCACTTTGACCAGTCAGCCCCCAGTTCCTGTGCAGTGCCTCTGACATTATTCTGTTGAACTAATGAGTGACTAGTTCCTTCTGTGCTCCTGGGAGAGGATGCCTCACAGAGGGGACACTGGGTGTTCCCACCAACTGGGACTTTTCTCTCAAGCAGAGAGTCCCCTCCATGGATGTCAGAGAGTGCAAAGGGGTTTAGGAATGAGAGAGAGAGAGAGAGAGACGTAGCAAGTATCAATCCAACAGGGATTCCTGTGTGAACCAAGGCTCCAGCTGAAGTAGGCGTACTGAGAACTGTCAGATGGTGCACTTCATTTGGAAGAACACTGAAAGCCAATATCAAATAGCGCAGCAATTCTAAAGGTGCTGCACGTGCAGAGGGAGCTGGGTGTATATGTGGAGAGAGCAATTACAAAAGAGACACTTTGGAAGCTTTCCATCCTGCAGTTATCAGGACCACATGGCAAGAATGCAAAATCTCAAAGGGAACAACAATTTATATTGCACAAGCAGAGGGTGCCAATTTGGCCGGCAATTGGATTCTGATTGGTGGAAGTGTTGCCGTGGAAAACACAGCTAGGAACAATAAACTGCCAAGCCTTTGTTTTAACTGGACAGGTATTCACAAAGGAAGAGAAGGCAGGGTTATAGGGGGAGCTGGAGATGAGCCACTCCTTTGGAGATAACAATGAAGCTTCTGTGCATGGCTCATTTCTCCAAAGCCTGAATCCTCCAGAACACTGGCTTCTCGAGCAGGAGCAGACCCAGTCAATATCCGTTTAGAGAGAGATTTTGCAGCCTCAGTAACAAGTTAATTTTAGATTGAGTTTAACACAACGGCAGATTTTGTTGATGTAGGTGAGATATTACAGCTCTCCTCAGTCTCAGGTACAGACACACATACACTGACAGATGGAGATGCCAGTCTTGTTAATTTATTGCCACCTTCACTGTGTGTTTTTATATAAAGAAGATATACAAATGACACAGAATAATGCATCAGTCCTCTCTCAGTAATCACTCACTGCTAATTCTGCTGCTGCCTTGTTACGGAAAGAATTCTCCTCAAAACCTAGCAAAGGTATTTTCATTGCATGAATTCTTAAATTGCCTGAACTCTTGTGTCTGGATCAATTGCCTGTCAGTGCTTTGACACCTGCCATTTAATGCACACAAGCAGATCTCTTCACTGTCCCTACAGTCATAGGGCAACTCCAACCCTGCCAGTTCCAACTGCAATGATAAATGCTGTCTAATTAGAGATTTAAACATACCACTCTGAATGCTTGCCTGGCCCACAGCAGGATGTAGCTCTTCTGTCTCATTTTCTTCTACTGCAGAGAGAAGTGGAGAAATAAAGAGGCTTTAGTTGAAGTGGGGAATAGACGCCCCTCACTCGTCAATCTTGCATTTACACATTTCATTCTAACATTGATATTCAGCGATGTACCAGGGGATCAGTTGGAAAACGCCTGCAGTACAGAGGACAACACAGCATTCACAGCCACCCCTCACCCCGCACGGTTGGCATGGGAACCAGAGAGAGTTTGATCAGGGTAGGCAATGAGACCCTGCCTCGTGTTATGAACCATCGCAACTCCCCTGTACCTCTCCCACTCACCCTGATAACCCTCTTCCCCTGCTTAAAGATTCCTACTCCCTACCTGCCCCGCAATTACATGAACATTCCTGTTCAAGAACTGGAATCATTTAAATCCATGGCTTGCTGGGATGTGGGGGAGAAGGGCAGGTGATTGGCATTGGGCAATACAGTCAGTACGGGTACTCTGGGCTGAATGGCCTCCTTTGGCGTAATTTGTCGATCCTGGTTAGTGAGGAGGTAGACGTAGCTCCAACAGTGTACTGTGGGACCAGTGTAAAAGGCAGTTCTTCAAGCTGATCACTTGTGTACGTTTACTCAATCAGGGTTTACACCGTTGTACTTATTTTAATCTCATCATTTAGGTTGAAACCCAGCGGGTGGTTGTCCAACGCTGGCTAATAATTCACAAACAAAAACTACCTTTCATTTGGCAGTGAAGCAAGAAAGTAGCCAGGCAAGCACTTGTGTGTGTGTGTGTGTCAAGGATCCACACATTATTTTGGAACAACCAGAGATAGTTTGGAGGACAATGCATTGTCGGATTTCTCCTGGGAACCTGGTGCCTGGAGTTACCAAAACCACAGCCACCAGATGTTACCGATGGATGGTTTCCAACAGCCCCGGCAAGTTAGAGTTAGGGTTATTTTGGCCGCACTCTTTCAGTGGGAAAAGATTGTGGGAAGCAACTGGAGGAGATTGACACAGCAATGACGGAGGAACAACAAGAGTAGGCTATTCAGCCCATCAGGAGTGCTGCTACATTCAACATAATGGTGATCAATCTCGGGTCATCAAATCCACTCGCTGCTCCATCCCCATATCTATCCCACAATCCCCCAGGACACCAACAATAAAAAAATCTGTCCGTCCCAGTCTTAAAGTCTCCACCCCAGAGACTGAGCGTGCAAAAACCCCCCTGAGGTAGAGAATTCACAACTCAATGAGTGAAGAAATGTCACTTCCCCTCACTCCAAAACCCTCAGACTCTCACCCTGATACCATTCTGGATTTCCGCTGGGGAAGGATGGAGGATATAAGCTCTCGGTTACAAACAACAGTCCAGCACAGGAACAGGCCCTTCAGCCCATCAAGGACAGGCAGCATCCGAGGAGCAGGAGAATCGACTTTTTGGGCAGAAGCTCTTCATCAGGAATCAAGGCTTATGCAGATTCTCCTGCCCCTCGGATGCTGCCTGACCTGCTGTGCTTTTCCAGCACCACACCCTCTATTCTGATCTCTAGCATCTGCAGTCCTCACTTTCGCCCTTCGGCCCATCAAGCCTGCACTGACACGTGATGCCTTTTTAAACTAATTTGCCTCTACGTGGTCTATCCCCCTCTATTCCCTACCTAATCATTTATTAGTCTAGATGCCTGTTACATGTTACTGTTGTATTCACCACTTCCTCTGGCAGCACATTCCAGGCACTTACCACCCTCTGTGTAAATAAATCCTGCCTCTCATCTCCTTTAAACTTTCCTTCTTTTATCTTGAACCTACGTTCCCTAGTAACTGACATTTCTACCCTGGGGAAAAAAAACTCAAGACTATCCATCCTATCCATGCCTCTCATGATTTTGTAATCTCATATGGTTTACAGTGAGGTCACCTCTTCATTCCTCTCAACTCCCGGGAATATCAACCCACATTTACTCAGCCACTTTTCAAAAGACAACTCCCGATCCCACTGTCCCAATGCCAGTACATCCTTCCTTAATCAAAATAAAACTGAAAACTGTGGATGCTGGAAATCAGAAACAGAAACAGAAAGTGCTGGAAAAGCTCAGCAGGTCTGGCAGCATCTGTGGAGAGAAATCACAGTTAATGTCTCGGGTCCAGAGACCCTTCTGCAGAACTGTTCTGGATCTAATTCTGAAGGGGTGGGGAAGGGGGCATTGGATCGGATTTCTCTCCACAGATGTGTCAGACCTGCTGAGCTTTTCCAGCAATTTCTGTTTCTGTTTCTGACATCCTTCCTTAAGTATTCAGACTAAATCTGCGGACTCACCAAAACCCTGTATAACTTCTTTAATCTTGGATTGCAATCCCCTTGCAATAAAGGCGCAGTGTGTTTGCGATCCCCTCTACTTTTCATTATAAAGCTCGCACCTGTAAGAGCTGCCGACAAATCTGTCTGACCACATCCTCGATATCCAGCAGGGGATGGGTAAGGGAGGCAGAGGCTTACAAAATACAGAGGCTGAATTAAAAGGGTGCTCGGTATGTAAATTCAAAATCCTTGCTGAGATACGACAATTCAATAGGAAGATGTTTCCATGGGCAGGAGAGACTAGGACCCAAGGGCCCAGCCTCAGAGGGAAGGGATGATCCTTTAGAATGGAGAGGAGGAAGGACTTCTTCAGCCGGAGGGTGGAAGATCTGTGGAGCTCATTGCTGCAGAGGGCTGTCCTGGCCAAGTCTTCAGAAAGAGATAGATAGTCAGGGGATGAAGGGTTATGGGGAGGAGGCAGGCAGAAGCGATTGAGGAACATATCAACCATGATGGAATGGTGGAACAAACGCGATGGGCTGAATGGCCTAATTCTGCTCTTATATATTATGGTCTTGTTCAATATTCATCTCTTTTATTCAAATTGGAACCTTTCTTCACCCCTTTTCAACTTAACAGGTGGCTCGGGGACAGTACAGTTCAGACACTGTGACAAAGCTCAGTTAGGTGATGCAGTGACAGGCTTCACTGTACCTGCAGCTGAACGTGAATTCCGAAGGGCCCCCACAATCAGCCACTGGGTTACACCTTCCTTTACTGACTGGTCTGAGCTGTGAGGGCTTCACTGCTCGGCCCATCGGGGACCATTCGGCCCCTTGAGTTCGTTCCACCATTCAATGGGATCATGGCTGATCCAACATTCCTCATTTTCCAGCCCTTTTCCCATAATCCATTGTTGCCCTACTGCTCATAGAAGAATTCTGAAATCTTTTAAAGTGACTACAAACTGTAAGGCTCACATTTCCAGACCCACCTTATGGAAAATACAAGTAAGTTTTATTCAATTGATTAACTTAGAGATTCTGTCCTTAGGCTACAGGGCATAGAAAAGAAAGACTGGGATAGTACTATTCAACTTTTACCACAAGACAATGTGCCCTTAAATAAAGGTCTGATTAATAAATGGACCTCTCTTAACAGTGTTAACACAGTGACTACAAGACCATAAAGACATAGGAGCCGAAATTAGGCCATTCAGCCCATCCAGTCTGCTCCACCATTCAGTCATGGTGAATAAGGTTCTCAACCCATTCTCCCGTTTTCTCTGCGTAACCCTTGATCCCATTAACAACCAAAAACCTACCTATCTCCATCTTAAATATACTCAGCGACCTGGCCTCTGCAACCTTCTGTGGCAATAATTTGATATATTCCCCACTCTCTGGCTGAAGACGTTCCTCCTTATCTCCATTCTTGCAGAGGAGATTTACTAGGATGTTGCCTGGTATGGAGGGAAGGTCTTACGAGGAAAGGCTGAGGGACTTGAGATTGTTTTCATTGGAGAGAAGGTGGTTGAGAGGTGACTTAATAGAGACATATAAGATAATCAGAGGGTTAGATAGGGTGGACAGGGAGAGCCTTTTTCCAAGTATGGGGACGGCGAGCACAAGGGGGCATAGCTTTAAAGTGAGGGGTGATAGATATAGGACAGATGTCAGAGGTAGTTTCTTTACTCAGAGTAGTAAGGGTATGGAATGCTTTGCCTGCATCGGTAGTAGATTCTTTAAGTACATTTAAGTCGTCATTAGACAAACATATGGACGTACATGGAATAGTGTAGGTTAGATGGGCTTCAGATTAGTATAACTGGTTGGCGCAACATCGAGGGCCGAAGGGCCTGTACTGCGCTGTAATGTTCTATGTTCTTAAAAGGTTTTCCCTTTACTCCAAGGCTGTACCCTTGGTTCCTAGTCTCTCCTACCAATGGAAACATCTTCCCAACATCCACTCTGTCCAGGGCATTCCATATTCTGTATGTTTCAATCAGATCCCCCCTCATCCTTCTAAACTCCAATGAGTATAAATCCAGAGTCCTCAAACATTCCTCACATGTTAAGCTTTTCATTCCTGGGAACATTCTTATGCATCCTTCCTGAATTATGGAGCCCAAAATTTCTTACAATACCCCAAATGTGGTCTGACCAATCCTTATAGAGCCTCAGGAGTCCATCCTTGCTTTTATATTCTAGTCCTCTCAAAATAAATGCCATCATTGCATTTGCCTTCCTAGCTACTGACTCAACCTGCAAGTTTACCTTGACAGAATCCTGGACTAGGACTCCCAAGTCCCTTTGCACTTCAGATTTCTGAACTTTCTCCCCATTTAGAAAATAGTATATGCCTCTATTCTTCCGACCAAAGTGCATGACCTCACATTTTAAAACAGCGTATTTTAAACAGTGGAAAATAATTCAACGAATCTACATGCATGATGATGCAATTTGGAAAACCTTTGCTTTATTCTTACATGGGACATGGGTGTCACTGGTCAGGCCAGCATTTATTACCTTAATTGCCCTGAGGTCAGTTTAAGAGTCAAACATGTTGTTGTGGGTCTGGAGTCACATGGAGACCAGATCAGGTAAGGATGGCATGGCAGATTTCCTTCCCTGAAGGACATTAGTGAACCAGATGTGACTTCAGAGCAAGTGACAATGGTTACATGGTCACCATTAACTTAGCTTTTTATTCCAGATCATTGTTGCATTCAAATGCCACCATCTGATGTGTGGGATTTGATCTCATGTCCTCAGAACATTAACCAGAGGTTGTGGATTACTAACACAAACACACAGAGAACACTGGAGAAACTCAGCAGGTCTGGCAGCATCTGTGGGGAGAGAAACAGCGTTAACGTTTCCAAACTCAGCCCCACTGTACTCCTTATTCACACACAACTGTGCGGCCAAATTCCGTCCCAACTCCATTTACGAGTTTGCTGATGTTGTAGGTCAGATCTCAAACAACAATGAGACAGAATACAGGCGAGAGATAGAGCGCTTAGTGGCATGGTGTGAAGACAACAGTCTCTCCCTCAAGCTCAGCAAAACAGGAACTGCTGATAGACCTCAGGGAGCAGGGTGGATGGCACACCCCTGTCTGAAGCAGAGGTGGAGATGGTGGACAGCATCAAGTTCCTAAGATCACCAACAATCTGTCCTGATGAAGGGCTTTTGTCTGAAACGTCGATTCTCCTGCTCCTCGGATGCTGCCTGACCTGCTGTGCTTTTCCAGCACCACACTGATCTAGACTCTGGTTTCCAGCGTCGACAGCCCTCACTTTTGCCTAACAATCTGTCCTGGTCCACCCACGTCAACGCTACAGTCAAGAAAGCACAACAACGTCTCTACTTCCTCAGGAGGCTAAGGAAATGCAGCATGTCCACAATAACTCTGACCAATGTTTACAGATGCACCGTAGAAAGCATCCAATCCGGATGTATCACAGTGCGGTACAGCAACTGCTCTGCCCAAGATCACAAGAAACTGCAGCGAGTTGTGAACACAGCCCAGGCCATCACACAAACCAGCCTCCCATCCACTGACTCCATCTACACTGCCCACTGCCTCGGGAAAGCAGCCAACATCATCGAAGACCCCTCCCACCCCAGTTATACTCTCTCCCACCCTCTTCCATGGGGCAGAAGATACAAATGTTTGAAAACACGTAACGACAGAATCATGAACACCTTCTTCCCTGCTGTTACCAAACTTTTGAACAGACCTCTCAAATGTTAATTCTGATCTCTTTTCCTCTGTGCATCTTTTCTGTGGCTGCGACACTGTATTCTGCACTCTGTTCTGCTACTCTGATGCACTTTATATAGTATGATCTGCCTATACAGCACACAAAACAACACTTTTCACTGTATGTCGGTCCATGGGACAACAATAAAATCAGAAGAACCATTTGCCAAACCGAGAATAGAGAGATAGTGACGACTGCAAATGCTGAAGAGTCAAGAGTGGGTACAGAATTCAGATTAGATTCCCTACAGTGTGGAAACAGGCCCTTCGGCCGAACCAGTCCACACCGACCCTCCGAAGAGTAACCCACCCAAGAGCCATTTCCCTCTGACTAATGCACCTAACACTACAGGCAATTTAGCATGGCCAATTCACCCTAACCTGCACATCTTTGGACTGGGGGAGGAAACCAGAGCACCCAGAGGAACCCACACAGACACAGGGAGAATGTGCAAACTACACACAGACAGTCGCCAGAGGCTGGAATCAAACCTGGGATCTCGGTGCTGTGAGGCAGCAGTGCCAACCACTGAGCCACCATGCCACCCAGCTGGAGTTCAGCTGGAAAAAACACAGCAGGTCAAGTAGCCTCAGGGGAGGAGGGGAGTCGACACTTCAGATCAGAACCTTCCATAAGGGGTAGGGGGAAGGGGAATGAGAAATAAATACAGGGAGGGGGGTGGGGCTGAGGGAAAAATTGGTTGGAATGGTGATAGATGGATGGAGGTAGGAAGTGGCTGTGACTGGTCAATGGGAAGGGGGAAAGCAGATATATGGGAAGGAAAGTGGACAGGTAGGATGAGGTTAAAGGGGCAGGATGGAGGGGGAGGGCTGGCAGAGTGGGGAGATTTGGAAGCAGGTGAATTCTATGTTACAGCCGCATGGTTGTAAGCTCCCGAGGTGGAAGTGGAGGTGTTCCCCATCCAGTTTGGGTGTGGTGAAGGTGGCCCAGGATGGACAAGTCATCAGGGGAAGTTGAAATGGCTGGAAACCAGAAGGCCAGGTTGATTGGAACGTTCGGATCCTTCAACCAGTCCCCGAGTTTGTGCTCGGTCACCCTGATGTAGAGGAGACCACATCGGGAACAAGTGATGCAATAAATCAGGTCAGAGGAAATGCAGGTAAATCTCCGCCAGACTTAGAACGATCCTTTGGGGGGCTTTGGGTGGAGCTGAGGGTGGGGAAGGTGTGAGGGCAGGTTTTGCACCTCCTGCAGCTGCAGGGGAAGGGTGACAGTTGAGACTGAGATGAGGAGGAATCTCCTCATTTAGAGGGAGGTGAAACTTTGGAATCCTCCACGCCAGGAGTTTGTGGCGATTCAGTCATCGGGGTTTTGTCGGAGAAGGAGGTTTGTGGTTACTAATCAAACATCCCCCAGGGGATAATGTGTAAAAGTTAGGCCTGAAACAAACATTTACAGAATGAAGGAGGTGGCTTGTAGAATCAGACATCCTTCCACAAAAACCTTGCGTTCTCCTCACATTGTCAGTTTTCTTGAGAAATTATTGATTATTATTTTTTCGTGAGACTGAAGCTGAAACAGACACAAACTCCAGACTCAAACCCAACCAGGCAGACTGGACAGTGGCTGGTTACGTTACTTGCCCACAGTGTAATGGATAACGGCCTGGTTTGCATTTCAATAGCACCTGCCCCTGCCTCAGGCCATCCCTCCATTGAAGTGCTCATGTAGACACACACCGCCCGCCAATTTACAAACGCAGCGAGCTCCCAGAATCAGATCATGTCTCGATCATCGCAAATCTCCAACATTGGCCAGGCCACGGGGTAGGAACTCCTGCTGCCCTGCCTCCAGTTAAACAGTGGCACTGGGATCTTACACATCCACCCGAGGGGGCAAACACACGCACCTCAGCTTAGTTTGTCATCTGAAAGCTAACTGCAGACACAGCTAAGTAGGGAGTAGATGGCTAAACTTGGGAAGGCCCACAAAACGCTGAGTATTTGTAGTCACTCCCAGGACATGGGCATCACTGGCTGGGTCAGCATTTATCGTCCGTCCCTAGTTGACCCTTGAGAAAGCGGCGGTGAGCTGCCCACTGCAGCCCATGAGTCCACCAATATTCCCTCCATGGGAAGAGGAGATCAAAACAGAACCATCTCCCTATGTATGAAGCACAGCAACATTGAAACAGTACAGAAACACACCACTTGGGAAGAAACACGATGACTCTTTCTCTAAAGAGCTCAGCTATGGCCTTTGCCCCCTCCTTCCACCACTCTCTCAAACACACACACGCAGACACACATATGGACACACTCAAATACATATACAAACAAACACAGGCACAAAGACACACACATACACATGCACATGCACGGATAAACGCACAAGCAAACAGAGGCACGCAGATATACACACACACACACACATATACGACATGCACACATACATATATACAGATGTATACACACACAGATACATATGCAGACATGAAGATACACATACAGACAGACATACACAGACACACACGCGGACACAGGGACACGTACACAGACACATTTACATATACGCATACACAGATACATAGACATATATACACACGGATACATATACATACATATATAAACAAACAGACACACACACGCAGACACACAAACAAAGACAAACAGACAGACATACTGACACACAAACACACACTCGAACACATACACGCACACTCAAACACACATATACACACGGACACATATACAGACACACACACATACATATACACATCAGATACACACCGACACACACACCCAGGTACACAACTACCCAGATAGATACACACACCCAGATAGAGATAGATACACACACACAGATATACAGACACACAGATATACAGACACACCCCAGATACACACACACCCATATACACACACACTCAGATACACCACACCCAGATAGAAATACACACACACAGACACCCACGCACACCTAGAAACAGATACACACACAGATATAACACACACAGATATAACACACACAGATATAACACACACAGATATAACACACACAGATCCCCAGACACACACCCAGACACAGATACACACACACACCCAGATATCGACACACACACACCCAGATACACACTCCCAAATACAGATACACACTCACAGACACCCAAATACAGACACACGCCCACACACTCTGATAGATACACACACCCACACACACACAGACACCCACCCACCCAGATACAGACACCCACCCACACACCCAAGTTCAGATACACACCCCCACCCAGACATACACACACCCAGATACAGATACACACACACACCCAGATACAGATACATGCACACACACACAAACACAGTAGTGTAGCTGGCAACAAGCTTATTTTAAAGAACACCAACATAAGGAAAAGGGGCTAGCTAGGAGTGGGATGTAGGGGGTATGTTCCATCATTCAAAGGGTTGTTGTAGCACAGTGGGGTTACGTTACTGGGCTGGAATTCCCATACCCTCATCTAATGGCCTGGGGCCATGGGTTCAACCCCCACCATGGCAGTACGTGGAATTAAAATTCAGCAATTTTAATCTTTCACAGGAAGTGGGCATCGCTGTCAAGAATTTGTTGCCCCTCCCTAGCTGCCCCTTGAGCTGACTGTCTTGCTCGGCCGTTTCAGAGGGCAGTTAAGAATCAAAGATAATATTCCATCAAATGTGAACTTATAAAGCTTCTTTCAATGGCAGTCATCAACTGCAAGAAATAGTTAATAGTTCACTCATGTCCAATAGAGATGGACCTGCCATTCCTTACCTGGTCTAGTCTATACAAGGCTGCAGACCCATAGCAATGGCATTGACTCTGAACTGCCCTGAGAAACTTCCAACCAAGACACTCAGTCACAGGCAGCTCTCCATCACTTTCTCCAGGACAGTTAGGTACAGGGTAACAATTGCTGGCCTGACCAATGAGTTCCACAGCCCATGGGAGAAGAATACAAAAATATCTATTTTCAAGTTCAACTGCTTTGCACCTTACCCTGCTGTTCCTCAATTCGCTGGAAGTGTATTTAAGTGTCAGACCTAAAGGGTGGATCACACCAATGGATTGGTAAGATAGAGCCATAGAGTCATAGAGATGTACAGCACGGAAACAGACCCTTCGGTCCAACCCGTCCATGCCAACCAGATATCCCAACCCGATCTAATCCTATCTGCCAGCACCCGGCCCATATCCCTCCAAACCCTTCCTATTCATATACCCATCCAGATGCCTTTTTAATGTTGCAATTGTACCAGCCTCCACCACTTCCTCTGGCAGCTCATTCCATACATGTACCACCCTCTGCGTGAAAAAGTTTCCCCTTAGGTCTCTTTTATATCTTTCTCCTCTCACCCTAAACCTGTGCCCTCTCCTTCTGGACTCACCGACCCCAGGGAAAAGACTTTGCCTATTTATCCTATCCTTGCCCCTCATAGTTTTGTAAACCTCTATAAGGTCACTCCTCAGCCTCCGACGCTCCAGGGAAAACAGCCCCAGCCTGTTCAGCCTCTCCCTATAGCTCAAACCCTCCAACCCTGGCAACATCCTTGTAAATCTTTTCTGAACCCTTATATTGAAGGATTAATACAAGTTGCCAACAGGAAGAGCTAGCACTCCTGTCAACACAGGGAAAAGGTGTGTCTGAGAATATTCAGCACCTCATCACGGAGATTATAAAAGTAAAAGGAGTGTTGTTACAATTATATAAGGTAGTGGTGAGACCACACCCGGAATATAGTGTCCAGTTTTGGTCTCCTTATTTGAGGAAGGATGTGGTGGCACTGGAAGCAGTTCAGAGGAAGTTCACCGTATTGATTCCAGGAATGGAAGAAGCAGTTGAACAGTTTGGGCTTGTACTCGCTGGAGTTCAGTAGAACGGGGAGGGGGTTTGGGGAATCTGATTGAGGGGATTGATAAAGTGGTTACTGAAAAGCTGTTCCCCCTTTGTGGGACAGTCTCAAACATGAGGTCATAGGAATAGAGTGAGAGGAGGGAGGTTCAAAACTGGGATGAGGAGAAATTACTTCTGTTAGAGGGTGGTGAATCTGTGGAACTCTCTGCCCCAGACAGCAGCGGAGGCAGAATCCATCACCAGATTCAAGAAAGCAATCGATATGTTTCTGATGAAGGGCTAAAGGGCTGTGGGAGCAGGGAGAAAGTGGCGTTGTGACCAAGATAAGATCAGCCATGATCATGTTAAATAGGGGAGCAGGTTTAATGGGCTGAATTGCCTATTCCTTCTCCTCATCTTTATGTTCCTATGTAGAATGCAGCTCAGAGGCATGTTTGAACAAAATGCAAGACAATATGCACCCAGCCTTCTGGGGGTGAATTTAACCTCTCTAACTCAGTGCCTGCTCTCAAGACGTTTCTGAAATCTTCTACCATCTGCCACACCTTTGACCATCTACCCTTAGGTGCCTGGTTTGGTGGGACACTATACCCATCGAGCATCTTCAATCAAAGATTTGTGACACATGGCATACAGGAACACAATAATAAAAGGCGGCCATTCAGCCCCTCCACTGTTCTGCTATTTGACCTGGATCATGGCTATTCTGTGGCCCGCAGGTGCTACACAAATGCAAGCTTGCCTCAGCACAATCCAGAAACACCCAGCATCGATGTGAGAACAAAAACAAAAGAAACACGAGAAATTGAAGCCAGTGAGTTCGGATCTCTTCTTTCCCTGAAGAGAGGAAGGAAGCATGTGTTCCTGAGACCTCAAAACAAAACCATGCCGAGAATCCGCTCACAAATTCCCGGTATCTTTTCCATTTTTGGTGTGGGGGGGGGAGAAATCAGTTGGATTGAGGGTGGCTTGATCCACATTGTTAAATCTAAATGTAAAATCCAGCATTTCCTCAGCACTGCCTCCTGCTCAGAAGCTGACCCACAGCTTTGCTCATTAGCGACTCACAACCAAACAACACTTCCATCTCCCACACTTCAGCTGGCTCCTGTTCATTTAACATTAGCATGGTCTTTCTAACACAGCTCACACTTAAATATAGACACACCAGCAACAGAACAGATCCAGCCTGCCTTTCAAACAGGAAGGAATTCGATGTTAACCACCTGGATCTAGAGGTTGAGAATAGTTGGACAGTATTTATCAGCACAGCAGGTCAGGCAGCATCCGAGGAGCAGGGGGGGGGGGAAAATTGACATTTCGGGCAAAAGCCCTTCATCAGGAATGAATTCCTGATGAAGGGCTTTTGCCCGAAATGTCGATTTTCCTGCTCCTCAAATGCTGCCTGACCTGCTGTGATTTTCCAGCACCACTCTAATCTAAACTCTGATCTCCAGCATCTGCAGTCCTCACTTTTGCCTAGTGTTAATCAGCTAACATTTCAAGTCTAGATGACTGTTCATCAGCATTTATCCTGTCCCCTTCCACAATTCAGTTCTGATGAAGAGTTATCTAGACTTGAAACCTTATCTTGCTCTCTCTCCCCATGGATACTGCCTGACCCACTGTGATCTCCAGCATTTGTTGTTTTCGGTACAGATTCCAGTACCTGCAGTAATGTGCTGCTGAACAGTATTAATGTTACAGATTCACAGCATTGACTTGTCTGCATCTGCCAGCCCTTGCCCCCCCCCATCATCATCAAGCACACAGGGTTTTCAATGACAATTAACGCATCAATCTACATTTCTTTTGCCATAACTGATTAAAAAAGAATTCCAAATCTCTGCACTCTGACTGCAAAATCTCCCTTCCAGCCAAACCGAATGTAAGTTTCATTTGAAAGGGGGAAAGAGAGTGATGAGGGATCACATCCTGGATCAATTTTTATGACTTTAGTCCCAATCTCTGTCTCTCCTAACGCTGTTCAAACCAGAGAGAGAGAGAGAGAGCGATTCATTTTAAAAAAGCATGGTGTGGGTAACATGTCTGATTCCTCAGAAATCGATCCTCTTTATGATTTCCTCACATCCCACAGTCGGTTTCCCACCTCCCCCCTCCCCCCTCCCCTTGAAACGTCCCAAACCGGATAAACCGACTCAGAGATTAGTTCCTTCCACACAACGTTCAGCAGCGGCTTCCTCCCTCGATTATCTTTGCAATCTCTCACATCCAAATACCAAACTCCTAAATCCTGCCAATCGGACTCTGAGAGTCGCATTCTCTGGTCTTTTATGTAGCAGTTCCCCTTTATCGCTCCGATGTTATCTTGTGAGTGTGTGAGAGAGTCTTAAAATGATCGTGACACCCCACACACAAAAAAATCAACATCTGAACAGAGAGAGAGAGAGAGAGAGAGAGAGAGACACAATATGCAGAAACTGACAGCTCGTTGCCACACTCTGGAAACGCTGTTACTGAGACTCTCTCCCTCTCTCTGATCAAGTGAATCCGACCGGGATCCTGCTTTAAATTTGTTTAAATTTCTTGTTGCTGAAGGATTCCTAAAGACCAAAGCCCATGTGACTCGGCGCTGAGTGAAACTTTGTCGCAACATTCCTTCACACCCAACACACAGCGTGTCTTAATTAGCCAACACACACTACCTCAGCGAAAGCCAAACGAAAATCCACTGTATCTCAGCTACGACCAAGTGTAACACACTGTCTTGGTGAAGACCAATTGTAACTCTGCATCTCAGATAAAACCAAATGCAATATGCTGTCTCAGTTCAGACCAAAGCTAACACTCAGTTATTAATTAAGAACAAACGAATACAGTGTATCTCAGCTAAGACTAAATGTAACATTGTCTCTCAGCTAAGATCAAACGAAATACATTATCTCAGCTAAGACTACAGAAGTAAGACAATGTATCTCAGTTAAGACCAAATGTAACATTCTGTATCTCAGCTAAGACTAAGTGTAACATTGTATCTCAGCTAAGATCAAACGAAATACTGTATTTCAGCTGAGATTATAAAAAGACACTAAAAACATCCCAATCACCTGTACATTAGTTAAAGCAAAACTGCAACAACGCTGCATTTCAGTTAAAAGCAAAATGCAACAATACGATCTCCGTTAAGACCAAAATCTAACCTGTTCCCTTAGTCAACACCCCAGTACACTGTATCTCTTTAACAGTAAAATGTAACCCATTGTATCGGAGCTAAATCGCAAGTCCTGCTGCATCTGAGTTACCACCCAAACGCAACTCAAGTCTAAATACCACCCCCCCTCACTATCACAACTAAAGTGCTACCGCTCCCCGGAGCAGTCTCTCACACAAGGAACAAGGGGAAGGGGGTGGGGAGGGGGCTATGACTGCACTCACCCCACCCCATCCTCAGGCTTCCCCCCCCCCCCCAGGCCATCATCGAGCCCGCGGTACTAGCCCGGCCGGGGCTACGAGACCCTGTCCCAGTCCCAGGGACCAGCAGACTCGGTATCAGACGGGGAAGAAGAAACACACTTTCCAAAACCCCCAACCCCTCCACCCCACCGTCCCCCTCCCCACCCCCCACCCCCCACCGCAGCTCCCCACACATACACCCCCCAACCACCTCCCCTCCCCACAAACACAGCCCACCCACCCCCATCAGCTGTTTTTATCAATGTAACTTTTCATACATTCAAGGGGCCGGTGAGAAGAATTGTTGTTTGTTGATTAAGTGACGGTTCTGCTTTACTTACCTTTCAGAGATCTGGGCTTCGCTTGCTTTCGGCGAGACATCCTAAAGGGCATTAAACAGCCCTTCTTCAAAGACTTGGGTCTGGGGTCCTTCCTGTGTACTCTCTACTAAAAGCCCCCTTGACACGTTAACAGCTCGCTCCCCTCAATAAAATGTTGCTTTCTCTGTCTCTTTCTCTCTCTCTCTCTCTCTCTCTGTCTATCCCACAGAATTAAAATAAACAGTTCATTGTCTTGTCCACTCGTTCACACTCTCCCAGAGAGGAAAAAAAATTAAGCAGCATCCAGGAAAATTAAGTAAAAGCTTCAGAAGACTGTCTTAAATCTGTAAATTCCACCATCAGAATTGTAGCATTTCTTGTACCCTCGCATTGGGAAGGGAATGCACTACAGGGAGTAAAAAGAAATTAAAAAATCAAACGTATTTAAAATAAAAAATATAAACTGGGAAGCTTACATTACTTTTTTTGCTGCATTCTAAAGGCTACAGATCTTTTTTTTCCTTACGGGGAGGGCTAGTTATTATATACATTTTTAAAAAAAATTCCTACTGGAATCAGAGCTTGTTAAGGGTTCTAAGTCTTCGCGTTCAAGTGGAAGCGATTCCCCCACTCCCTCCTCAACACAAACCTGCAAAGTCTTGGACTGCGCTGTCGCTCCGGTAGTCCACATAATAATGGAAAATTTAAACAAGGCCCCAAACCCATCAGGATAGCTCCAGTGGGGGGGCCTTCCCCACAGGGACACGCACTGTACGTAACCACTGAGGAAATCATTGTCAGCTTCAGAGTGCACGCCTTGCTGCATATGATGAATTCTAAAGCCATTAGCAAGATCTGGACTTCTGGATTCGCCGTCCCCATCAAAAACTCCGGATCTGGAGCCTTTGTGCTCTTAACTGCTCGCTGCTGCAGCCGCTGCTCCTGCCTTGTTTTGTATCCCTATTCCCCCCCCCCCCCGCCCCCGTCACTCTCTCTTCCCACTTTGCAAAAGGCATCTTCTGAAGCTGTACTCTTCCCCCTTCTGGTTGGTACTTGCACTGTGCAAGTCCTGTATTTTATCCCTGCTCCAACTCAATTCAGGAATAAATATCCTTTCTCATAAAAAAAGGATTATTTGTCTTTGATTGTTTTGCTGCTGGTGTACTTTCTTTTCTCTCTCTCCAGGATTCTCAGGCGCTTTTGGTTTTTTTGCCTCTTGCTTGTTCTTGATTTCTTTTATTTTGATCTGAGTAGAATATGCGGAAAGTTGAGTTGCAAACATTTTAATGGTTGTCGTCCTGATGGAAGTTGCAATGTTTGTTTTGAAATCTGTAACGTTGTAAAAGGTGCAATATTTGGATAGTTATCAACTTTTTTTGTAAAACTTATTTATATTTTGAAAACAGTTACATTTTGGAAGCTTGTATCCATCTCAAAGTTTGTGTTTTGGAACTTATTGTGAAAGTTGCAATATTTGGAAAATTATAAAATTTGTTTTGAAAGTTGTTTATATTTTGACAACTGTAACATTTTGGAAGCTTGTATCCATCTCAAAGTTGCAATGTTTTGAAACTTATAATATTGTGAATGTTGTAATATTTTGGAAGATATAAAATTTGCTTTGAAAGCTACACATTTTTGAAAAGTGCAACAGTTTGGAAACTTGTTACTACCTCAAAACTTTATATATAATACTTTATAATTTTATAAAAGTTGTAAGATTTTTGAAGTTGCTAAACTTGCTTGAAAAATTATATACATTTTAGAATGATAATATTTTGAAGCACTGTAAAGGTAACAATGATTTGATATTTGTAATATATTGGATATGTGAAATTTGTAATACTTGGTGATCATTGTGAAATTTTGTATATTGTAGACAACCAGTCCTGTTGTCATTTTATTATTGCATTCTTTTAAGACAAATGATTGTTGTGTTTGAAAGGTAGGAATAAAGAATACAGAATATCCCTCTCTCTCAACCAATAGGTGTTGTAAGTATAAATACATGGAAACAGATACATAGAGGAGAAATGTTATTTTGGAAATTGCAGAAAAGCAGTTGAGAATAACGTTAATACCTGAAAGCAGTCTGTTTTGGGTTTGGTTTAAAGTGATGCGCAAAGGACCATCATTTGAAAGTTTCAATTCTAAAATGATTTCCTTTAAGGCAAAAGAAACTTTAATTTCGATAACACTATTTAGAATGTAGGAGCATCATAAAGTAAATTGCAGCTGTTGAGTGCCTTGTGAAGTGTGGTCACTGTCTGTTTATTCACAGAAAGGTCTCATGGAGTCATACAGCTTGGAAACAGGCTGTTTGGCCATGCTGACCAGGTTTGCTAAACTAAACTAGTCCCATTTTCCTGCAGTTGGCCCATATCCCTCCAAACCCTTCCTGTTCATATACCCATCCAGATGCCTTTTAAATGTTGTAATTGTACCAGCCTCCACCACTTCCTCTGGCAGCTCATTCCATATACATACCACCCTCTACGTGAAAAGGTTGCCCCTTAGGTCTCTTTTAAATCTTTCCACTCTCACCCTAAACCTATGACCTCTAGTTTTGGACTCCCCTACCCTGGGGAAAAGACCTTGACCTATCACTCTATCCATGCCCCTCACAATTTTATAAACCGCAATCAGGACACCTCTCAGCCTCCGATGCTGCAGGGAAGGGGGAATTGGCCTATCCAGCCTCTCTTTATATCTCAAAACCTTCGGCCTTGGATACGGTGGGCAGCAGTTAAATGCTTCATCTGGAAGATGGTGCTGCAATAATGTGACCAACTCCCCGCCCCCCCCCCCCAGCCGACTGTGCCAGCAGGGCCAGCTCAGAGAGGAGGGGTTCCAGACACACATGTAGGACTTGAGGTCACACCTTCCAAGGTTACCAGTTAATTGTTGCAATTGTACCAGCCGCCACCATCTCCTCTGGCAGCTCATTCCATACACACGCACTTGCACAATGTTCTCATCGCTGTCATTTTGGAAACGGCTTAGATGGAAATTCCATTCTTCTCGTCCTATTCACAGCCTCGGGGCATTAGAGAGCTTTTTGAAGGGCTGTTGTCATGGGAAGGTTCAGAAGCCAAC
Organism: Chiloscyllium punctatum; assembly: GCF_047496795.1. NCBI lineage: Eukaryota > Metazoa > Chordata > Chondrichthyes > Orectolobiformes > Hemiscylliidae > Chiloscyllium > Chiloscyllium punctatum. The sequence continues at coordinate 6,631,521 of NC_092743.1, forward strand.
ATTCCACAAACATCTGGTTTGAAGACGGAAACTTTGGACTGGACGTCTCACCACTCTGTCCAGTAGAAAGATCAAAGGTCATCCCCAAAGCAACAAGACTCCATTTTACCCAAGAATGGGGCTTCATGCCAGCCAACCTGATTGGTCAATAATTTTTTCAGATCCACCCAGAATTCAGCAGTGGAGACAGCTGGAACTGCACACAGGACCATAAGACCATAAGGCATAGGAGTGGAAGTAAGGCTATTTGGCCCATCTAGTCCGCTCCGCCATTCAAGCATGGCTGATGGGCATTTCAAAGCTACTTACCCACACTCTCCCCATAGCCCTTAATTCCTTGCGAGTTCAAGAATTTATCAATCTCTGCCTTGAAGACTTTTAACGTCCCGGCCTCCACTGGGTTCCATGGCAATGAATTCCACAGGCCCACCACTCTCTGGCTGAAAAAATGTCTCCCCATTTCCATTTTAAATTGACCCCCCCCCCCAACAATTTTAAGGCTGTGCCCATTGGTCCTAGTATCCCCACCTAACAGAAACAAATTCCCAGCCTCCACCCTTTCTAAGCTATGCATTATCTTGTAAGTTTCTATTAGATCTCCCTTCAACCTTCTAAACTTGAATGAATACAATCCCAGAATGCTCAGCCGTTCATCGTATGTTAGGCCCACCATGCCAGGGTATCATCTATATATATATAGTCCAGTTTTTAGAGCCATATCGAAGAGTTGAAAGGCTAGCTGCCTTATACACAAGGATCCTGGTCTCAGCACAGTGGCCATGGTCACCAAAGACTCTCATCTTCAAGTATCCGAAGTCAGTGCTTGCAGATCGGATGTGATGTTTAATCTCCATATCGATGTCAACCTTAGATGAGAGGTGACTTCCCGAGAAGGGGAATGTTCCATGTTTGGAAACATTTTTCCATTGATCGTAATGGAGGGATAGGCTGGATCTTGACCTGACATGGGTTGGTAAAGGATTGGAGTCTTTTTGAGGTTGAGGCTGAGACCAATTCTTTGGAATGCTTCCGTGAAGGTGATAAGGGAGGATTGAAGATTCCCTTCCGGGACAGAAGAGATTGACACCCGAACACTATAGTTCCACAAGTGAGGTTGGTGTCATTTTCTTATTGGGCTCCAACCAGTTGAAGTTGGGAAGTTTTCTGACCATCCTGTCGATAATGTCCACACCGCTGGGAACCTTGGTCTTGACAAGGTGCAGATTTGGTGGTGATGAAAATGAAGAAGTAGATGGTGGTGAGGACACTTCCCTGCTTGACCCCTGTCCTGACCTCAAAGGATTCGGTCATCTTTCCATTGGTGAGAACAGTCACTGACATCATGTCATGGAGGGGATGGAGGATGTTGATGAAGTTCACTGGACAGCTGGCCTTTGACAGGATCTTCCGTAACACTTCCTGATTGACAGACTGATGAGCCGTGCTCAGGCCAATGAAGGCCATGTCTTCATTCCCAAAGCAACAACCAGTGCAGATGCCTCATCTACTCCTCAATGTGTATCAAATGCCAGCAGAAGCAACTGAAGATGAAGAAACAGTTCGTAAAAAAAACCTCTAAGATGAGCAACTTCATGAACCAAGCAGCCTAGAGAGCGCCCAACAATGTTTTCACCAAAATCTCCAGAGAGCTAATTTTCATGGAGTGGCAGAAACAGGGAAAGAGCCGAAGACAGCTATTACCTCCGGCTGTGAAGACACCATGGGCTACGGGAAACACCAAGACTGGTTTGGCAAGAATGATCACATCATGCAAGACCTCATTGACAAAACAAGGAAAGTTGTCCGTGCGTCCACAATGACATCACCAGCGAGACAAAGAGGAGAACTCAGCAACAAGGGAAATAAAGAACCAATGGGGGGAGGGGGTGGGTGGAAACTAAGGAGCTGTTGCTCATTGTTGACAAGAACCAGGCTTTCCTCAGGGCCACCTCAGCAATACACAGAGCCCACAGCCTCTGCCTCAAACTGGTGCAGAGTAAGGATAACACCCATTAGAGAGGGAGAGAAACCATCAGCTTCTGATGGAGAGATCACTTCAACAAACTCCTAACTCACAGACCAATCAGCAATGAGGACGTGTTTGAGGAAACCTTCCAGCTCCCCATTGAAGATTTGGATGTAGTTTTGTTCGCTGAGCTGGAAGGTTCATTTTCAGACATAAGGGCGATGTTGGTAATGGTTCATTTTCGTAACCATACGAGGTAACATCTTCAGTGAGCCATCGAATGAAGCACTGGTGGTGTAGCCCGATTTCTATTTATATGCTTGATTTTCCTAGGATTGGTGGTCATTGCCTGTGGTGACATAATTTCCTATGATGATGTCATTTCTGGTTCTTTTTCTCTGGGGGTGGTAAATGGGATCCAAGTCAATATGTTGATTGATAGTGTTCCAGTTGGAATGCCGTGCTTAGGGAATTCTCGTGCATGTCTCTGTTTGGCTTGTCCTAGGATGGATATGTTGTCCTAGTCGAAGTGGTGTCCTTCTGCATCCATATGTAAGGGTATTAATGAGAAAGGGTCATGTCTTTTTGTGCCGAGTTGATTTCATGTATCCTGGTGGCTAGTTTTCTGCCTGTTTATTTAACTTTGGAAATGATGTAACCACAGGTGAAGTGAATACTGCAGTTCAGAGTTAGTTCCATATTCAAACAGTGTTCTCTGGTTTTACGCAGAGCTTGCCCCGCTGGTCCCTAGTGGGAGGTACTATTTCCCTCATTATTCTCTTCACTTTGATAATCTTACTGAATATCTGAGGATTCCACTAAACCTTAGCCACCAGTGTATTTTCATGGACCCTCACTTCTCTCTGAATAGGTTTTAATGTTCATATTTGCATTTTCCATACTTCACTGGGACCTCTGTAGTTGACTCCTGTTCTACACGTATACGTCTCTATTCTTCCTTAATCTGTCCTGATCATTCACATAGACATGGCGCATTCACTGGGATTGATGGTCCAAAAGGGAACATTTTTGGCCTGAACTCTCCCCAGTTATGTTTGGAACACACCCCAAACCACAAACTGTTAATGATGAGGGTGATATTAGTGATGAAGTTGATGTTAGTGATGGTGGTGATGGGAGTGATGCGGGTGATGAGAGAGTTGAGGGTGATGTTAATGATGAGGGTTATGTTGGTGAGGAGGGTGATTTTAGTGATGAGGGTGATTTTAGTGATGGGAGTGATGTTAGTGATTGAGGTGATGTTAGTGATGAGGGTGATGTTGGTAATGGTGGTGATGGTAGTGATGTTAGTGATGGGGAGTGATGTTAATGATGGGAGTAATGTTAGTACCAAGGGCGATGCTAGTAATGGGAGTGATATTAGTGATGTTAGTGATGAGGGTGATGTGGGTAATGTTCATGATGGGACTGATGTTAGTGATGATGATGATGCTTGTGATGGGGGTGATGTTAGTGATGGGGGTGATGTTAGTGATGGGTTTGATGATAGTGATGTTAGTGATGAGGGTGACAGTGATGTGAGTGACGTTAGTGATGAGGGTGATGTTAGTAATAGGAATGATGTTGGTGATGAGGGTGATGTTAGTGATGGAAGTGATGTTAGTGATGGAGGTGATTGGAGTGATGGTGTAATGTTAGTGATGACTGTGATGTCAGTAATGGGAGTGATGTTAGTGATGGGAGCGATGTTAATGATGGGTTTGATGTTAATGATAGGGGTGATGTTGGTGATTAGGGTTATGTCAGTGATGAGGGTGATGTTAGTGATGAGGGTGATGTTAGTGATGAAGTTGATGTTAGTGACGTGGTTGATGTTAGTCTTTGGAATGATGTTAGTGATGAGGGTGATGTTGGTGATGAGGGTGATGTTGTGATGAAGTTGATGTTAGTGAGGTGGTTGATGTTAGTCTTTGGAATGATGTTGGTGATCAGGATGATGTTAGTGAAGGGGGTGATGTTACTGATGGGTGTGATGTTCGTGATGAGGGTGATGAGGGTGATGTTAGTGATGAGGGTGATGTTAGTGATGGAAGTGATGTTAGTGATGGGGGTGATTGGAGTGATGGTGTAATGTTAGTGATGACTGTGATGTCAGTAATGGGAGTGATGTTAGTGATGGGAGCGATGTTAATGATGGGTTTGATGTTAATGATAGGGGTGATGTTGGTGATAAGGGTTATGTCAGTGATGAGGGTGATGTTAGTGATGAGGGTGATGTTAGTGATGAAGTTGATGTTAGTGACGTGGTTGATGTTAGTCTTTGGAATGATGTTAGTGATGAGGGTGATGTTGGTGATGAGGGTGATGTTGTGATGAAGTTGATGTTAGTGAGGTGGTTGATGTTAGTCTTTGGAATGATGTTGGTGATCAGGATGATGTTAGTGAAGGGGGTGATGTTACTGATGGGTGTGATGTTCGTGATGAGGGTGATGAGGGTGATGTTAGGGATGAGGGTGATGTTCGTGATGGGGGTGATGTTAGTGATGGGAGTGATGATAGAGATGGGAGTGATGTTAGTGATGAGGGTGATGAGAGTGATGTCAGTGCTGAGGGGGATGTTAGTGATGAGGCTGATGAGAGTGATGGGAGTGATATTAGTGATGGGGGTGATGTTAGTGATGAAGGTGATGAGAGTGATGTCAGTGCTGAGGGGGATGTTAGTGATGAGGGTGATGTTAGTGACAGCGGTGATGTTGGTGGTGAGGATGATGTTAGTGATGGGAGGTTAATGTAGATGACGAGGTTTATGTTACTGATAAGGGTGATGTTGGTGATGACATTGATGTTAGTGATGAGAGTGATGTTAGTCCTGAGGGTGATGTTAGTGATGAGGGTGATGTGCGTGATGGGATGATGTTAGAGATGAGGGTGATGTTATTGATGGGAGTGATGTTTGTGCTGGAAGTGATGGGAATGATGGGGGTGATGTAGGTGATGAGGGTGATGTTAGTGATTGGAGTGATGTTAGTGATGGGGTGATGTTAGTTGGGGAGGGTGGTGTTCGTGATGTGGCTTATTTTAGTGATGGGGGTGATGTTAGTGATGGGGGTGTTGGTGATGAGGGTGATGTTAGTGGAGGAGGGTGATGTTAGTGATGAAGATGATGTTGGTGATGAGGTTGATGTTAGTGCTTGGAGTTATGTTAGTACTGGGGTGATGTAAGTGATGAGGGTGATGTCAATGATGGGAGTGATGTTAGTGATGAGCATAATATTAGTGATGGGAGCAATGTTAGTGGTGGATGTGATGTTAATGACGTGGGAGATGTTAGTGATGGTGGTGATGTTAGTGATGGGAGTGATGCTAGTGATGGTGCTGATTTTAGTGAAGGGGGTGATGTTACTGATGAGGATGATGCTCGTGATGGGGATGATTTTAGTAATGAGGGTGATGTTAGTGATGGGTTTGATGTTAGTGATGGGTGTGATGTTATTGATGGGGGTGATGTTAGTGATGGGGGTGATGTTGGTGATTAGAGTTATGTCAGTGATGAGGGTGTTGTTAGTGATGGGGGTGATGTTAGTGATGAGGGTGATGTTAGTGACGTGGTTGATGTTAGTCTTTGGAATGATGTTGGTTTTGAGGGTGATGTTAGTGATCAGGGTGATGTTAGTGAAGGGGGTGATGTTACTGATGGGTGTGATGTTAGTGATGAGGGTGATGTTAGTGATGGGAGCGATGTTAGTGATGAGGGTGATGTTAGTGATGAGGGTGATGTTCGTGATGAGGGTGATGTTCGTGATGGGAGTGATATTAGTGATGAGGGTGATGTTAGTGATGAGGGTGATGTTCGTGATGGGAGTGATATTAGTGATGGGGGTGATGTTAGTGATGAAGGTGATGAGAGTGATGTCAGTGCTGAGGGGAATGTTAGTGATGAGGGTGATGTTAGTGACAGCGGTGATGTTGGTGGTGAGGATGATGTTAGTGATGGGAGGTTAATGTAGATGACGAGGTTTATGTTACTGATAAGGGTGATGTTGGTGATGACATTGATGTTAGTGATGAGAGTGATGTTAGTCCCGAGGGTGATGTTAGTGATGAGGGTGATGTGAGTGATGGGATGATGTTAGAGATGAGGGTGATGTTATTGATGGGAGTGATGTTTGTGCTGGAAGTGATGGGTGTGATGGGGGTGATGTAGGTGATGAGGGTGATGTTAGTGATTGGAGTGATGTTAGTGATGGGGTGATGTTAGTTGGGGAGAGTGGTGTTCATGATGCGGCTTATTTTAGTGATGAGGGTGATGTTAGTGATGGGGGTGTTGGTGATGAGGGTGATGTTAGTGGAGGAGGGTGATGTTAGTGATGAAGATGATGTTGGTGATGAGGTTGATGTTAGTGCTTGGAGTTATGTTAGTACTGGGGTGATGTAAGTGATGAGGGTGATGTTACTGATGGGAGTGTTTTTAGTGATGAGCATAATATTAGTGATGGGAGCAATGTTAGTGGTGGATGTGATGTTAGTGATGTGGGAGATGTTAGTCATGAGGGTGTTGTTAGCGATGGGGATGATGTTAGTGATGGGAGTGATGTAAGTGATGGTTGTGTTGTTAGTGATGGGGCGTGATGTTAGTGATTGGGGTAATGTTTGTGATGAGGGTGATCTTCGTGATGGCGGTCATGTTAGTGATGGGAGTGATGTTAGTGATGAGGGTGATGCTAATGATGGGAGTAATGTTAGTACCAAGGGCGATGTTAGTAATGGGAGTGATGTTAGTGATGTCAGTGACGGTAGTGATATTAGTGATGAGGGTGATGTGGGTAATGTTCATGATGGGACTGATGTTGGTGATGATGATGATGATGCTCGTGATGGGAGCAATGTTAGTGATAGGTTTGATGTTAGTGATGGGTGTGATGTTAGTGATGAGGGTGAGAGTGATGTGAGTGATGTTAGTGATGGGAGTGATGTTAGTGATGTGAATGATGTTAGTGATGGGAGTGATGTTAGTGATGAGGGTGATGTTAGTGATGGGTTTGATGTTAGTGATGAGGGTGACAGTGATGTGAGTGACGTAAGTGATGTGAGAGATGTTAGTGATGGGGGTGATGTTAGTGATGGGAGTGATGTTAGTGGTTGGAGTGATGTTGGTGATGGGGGTAATGTTAGTGATCAGGGTGATTTTAGTGAAGGGGTGATGTTACTGATGGGTGTGATGTTAGTGATGAGGGTGATGTTAGTAATGAGGGTGATGTTAGTAATGAGGGTGATGTTAGTGATGGAAGTGATGTTAGTGATGGAGGTGATTGGAGTGATGGTGTAATGTTAGTGATGACTGTGATGTCAGTAATGGGAGTGATGTTAGTGATGGGAGCGATGTTAATGATGGGTTTGATGTTAATGATAGGGGTGATGTTGGTGATTAGGGTTATGTCAGTGATGAGGGTGATGTTAGTGATGAGGGTGATGTTAGTGATGAAGTTGATGTTAGTGACGTGGTTGATGTTAGTCTTTGGAATGATGTTAGTGATGAGGGTGATGTTGGTGATGAGGGTGATGTTGTGATGAAGTTGATGTTAGTGAGGTGGTTGATGTTAGTCTTTGGAATGATGTTGGTGATCAGGATGATGTTAGTGAAGGGGGTGATGTTACTGATGGGTGTGATGTTCGTGATGAGGGTGATGAGGGTGATGTTAGTGATGAGGGTGATGTTCGTGATGGGGGTGATGTTCGTGATGGGGGTGATGTTAGTGATGGGAGTGATGATAGAGATGGGAGTGATGTTAGTGATGAGGGTGATGAGAGTGATGTCAGTGCTGAGGGGGATGTTAGTGATGAGGGTGATGAGAGTGATGGGAGTGATATTAGTGATGGGGGTGATGTTAGTGATGAAGGTGATGAGAGTGATGTCAGTGCTGAGGGGGATGTTAGTGATGAGGGTGATGTTAGTGACAGCGGTGATGTTGGTGGTGAGGATGATGTTAGTGATGGGAGGTTAATGTAGATGACGAGGTTTATGTTACTGATAAGGGTGATGTTGGTGATGACATTGATGTTAGTGATGAGAGTGATGTTAGTCCTGAGGGTGATGTTAGTGATGAGGGTGATGTGCGTGATGGGATGATGTTAGAGATGAGGGTGATGTTATTGATGGGAGTGATGTTTGTGCTGGAAGTGATGGGAATGATGGGGGTGATGTAGGTGATGAGGGTGATGTTAGTGATTGGAGTGATGTTAGTGATGGGGTGATGTTAGTTGGGGAGGGTGGTGTTCGTGATGTGGCTTATTTTAGTGATGGGGGTGATGTTAGTGATGGGGGTGTTGGTGATGAGGGTGATGTTAGTGGAGGAGGGTGATGTTAGTGATGAAGATGATGTTGGTGATGAGGTTGATGTTAGTGCTTGGAGTTATGTTAGTACTGGGGTGATGTAAGTGATGTTAGTGATGAGCATAATATTAGTGATGGGAGCAATGTTAGTGGTGGATGTGATGTTAATGACGTGGGAGATGTTAGTGATGGTGGTGATGTTAGTGATGGGAGTGATGCTAGTGATGGTGCTGATTTTAGTGAAGGGGGTGATGTTACTGATGAGGATGATGCTTGTGATGGGGATGATTTTAGTAATGAGGGTGATGTTAGTGATGGGTTTGATGTTAGTGATGGGTGTGATGTTATTGATGGGGGTGATGTTAGTGATGGGGGTGATGTTGGTGATTAGAGTTATGTCAGTGATGAGGGTGTTGTTAGTGATGGGGGTGATGTTAGTGATGAGGGTGATGTTAGTGACGTGGTTGATGTTAGTCTTTGGAATGATGTTGGTTTTGAGGGTGATGTTAGTGATCAGGGTGATGTTAGTGAAGGGGGTGATGTTACTGATGGGTGTGATGTTAGTGATGAGGGTGATGTTAGTGATGGGAGCGATGTTAGTGATGAGGGTGATGTTAGTGATGAGGGTGATGTTCGTGATGAGGGTGATGTTCGTGATGGGAGTGATATTAGTGATGAGGGTGATGTTAGTGATGAGGGTGATGTTCGTGATGGGAGTGATATTAGTGATGGGGGTGATGTTAGTGATGAAGGTGATGAGAGTGATGTCAGTGCTGAGGGGAATGTTAGTGATGAGGGTGATGTTAGTGACAGCGGTGATGTTGGTGGTGAGGATGATGTTAGTGATGGGAGGTTAATGTAGATGACGAGGTTTATGTTACTGATAAGGGTGATGTTGGTGATGACATTGATGTTAGTGATGAGAGTGATGTTAGTCCCGAGGGTGATGTTAGTGATGAGGGTGATGTGAGTGATGGGATGATGTTAGAGATGAGGGTGATGTTATTGATGGGAGTGATGTTTGTGCTGGAAGTGATGGGAGTGATGGGGGTGATGTAGGTGATGGGGGTGATGTTAGTGATTGGAGTGATGTTAGTGATGGGGTGATGTTAGTTGGGGAGGGTGATGTTAGTGATGAAGATGATGTTGGTGATGAGGTTGATGTTAGTGCTTGGAGTTATGTTAGTACTGGGGTGATGTAAGTGATGAGGGTGATGTTACTGATGGGAGTGTTTTTAGTGATGAGCATAATATTAGTGATGGGAGCAATGTTAGTGGTGGATGTGATGTTAGTGATGTGGGAGATGTTAGTCATGAGGGTGTTGTTAGCGATGGGGATGATGTTAGTGATGGGAGTGATGTAAGTGATGGTTGTGTTGTTAGTGATGGGGCGTGATGTTAGTGATTGGGGTAATGTTTGTGATGAGGGTGATCTTCGTGATGGCGGTCATGTTAGTGATGGGAGTGATGTTAGTGATGAGGGTGATGCTAATGATGGGAGTAATGTTAGTACCAAGGGCGATGTTAGTAATGGGAGTGATGTTAGTGATGTCAGTGACGGTAGTGATGAGGGTGATGTGGGTAATGTTCATGATGGGACTGATGTTGGTGATGATGATGATAATGCTCGTGATGGGAGCAATGTTAGTGATAGGTTTGATGTTAGTGATGGGTGTGATGTTAGTGATGAGGGTGAGAGTGATGTGAGTGATGTTAGTGATGTGAATGATGTTAGTGATGGGAGTGATGTTAGTGATGGAGGTGATTGGAGTGATGGTGTAATGTTAGTGATGACTGTGATGTCAGTAATGGGAGTGATGTTAGTGATGGGAGCGATGTTAATGATGGGTTTGATGTTAATGATAGGGGTGATGTTGGTGATTAGGGTTATGTCAGTGATGAGGGTGATGTTAGTGATGAGGGTGATGTTAGTGATGAAGTTGATGTTAGTGAGGTGGTTGATGTTAGTCTTTGGAATGATGTTGGTGATCAGGATGATGTTAGTGAAGGGGGTGATGTTACTGATGGGTGTGATGTTCGTGATGAGGGTGATGAGGGTGATGTTAGTGATGAGGGTGATGTTCGTGATGGGGGTGATGTTCGTGATGGGGGTGATGTTAGTGATGGGAGTGATGATAGAGATGGGAGTGATGTTAGTGATGAGGGTGATGAGAGTGATGTCAGTGCTGAGGGGGATGTTAGTGATGAGGGTGATGAGAGTGATGGGAGTGATATTAGTGATGGGGGTGATGTTAGTGATGAAGGTGATGAGAGTGATGTCAGTGCTGAGGGGGATGTTAGTGATGAGGGTGATGTTAGTGACAGCGGTGATGTTGGTGGTGAGGATGATGTTAGTGATGGGAGGTTAATGTAGATGACGAGGTTTATGTTACTGATAAGGGTGATGTTGGTGATGACATTGATGTCAGTGATGAGAGTGATGTTAGTCCTGAGGGTGATGTTAGTGATGAGGGTGATGTGCGTGATGGGATGATGTTAGAGATGAGGGTGATGTTATTGATGGGAGTGATGTTTGTGCTGGAAGTGATGGGAATGATGGGGGTGATGTAGGTGATGAGGGTGATGTTAGTGATTGGAGTGATGTTAGTGATGGGGTGATGTTAGTTGGGGAGGGTGATGTTAGTGATGAAGATGATGTTGGTGATGAGGTTGATGTTAGTGCTTGGAGTTATGTTAGTACTGGGGTGATGTAAGTGATGAGGGTGATGTTACTGATGGGAGTGTTTTTAGTGATGAGCATAATATTAGTGATGGGAGCAATGTTAGTGGTGGATGTGATGTTAGTGATGTGGGAGATGTTAGTCATGAGGGTGTTGTTACCGATGGGGATGATGTTAGTGATGGGAGTGATGTAAGTGATGGTTGTGTTGTTAGTGATGGGGCGTGATGTTAGTGATTGGGGTAATGTTTGTGATGAGGGTGATCTTCGTGATGGCGGTCATGTTAGTGATGGGAGTGATGTTAGTGATGAGGGTGATGCTAATGATGGGAGTAATGTTAGTGCCAAGGGCGATGTTAGTAATGGGAGTGATGTTAGTGATGTCAGTGACGGTAGTGATGAGGGTGATGTGGGTAATGTTCATGATGTGACTGATGTTGGTGATGATGATGATGATGCTCGTGATGGGAGCAATGTTAGTGATAGGTTTGATGTTAGTGATGGGTGTGATGTTAGTGATGAGGGTGAGAGTGATGTGAGTGATGTTAGTGATGTGAATGATGTTAGTGATGGGAGTGATGTTAGTGATGTGAATGATGTTAGTGATGGGAGTGATGTTAGTGATGAGGGTGATGTTAGTGATGGGTTTGATGTTAGTGATGAGGGTGACAGTGATGTGAGTGATGTTAGTGATGGGGGTGATGTTAGTGATGGGAGTGATGTTAGTGGTTGGAGTGATGTTGGTGATGGGGGTAATGTTAGTGATCAGGGTGATTTTAGTGAAGGGGTGATGTTACTGATGGGTGTGATGTTAGTGATGAGGGTGATGTTAGTAATGAGGGTGATGTTAGTAATGAGGGTGATGTTAGTGATGGAAGTGATGTTAGTGATGGAGGTGATTGGAGTGATGGTGTAATGTTAGTGATGACTGTGGTGTCAGTAATGGGAGTGATGTTAGTGATGGGAGCGATGTTAATGATGGGTTTGATGTTAATGATAGGGGTGATGTTGGTGATTAGGGTTATGTCAGTGATGAGGGTGATGTTAGTGATGAGGGTGATGTTAGTGATGAAGTTGATGTTAGTGACGTGGTTAATGTTAGTCTTTGGAATGATGTTGGTGATGAGGGTGATGTTGGTGATTAGGGTTATGTCAGTGATGAGGGTGATGTTAGTGATGAGGGTGATGTTAGTGATGAAGTTGATGTTAGTGACGTGGTTAATGTTAGTCTTTGGAATGATGTTGGTGATCAGGATGATGTTAGTGAAGGGGGTGATGTTACTGATGGGTGTGATGTTCGTGATGGGGGTGATGTTAGTGATGGGGGTGATGTTAGTGATGAGGGTGAGGTTCATGATGTTAGTGATGGGCGTGATGTTAGCGATAGGCGTGATGTTAGTGATGAGGGTGATATTAGTGATGGGAGTGATGTTAGCGATGGGGGTGATTATGGTGATAGGAGTGATGTTAGTGATGGGGGTGATGTTACTGATAGAGGTGATGTCAGTGATGGGAATGATGTTAGCGATGGGGGTGATGTTGGTGATTGGAATGATGTTAGTGATGGGAATAATGATAGTGATGAGGGTGATGTTAGTGATGGGAGTGATTTTAGTGATGGGGGTGATGTTAGTGATGGGGGTGATGTTAGTGATGGGGGTGATGTTAGTGATGGGAGTGATGTTAGTGATGGGGGTGATGTTAGTGATGGGGGTGCTGTTAATGATGAAGGTGATGTTAGTGATGAGGGTGATGTTAGTGATGGGAGTGATTTTAGTGATGGGAGTGATGTTAGTGATGGGAGTGATTTTAGTGATGGGGGTGATGTTCGTGATGGGAATGATGTTAGTGAAGGGAATGATGTTAGTGATGGTGGTGATGTTAGCAATGGGAGTGATGTTAGTAATAGTGGTGATGTTGTGATGGGAGTGATGTTAGTAATGGGAGTGATGTGAGTGATGGGGGTGATGTTAGTGATGGGAATGATGTTAGTGATGGGAGTGATGTTAGTGATCAGGGTGACGTTAGTGATGAGGGTGATGTTTGTGATGGGGGAGATGTTGAGTAATGGGGTGAAGTTGTTGACAGTGGTGATGTTAGAGATGGGAATGGTGTTTGTGATGGGAGTGATGTTAGTGATGGGAATGATGTTTGTGATGGGGGTGATGTTAGTGATGGGAGTGATGTTGGTGATGGGAGTGATGTTAGTGATGGGAGTGATGTTAGTAATAGTGGTGATGTTGTGATGGGAGTGATGTTAGTGATGGGAGTGATGTTAGTGATGGGAGTGATGTTAGTGATGGGGTGATGTTAGTATTGGGAGTGATGTGAGTGATGGGGGTGATGTTAGTAATGGGAGTGATGTTAGTGATGGGAATGATGTTAGTGCAGGGGGTGATGTAAGTAATGAGCGTGATGTTAGTGCTGTGGATGATGTTTGTGATGGTGGTGATGTTAGTGATGGGAATGATGTTAGTGATGGGAGTGTTGTGAGTGATAGGGATGATGATACTGATGGGAATGATGTTGGTGATGGTAGTGATGTTATTGATCAGGGTGACGTTAGTGTTGTGGGTGATGTTTGTGATGGGGGAGATGTTGAGTAATGGGGTGAAGTTGTTGACAGTGGTGATGTTAGAGATGGGAATGGTGTTTGTGATGGGAGTAATGTTAGTGATGGGAGTGATGTTAGCAATGGGAGTGATGTTAGTAATAGTGGTGATGTTGTGATGGGAGTGATGTGAGCGATGGGGGTGATGTTAGTGATGGGAATGATGTTAGTGAAGGGGGTGAAGTTAGTGAAGGGGGTGATGTAAGTAATGAGGGTGATGTAAGTAATGAGGGTGATGTTAGTGCTGTGGGTGATGTTTGTGATGGTGGTGATGTTAGTGATGGGAATGATGTTAGTGATGGGAGTGTTGTTAGTGATAGGGGTGATGTTAGTGATGGGAGTGATGTTAGCGATGGGGGTGATGTTAGTGATGGGAGTGATGTTAGTGATGGGAGTGATGTTAGTGATGGGAATGATGTTAGTGATGGGAGTGATGTTAGTAACGTGGGTGATGTAAGTGATGGGGGTGATGTTAGTGATAGTGGCGATGTTAGTGATGGGGGATGATGTTCGTGATGAGAGTGATGTTAGTGCTGTGGGTGATGTTTATGATGGTGGTGATGTTAGTGATGGGACTGATGTTAGTGAAGAGGGTGATGTTCGTGATGGGAGTGATGTTAGTGATGGGGTGATGTTAGTGATGGGAATGATGTTAGTGATGGGGGTGATGTTAGCGAAGGGGATGATTATGGTGATAGGAGTGATGTTAGTGATGGGGCTGATCTTAGTGATGGGAATGATGTTACTGATGGGAGTGATGTTTGTGATGGGGATAATGTGGGTGATGGGAATGATGTTCATGATGGGAGTGATGTTAGTGATGGGAGTGATGTGACTGGTAGGGGTGATGTTAGTGAAGGGGGTGACGTTAGTGATAGGGGTGATGTTTGTGACGGGGGTGACGTTAGTGATGCGGGTGATATTAGTGATGGGAATGATGTTAGTGATGGGATTAATGTTAGTGATGGAGTGATGTTAGTGATGGGGGTGATATTAGTGATGGAGTGATGTTGGGGATTGGAATGATGTTAGTGATGGGAATGATGTTAGTGATGGGAGTAATGTTAGTGAAGAGTGATGTTAGTCATGAGGGTGATGTTAGTGATGGGAGTGATGTAAGTGATGGAGGTGATATTAGTGATGAGAGTGATGTTAGTCATGAGGGTGTTGTTAGTGATGAGAGTGATGTTAGTGATGAGGGGGATGTTAGTGACGGGAGTGATGTTAGTGACGGGAGTGATGTTAGTGATGGGGGTGATGATAGTGATGGGAGTGATGTTAGTGATGGGGGTGATGTTGTGATGAGGGTGATGTTAGTGATGCGGGTGATCTTAGTGATGGGGGTAATGTTAGTGATGGGGGTCACGTTAGTGATGGGGGTCACGTTAGTGATGAGGGTAATGTTAGGTGATGTTAGTGATGGGAATCATGATAGTGAAGGGGTGATGTTAGTGATGGGGGTGATGTTAGTAATCGGGGTGAAGTTAGTGATGAGGGTGATGTTAGTGTTTGGGGTGATGTAAGTGATTGGGGTGATATTTGTGATGGGAGTGATGGGAGTGATGTTACTGATAGTGGTGATGTTAGTGATGGGAGTGATGTTTGTGATGGGGGTGATGTTTGTGATGGGGGAGATGTTTGTGATGGGGGTGATGTTAGTGACGGGGTGATGTACGTGATGGGGGTGATGTACGTGATGGGAGTGATGTTAGTGATGGGGGTGATGTTAGTGATGAGGGTGATGTTAGTGATGGGGGTGATGTTAGTGATGGAGTGATGTTAGTGATGGGTGTGATGTTAGTGATGGGGGTGATGTTAGTGATGAGTGTGATGTTAGTGATGGGTGTGATGTTAGTGATGAGTGTGATGTTAGTGATGGGGGTGATGTTAGTGATGGAGTGATGTTAGTGATGGGTGTGATGTTAGTGATGGGTGTGATGTTAGTGATGAAGGTGATGTTAGTGATGGGGGTGACGTTAGTGATGAGGGTGATGTTAGTGATGGGGGTGATGTTAGTGATGAGGGTGATGTTAGTGATGAGGGTGATGTTAGAGATGGGAGTGAATTTAGTGATGGGGGTGACGTTAGTGATGAGGGTGATGTTAGTGATGGGGGTAATGTTAGTGATGGAGTGATGTTAGTGATGGGTGTGATGTTAGTGATGGGGGTGATGTTAGTGATGGGAGTGATGTTAGTGATGAGGGTGATATTAGTGATGGGGGTGATGTTAGTGATGGGTGTGATGTTAGTGATGGGTGTGACGTTAGTGATGAGGGTGATGTTAGTGATGGGGGTAATGTTAGTGATGGAGTGATGTTAGTGATGGGTGTGATGTTAGTGATGGGGGTGATGTTAGTGATGGGAGTGATGTTAGTGATGAGGGTGATATTAGTGATGGGGGTGATGTTAGTGATGGGTGTGATGTTAGTGGTGAGGGTGATGTTAGTGATGGGGGTGATGTTAGTGATGAGGGTGATGTTAGAGATGGGAGTGAATTTAGTGATGGGGGTGATGTTAGTGATGGGAGTGATGTTTGTGATAGTTGTGATGTTTGTGATGGGGGTGATGTTAGTGACGAGGGTGATGTTTCTGATAGTGGTGATGTTAGTGATGAAGGTGATGTTAGTGATAGGAGTGATGATAGTGATAGGGGTGATATTAGTGATGGGGATGATGTTGGTGATGGTGGTGATGTTAGTGATGGTAGTGATGTTAGTGATCAGGGTGACGTTAGTGATGAGGGTGATGTTTGTGATGGGGGAGATGTTGAGTAATGGGGTGAAGCTGTTGATAGTGGTGATGTTAGAGATGGGAATGATGTTTGTGATGGGGGTGATGTTAGTGATGGGGGTGATGTTAGTGATGGGGGTGATGTTAGTGATGGGGCTGATGTTAGTGATGGGAGTGATGTTCGTGATGGGAGTGATGTTGGTCATGGGAATGATGTTAGTGATGGGAGTGATGTTAGTGATCGGGGTGATGTTAGTGATGGGAATGATGTTAGTGATGGGAGTGATGTTAGTGATGGGGGTGATATTAGTGATAGTGGTGATGTTAGTGATGGGAATGATGTTAGCGGTGGGAGTAATGTTGGTGATGGGAATGGTGTTAGTGATGGGAGTAATGTTAGTGATGGGAATGGTGTTAGTGGTGGGAGTGATGTTAGTGATCGGGGTGATGTTAGTGATGGGAATGATGTTAGTGATGGGTATAATGTTAGTGATGGGAGTGATGTTAGTGATGGGGTTGATGTTAGTGATGGCGGTGATGTTAGTGATGGGAATGATATTCGTGATGGAAGTGATGTTAGTGATGGGGGAGATGATAGTGATGGGAGTGATTTTAGTGATGAGAGTGATGTTAGTAATGGGGTGATGTTGGTGATGGGGGTGATGTTAGTGATGAGGATGATAGTGATATGAGTAATGTTAGTGATGTGAGTGATGAGGTGATGGGAGTGATGTTGGTATTGGTGGAAATGTTCTTGATGGGACTGATGTGAGTGATGAGGATGATGCCCGTGATGGGGATGATGCTAGTGAAGTGATTGATGTTATTGATGGGAGTGATGAGGGTGATGTTCGTGATGGGAATGGTGTTCGTAAGGGGTGCGATATTAGCGATGGGGTTGATGTTAGTGATGGGTGTGATGTTCGTGATGAGGGTGATGTTATAATGGGAGTGTTGTTGGTGATGAGGGTGATAGTGATGTGAGTGATGTTAGTAATGGGAGTGATGTTAGCGATGGGGCTGATATTAGTGATGAGGTTGATGTTAGTGATGGCGGTGATGTTAGTGATGAGGGTGATGTATGTGATGGAGGTGATGTTAGTGATGAGGGTGATGTAATTGATGGGAGTGATGTCAGTGAGGAGGGTGATGTTAGTGATGGGAGTGATGTTGGTCATGGGAATGATGTTAGTGATGGGAGTGATGTTAGTGATCGGGGTGATGTTAGTGATGGGAATGATGTTAGTGATGGGAGTGATGTTAGTGATGGGGGTGATATTAGTGATAGTGGTGATGTTAGTGATGGGAATGATGTTAGCGGTGGGAGTAATGTTGGTGATGGGAATGGTGTTAGTGATGGGAGTAATGTTAGTGATGGCAATGCTGTTAGTGGTGGGAGTGATGTTAGTGATAGGGGTGATGTTAGTGATGGGAGTGATGTTAGTGATGGGAGTGATGTTAGTGATGGGAGTAATGTTAGTGATGGGAGTGATGTTAGTGATGGGAGTGATGTTAGTAATAGTGGTGATGTTGTGATGGGAGTGATGTTAGTGATGGGAGTGATGTTAGTGATGGGAGTGATGTTAGTGATGGGGTGATGTTAGTATTGGGAGTGATGTGAGTGATGGGGGTGATGTTAGTAATGGGAGTGATGTTAGTGATGGGAATGATGTTAGTGCAGGGGGTGATGTAAGTAATGAGCGTGATGTTAGTGCTGTGGATGATGTTTGTGATGGTGGTGATGTTAGTGATGGGAATGATGTTAGTGATGGGAGTGTTGTGAGTGATAGGGATGATGATACTGATGGGAATGATGTTGGTGATGGTAGTGATGTTATTGATCAGGGTGACGTTAGTGTTGTGGGTGATGTTTGTGATGGGGGAGATGTTGAGTAATGGGGTGAAGTTGTTGACAGTGGTGATGTTAGAGATGGGAATGGTGTTTGTGATGGGAGTAATGTTAGTGATGGGAGTGATGTTAGCAATGGGAGTGATGTTAGTAATAGTGGTGATGTTGTGATGGGAGTGATGTGAGCGATGGGGGTGATGTTAGTGATGGGAATGATGTTAGTGAAGGGGGTGAAGTTAGTGAAGGGGGTGATGTAAGTAATGAGGGTGATGTAAGTAATGAGGGTGATGTTAGTGCTGTGGGTGATGTTTGTGATGGTGGTGATGTTAGTGATGGGAATGATGTTAGTGATGGGAGTGTTGTTAGTGATAGGGGTGATGTTAGTGATGGGAGTGATGTTAGCGAGGGGGTGATGTTAGTGATGGGAGTGATGTTAGTGATGGGAGTGATGTTAGTGATGGGAATGATGTTAGTGATGGGTGTGATGTTAGTAACGTGGGTGATGTAAGTGATGGGGGTGATGTTAGTGATAGTGGCGATGTTAGTGATGGGGGATGATGTTCGTGATGAGAGTGATGTTAGTGCTGTGGGTGATGTTTATGATGGTGGTGATGTTAGTGATGGGACTGATGTTAGTGAAGAGGGTGATGTTCGTGATGGGAGTGATGTTAGCAATGGGAGTGATGTTAGTGATGGGGTGATGTTAGTGATGGGAATGATGTTAGTGATGGGGGTGATGTTAGCGAAGGGGATGATTATGGTGATAGGACTGATGTTAGTGATGGGGCTGATCTTAGTGATGGGAATGATGTTACTGATGGGAGTGATGTTTGTGATGGGGATAATGTGGGTGATGGGAATGATGTTCGTGATGGGAGTGATGTTAGTGATGGGAGTGATGTGACTGGTAGGGGTGATGTTAGTGAAGGGGGTGACGTTAGTGATAGGGGTGATGTTTGTGACGGGGGTGACGTTAGTGATGCGGGTGATATTAGTGATGGGAATGATGTTAGTGATGGGATTAATGTTAGTGATGGAGTGATGTTAGTGATGGGGGTGATATTAGTGATGGAGTGATGTTGGGGATTGGAATGATGTTAGTGATGGGAATGATGTTAGTGATGGGAGTAATGTTAGTGAAGAGTGATGTTAGTCATGAGGGTGATGTTAGTGATGGGAGTGATGTAAGTGATGGAGGTGATATTAGTGATGAGAGTGATGTTAGTCATGAGGGTGTTGTTAGTGATGAGAGTGATGTTAGTGATGAGGGGGATGTTAGTGACGGGAGTGATGTTAGTGACGGGAGTGATGTTAGTGATGGGGGTGATGATAGTGATGGGAGTGATGTTAGTGATGGGGGTGATGTTGTGATGAGGGTGATGTTAGTGATGCGGGTGATCTTAGTGATGGGGGTAATGTTAGTGATGGGGGTCACGTTAGTGATGGGGGTCACGTTAGTGATGAGGGTAATGTTAGGTGATGTTAGTGATGGGAATCATGATAGTGAAGGGGTGATGTTAGTGATGGGGGTGATGTTAGTAATCGGGGTGAAGTTAGTGATGAGGGTGATGTTAGTGTTTGGGGTGATGTAAGTGATTGGGGTGATATTTGTGATGGGAGTGATGGGAGTGATGTTACTGATAGTGGTGATGTTAGTGATGGGAGTGATGTTTGTGATGGGGGTGATGTTTGTGATGGGGGAGATGTTTGTGATGGGGGTGATGTTAGTGACGGGGTGATGTACGTGATGGGGGTGATGTACGTGATGGGAGTGATGTTAGTGATGGGGGTGATGTTAGTGATGAGGGTGATGTTAGTGATGGGGGTGATGTTAGTGATGGAGTGATGTTAGTGATGGGTGTGATGTTAGTGATGGGGGTGATGTTAGTGATGAGTGTGATGTTAGTGATGGGTGTGATGTTAGTGATGAGTGTGATGTTAGTGATGGGGGTGATGTTAGTGATGGAGTGATGTTAGTGATGGGTGTGATGTTAGTGATGGGTGTGATGTTAGTGATGAAGGTGATGTTAGTGATGGGGGTGACGTTAGTGATGAGGGTGATGTTAGTGATGGGGGTGATGTTAGTGATGAGGGTGATGTTAGTGATGAGGGTGATGTTAGAGATGGGAGTGAATTTAGTGATGGGGGTGACGTTAGTGATGAGGGTGATGTTAGTGATGGGGGTAATGTTAGTGATGGAGTGATGTTAGTGATGGGTGTGATGTTAGTGATGGGGGTGATGTTAGTGATGGGAGTGATGTTAGTGATGAGGGTGATATTAGTGATGGGGGTGATGTTAGTGATGGGTGTGATGTTAGTGATGGGTGTGACGTTAGTGATGAGGGTGATGTTAGTGATGGGGGTAATGTTAGTGATGGAGTGATGTTAGTGATGGGTGTGATGTTAGTGATGGGGGTGATGTTAGTGATGGGAGTGATGTTAGTGATGAGGGTGATATTAGTGATGGGGGTGATGTTAGTGATGGGTGTGATGTTAGTGGTGAGGGTGATGTTAGTGATGGGGGTGATGTTAGTGATGAGGGTGATGTTAGAGATGGGAGTGAATTTAGTGATGGGGGTGATGTTAGTGATGGGAGTGATGTTTGTGATAGTTGTGATGTTTGTGATGGGGGTGATGTTAGTGACGAGGGTGATGTTTCTGATAGTGGTGATGTTAGTGATGAAGGTGATGTTAGTGATAGGAGTGATGATAGTGATAGGGGTGATATTAGTGATGGGGATGATGTTGGTGATGGTGGTGATGTTAGTGATGGTAGTGATGTTAGTGATCAGGGTGACGTTAGTGATGAGGGTGATGTTTGTGATGGGGGAGATGTTGAGTAATGGGGTGAAGCTGTTGATAGTGGTGATGTTAGAGATGGGAATGATGTTTGTGATGGGGGTGATGTTAGTGATGGGGGTGATGTTAGTGATGGGGCTGATGTTAGTGATGGGAGTGATGTTCGTGATGGGAGTGATGTTGGTCATGGGAATGATGTTAGTGATGGGAGTGATGTTAGTGATCGGGGTGATGTTAGTGATGGGAATGATGTTAGTGATGGGAGTGATGTTAGTGATGGGGGTGATATTAGTGATAGTGGTGATGTTAGTGATGGGAATGATGTTAGCGGTGGGAGTAATGTTGGTGATGGGAATGGTGTTAGTGATGGGAGTAATGTTAGTGATGGGAATGGTGTTAGTGGTGGGAGTGATGTTAGTGATCGGGGTGATGTTAGTGATGGGAATGATGTTAGTGATGGGTATAATGTTAGTGATGGGAGTGATGTTAGTGATGGGGTTGATGTTAGTGATGGCGGTGATGTTAGTGATGGGAATGATATTCGTGATGGAAGTGATGTTAGTGATGGGGGAGATGATAGTGATGGGAGTGATTTTAGTGATGAGAGTGATGTTAGTAATGGGGTGATGTTGGTGATGGGGGTGATGTTAGTGATGAGGATGATAGTGATATGAGTAATGTTAGTGATGTGAGTGATGAGGTGATGGGAGTGATGTTGGTATTGGTGGAAATGTTCTTGATGGGACTGATGTGAGTGATGAGGATGATGCCCGTGATGGGGATGATGCTAGTGAAGTGATTGATGTTATTGATGGGAGTGATGAGGGCGATGTTCGTGATGGGAATGGTGTTCGTAAGGGGTGCGATATTAGCGATGGGGTTGATGTTAGTGATGGGTGTGATGTTCGTGATGAGGGTGATGTTATAATGGGAGTGTTGTTGGTGATGAGGGTGATAGTGATGTGAGTGATGTTAGTAATGGGAGTGATGTTAGCGATGGGGCTGATATTAGTGATGAGGTTGATGTTAGTGATGGCGGTGATGTTAGTGATGAGGGTGATGTATGTGATGGAGGTGATGTTAGTGATGAGGGTGATGTAATTGATGGGAGTGATGTCAGTGAGGAGGGTGATGTTAGTGATGGGAGTGATGTTGGTCATGGGAATGATGTTAGTGATGGGAGTGATGTTAGTGATCGGGGTGATGTTAGTGATGGGAATGATGTTAGTGATGGGAGTGATGTTAGTGATGGGGGTGATATTAGTGATAGTGGTGATGTTAGTGATGGGAATGATGTTAGCGGTGGGAGTAATGTTGGTGATGGGAATGGTGTTAGTGATGGGAGTAATGTTAGTGATGGCAATGCTGTTAGTGGTGGGAGTGATGTTAGTGATAGGGGTGATGTTAGTGATGGGAGTGATGTTAGTGATGGGAGTGATGTTAGTGATGGGAGTAATGTTAGTGATGGGAGTGATGTTAGTGATGGGAGTGATGTTAGTGATGGGAGTGATGTTAGTGATGAAGGTGATGTTAGTGATGGGGTTGATGTTAGTGATGGGAGTGATGTTAGTGATGGGAATGATGTTGGTGATGGAAGTGATGTTAGTGATGGGGGAGATGATAGTGATATGAGTAATGTTAGTGATGGGAGTGATGAGGTGATGGGGGTGATGTTGGTGTTGGTGGAAATGGTCTTGATGGGACTGATGTGAGTGATGAGGATGATGCCCGTGATGTGGATGATGCTAGTGAAGTGATTGATGTTAGTGATGGGAGAGATGAGGGTGATGTTCGTGATGGGTGCAATATTAGCGATGGGGTTGATGTTAGTGATGGGTGTGATGTTCGTGATGAGGGTGATGTTATAATGGGAGTGTTGTTGGTGATGAGGGTGATAGTGATGTGAGTGATGTTAGTGATGGGAGTGATGTTAGCGATGGGGCTGATATTAGTGATGAGGTTGATGTTAGTGATGGGGGTGATGTTAGTGATGAGGGTGATGTTAGTGATGAGGGTGACGTATGTGATGGAGGTGATGTTAGTGATGAGGGTGATGTAATTGATGGGAGTGATGTCAGTGAGGAGGGTGATGTTAGTGATGGGAGTGATGTCAGTGAGGAGGGTGATGTTAGTGATGGGAGTGATGTCAGTGTGGAAGGTGATGTTAGTGATGAGAATGATGTTAGTGATAGGGGTGATGTTAGTGATGGGACTGATGTTAATGATGTGGGTGATGTTAGTGATGGGAATGATGTTAGTGATGGGGTGATGTTAGTGATGGGAATGATGTTAGTGATGGGAATGATGTTAGTGATAGGGGTGATGTTAGTGATGGGAATGATGTTAATGATGTGGGTGATGTTAGTGATGGGAATGATGTTAGTGATAGGGGTGATGTTAGTGATGGGAATGATGTTAGTGAAGGGGGTGTTGTTAGTGAAGGGAGTGATGTTTGTGATGGGGGTGATATTAGTGATGGGGCTGATGTTCGTGACGGGGGTGATTTTAGTGATGGGAGTGATGTTTGTGATGGGTGTGGTGTTAGTGTTGGGGTAGATGTTAGTGTTGGGGTAGATGTTAGTGATGGGGTGATATTAGTGATGGGAGTGATGTTAATGATGTGGGTGATGTTAGTGATGGGAATGATGTTAGTGAAGGGGGTGTGTTGGTGATGGGAGTGATGTTTGTGATGGGGGTGATATTAGTGATGGGGTTGATGTTCGTGATAGGAGTGATGTTAGTGATGAGGGTGATGACAGGAGTGATGTTCATGATGGGTGTGGTGTTCGTGATGGGGAGATGTTAGTGATGGGGGTGATGTTAGTGATTGGGGTGATGTTAGTGATGAGTGTTATGGTAGTGATCAGCCTGATGTTAGTGAAGGTAGGTATGTTAGTGATGAGGGTGACATTTGCGATGAGGGTAATGTTAGTGATGGGAATGATGTTCGTGATGGAAGTGATGTTAGTGATGGGATTGATGCTAGTGATGGGGGTAATGTTAGTGTTGAGGGTGATGTTAGTGATGGGACTGATTTTAGTGATGGGAGTGATGTTAGTGATGGCGGTGATGTTAGTGATGGGAATGAT
Source organism: Chiloscyllium punctatum (assembly GCF_047496795.1). Taxonomy (NCBI): domain Eukaryota; kingdom Metazoa; phylum Chordata; class Chondrichthyes; order Orectolobiformes; family Hemiscylliidae; genus Chiloscyllium; species Chiloscyllium punctatum. The sequence continues at coordinate 6,655,537 of NC_092743.1, forward strand.
GTTCGTGATGGAAGTGATGTTAGTGATGGGAGTGATGATAGTGATGGGAGTGATGTTAGTGATGGGGTGATGTTGGTGATGGGGTGATGTTGGTGATGGGGATGATGCTAGTGATGAGGATGTTAGTGATATGAGTAATGTTAGTGATGGGAGTGATGAGGTGATAGGGTGATGTTGGTGTTGGTGGAAATGTTCTTGATGGGACTGATGTGAGTGATGAGGATGATGCTCGTGATGTGGATGATGCTAGTGAAGTGATTGATGTTAGTGATGGGAGTGATGAGGGTGATGTTCATGATGGGAGTGGTGTTCATGATGGGAGCGATGTTAGTGATGGGGTTGATGTTAGTGATGGGTGTGATGTTCGTGATGAGGGTGGTGTTATAATGGGAGTGATGTTGGTGATGAGGGTGATAGTGATGGGAGTGATGGGAGTGATGTTAGTGATGGGAGTGATGTTAGTGATGGGGCTGATGTTAGTGATTGGAATGATGTTAGTGATGGGAATGATGTTAGTGATAGGGATGATGATAGTGATGGGAGTGATGTTATTGATCAGGGTGACGTTAGTGTTGTGGGTGATGTTTGTGATGGGGGAGATGTTGAGTAATGGGGTGAAGTTGTTGACAGTGGTAATGTTAGAGATGGGAATGATGTTTGTGATGGGAGTGATGTTAGTGATGGGAGTAATGTTAGTGATGGGAGTGACGTTAGTGATGAGGGTGATGTTAGTGATGAGGGTGATGTTAGTGATGAGAATGATTTTAGTGATGGGGGTGATGTTAGTAATCGGGGTGAAGTTCTTGATAGTGGCGGTGTTAGTGATGGGAATGATGTTAGTAATGAGGGTGATGTTAGTGATGATGGTGATGTTAGTGTTTGGGGTGTTGTAAGTGATGGGGGTGATATTAGTGATGGGAGTGATGTCAGTGATAGTGGTGATGTTAGTGTTTGGGGTGATGTAAGTGATGGGGGTGATGTTAGTGACGGGAATGATGTTCATGATGGGGGTGATGTTAATGATGGGACTGATGTTAGTGAGAGGGTGATGTTCGTGATGGGCGTGGTGTTAGCAATGGGCGTGATGTTAGTGATGAAGGTGATATTAGTGATGGGAATGATGTTCGTGATGAGAGTGATGTTAGCGATGGGGGTGATTATGGTGATAGGAGTGATGTTAGTGATGGGGGTGATGTTACTGATAGGGGTGATGTTAGTGATGGGAATTATGTTAGCGATGGGGGTGATGTTGGTGATTGGAATGATGATAGTGATGGGAGTGATGTTCGTGATGGGAGTGATGTTAGTGATGAATGTGATGTTCGTGATGGGAGTGATGTTAGTGATGGGGATGATGTTCGTGATGAGGGTGATGTTAGTGATGGGAGTGATGTTAGTGATGAGAGTGATGTTAGTGATGGGAGTGATGTTAATTATTTGGGTGATGAAAGTGCTGAGAGTGATGTTAGTGATGGTGTGATGTTAGTGATGAGGGTGATGGTATTGATGGGGGTGATGTTAGTGATGAGGGTGATGTTAGTGATGGGAGTGATTTTAGTGATGGGGGTGATGTTAGTGATGGGAATGATGTGAGTGATGGGGGTGATGTTAGTGATGGGAATGATGTTAGTGAAGGGGGTGAAGTTAGTGATGAGGGTGATGTTAGTAACGGGGGTGATGTTAGTGATAGTGGCAATGTTAGTGATGGGGGATGATGTTCGTGATGGGGGTGATGTTAGTGATTTTAGTGATGTTTGTGATGGGGTGATGTTAGTGATGGGGGTGATGTTAGTGATGGGGGTGATGTTAGTGATGGGCGTGATGTTCGTGATGGGGGTGCTGTTAGTGATAGGAGTGATGTTAGTGATGAGGGTGACGTTAGTGATGAGAGTGATGTTAGTGCTGTGGGTGATGTTGGTGATAGTGGTGATGTTAGTGATGGGACTGATGTTAGTGATGGGAGTGATGTTAGTGATGGAGGTGATATTAGTGATGAGGGTGATGTTAGTGATGGGAGTGAATTTAGTGATGAGAGTGATGTTAGTCATGAGGGTGTTGTTAGTGATGGGGGTGATGTTGTGATGAGGGTGATGTTAGTGATGCGGGTGATCTTAGTGATGGAAGTGATGTTAGTGATGGGGGTCATGTTAGTGATGAGGGTGATGTTAGTGATGCGGGTGATGTTAGTGATGGGAATCATGATAGTGAAGGGGGTGATGTTAGTGATGGGGGTGATGTTAGTAATCGGGTTGAAGTTCTTGATAGTGGTGATGTTAGTGATGGGAATGATGTTAGTAATGAGGGTGATGTTAGTGATGATGGTGATGTTAGTGTTTGGGGTGATGTAAGTGATGGGGGTAATATTTGTGATGGGAGTGATGGGAGTGATGTTAGTGATAGTGGTGATGTTAGTGATGGGAGTGATGTTTGTGATAGTTGTGATGTTAGTGATGGGAGTGATGTTTGTGATGTGGGTGATGTTAGTGAGAGGGTGATGTTAGTGATGGGGGTGATGTTAGTGAAGGGAATGATGTTTGTGATGGGAGTGATGTTAGCGATGGGAGTGATGTTAGTGATGGGGGTGATGTTAGTGATGGGGGTGATGTTAGTGATGGGAATGATGTTCGTGATGAGAGTGATGTCAGTGATGAGGGTGATGTTAGTGATGGGAGTGATGTTAGTGATGGGGGTGATGTTAGTGATGGGGGTGATGTTAGAGATGGAGTGATGTTAGTGATGGGAGTGATATTTGTGATGGTGGTGATGTTAGTGATGGCAGTGATGTTAGTGATGGGATTGATGCTAGTGATGGGGGTAATGTTAGTGTTGAGGGTGATGTTAGTGATGGGACTGAGTTTAGTGATGGGGGTGATGTTAGTGATGAAGGTGATGTTAGTGATGGGGTTGATGTTATTGATGGAGGTGATGTTAGTGATGGGAATGATGTTCGTGATGGAAGTGATGTTAGTGATGGGGGAGATGATAGTGATGAGGGTGATGATAGTGATGGGAGTGATGTTAGTGATGGGGTGATGTTGGTGATGGGGGTGATGTTAGTGAGGAGGATGATAGTTAGATGAGTAATATTAGTGATGGGAGTGATGAGATGATGTGAGTGATGTTGGTATTGATGGAAATGTTCTTGATGGGACTGATGTCAGTGATGAGGATGATGCCCGTGATGTGGATGATGCTAGTGAAGTGATTGATGTTAGTGTTGGGAGTGATGAGGGTGATGTTCGTGATGGGAGTGGTGTTCGTAAGGGGTGCGATGTTAGTGATGGGGTTGATGTTAGTGATGGGTGTGATGTTCGTGATGAGGGTGATGTTATAACGGGAGTATTGTTGGTGATGAGGGTGATAGTGATGTCAGTGATGTTAGTGATGGGAGTGATGTTAGCGATGGGGCTGATATTAGTGATGAGGTTGATGTTAGTGATGGGGGTGATGTTAGTGATGAGGGTGATGTTAGTGATGGGAGTGATGTTAGTGATGTGGGTGATGTAATTGATGGGAGTGATGTCAGTGAGGAGGGTGATGTTAGTGATGGGGGTGATGTTAGTGATGAGGGTGATGTAATTGATGGGAGTGATGTCAGTAAGGAGGGTGATGTTAGTGATGGGAGTGATGTCAGTGAGGAGGGTGATGTAATTGATGGGAGTGATGTCAGTGAGGAAGGTGATGTAATTGATGAGAGTGATGTTAGTGATGGAGTGATGTTAGTGATGGGAGTGATGTTAGTGATGGGAATGATGTTAATGATGTGGGTGATGTTAGTGATGGGAATGATGTTAGTGAAGGGGGTGATGTTAGTGATGGGAGTGATGTTTGTGATGGGGGTGATATTAGTGATGGGGTTGATGTTCGTGATGGGGGTGATGTTAGTGATGGGAGTGATGTTAGTGATGAGGGTGATGACAGGAGTGATGTTCATGATGGGTGTGGTGTTCGTGATGGGGAGATGTTAGTGATGGGGGTGATGTTAGTGATTGGGGTGATGTTAGTGATTGGGGTGATGTTAGTGATGAGTGTTATGGTAGTGAGCAGCCTGATGTTAGTGATGGTAGGTATGTTAGTGATGAGGGTGACATTAGCGATGAGGGTGATGTTAGTGATGGGAGTGATGTTAATGATGAGGGTGATGTTAGTGATGAGGGTGACATTAGCGATGAGGGTGATGTTAGTGATGGTAGGTATGTTAGTGATGAGGGTGACATTAGCGATGAGGGTGATGTTAGTGATGGAGTGATGTTAGTGATGAGGGTGATGTTAGTGATGGGAGTGATGTTAATGATGAGGGTGATGTTAGTGATGAGAGTGATGTTAGTGATGGGAGTGATGTTAATGATGAGGGTGATGTTAGTGATGAGGGTGACATTAGCGATGAGGGTGATGTTAGTGATGGAGTGATGTTAGTGATGAGGGTGATGTTAGTGATGGGAGTGATGTTAATGATGAGGGTGATGTTATTGATGAGAATGATGTTAGTGATGGGAATGATGTTAGTGATGAGGGTGACATTAGTGATGAGGGTGATGTTAGTGATGGGAGTGATGTGAGTGATGTGAGTGATGTTAGTGATGAAGGTGATGTTAGTGATGGGACTGATGTTAGTGATGGGGGTGATGTTAGTGATGGGGTGATGTTAGTGATGAGGGTGATGTTAGTGATGGGAATGATGTTAGTGATGAGGGTGACATTAGTGATGAGGGTGATGTTAGTGATGGGAGTGATGTTAATGATGAGGGTGATGTTATTGATGAGAATGATGTTAGTGATGGGAATGATGTTCGTGATGTGAGTGATGTTAGTGATGAAGGTGATGTTAGAGATGGGAATGATGTTGGTGATGGGGATGATGTTAGTGATGAGGATGTTAGTGATGGGAGTGATGTTAGTGATGGGGGTGATGTTGGTGTTGGTGGAAATGTTCTTGATGGGACTGATGTGAGTCATGAGGATGGTGCTCGTGATGGGAATGATGTTAGTGAAGTGATTGATGTTAGTGTTGGGAGAGATGAGGGCGAAGTTCATGATGGGAGTGGTGTTCGTGATGGGAGCGATGTTAGTGATGTGGTTGATGTTAGTGATGGGTGTGATGTTAGTGATGGGGTTGATGTTAGTGATGGGTGTGATGTTCGTGATGAGGGTGGCGTTATAATGGGAGAATTGTTGGTGATGAGGGCGATAGTGATGTTAGTGATGGGAGTGATGTTAGTGATGTGAGTGATGTTTCTGATGGGGGTGATGTTAGTGATGGGAAAGATGTTAGCGATGGGGGTGATGTTAGTGATGGGGGTGACATTAATAATGGGATTGATGTTCATGAGGGAAGTGATGTTAGTGGTGGGAGTAATGTTTGTGATGGGAGTGATGTTCATGATGGGGATCATGTTAGTGACAGGGGTGATGTTAGTGAAGGTGGTGATGTAAGTGATAGGAGTGATGTTATTGATGGGAGTGATGTTTGTGATGGGAGTCATGTTAGTGATGGGAATGATGTTAGTGATGGGAATGATGTTAGTGATGGGAGTGACGTTAGTGATGGGGATGATGTTAGTGATGGGAATGATGTTAGTGATGGGGGTGATGTTAGTGTTGAGGGTGATGTTAGTGATGGGAGTGATGTTTGTAATGGGAATAATGTTAATGATGTGGTTGATGTAAGTGACGGGAAAGATGTTAGTGAAGGGGGTGATGTTAGTGATGGGAATGATGTTCATTATGAGAGTGATGTTAGTGATGGGGGTGATGTTAGTGATGGGGGTGATGTTAGTGATGGGGTGATGTCAGTGATGAGGGTGATGTTAGTGATGGGGTGATGTTAGTGATGGGAATGATGTTAGTGAAGGGGGTGAAGTTAGTGATGGGGGTGATGTTAGTGAAGGGAATGATGTTCATTATGAGAGTGATGTTAGTGATGGGGGTGATGTCAGTGATGAGGGTGATGTTAGTGATGAGGCTGATGTTAGTGATGGGAATGATGTTAGTGATGAGGGTGATGTTAGTGATGGAGTGATGTTAGTGATGGGGGTGAAGTTAGTGGTGTGGGTGATGTTAGTGATGGGGGTGATGTTAGTGATGGGTGTGATGTTAGTGAAGGGAATGATGTTCATTATGAGAGTGATGTTAGTGATGGGGGTGATGTCAGTGATGAGGGTGATGTTAGTGATGAGGGTGATGTTAGTGATGGGAGTGATGTTAGTGATGGGAATGATGTTAGTGATGGGGGTGATGTTAGTGATGTGGGTGATGTTAGTGATGGGAATGATGTTAGTGATGGAGTGATGTTAGTGATGGGAATGATGTTAGTGATGGGGTGATGTTAGTGATGGGAATGCTGTTAGTGATGTGGGTGATGTTAGTGATGGGGTTGATGTTAGTGATGGGAATGATGTTAGTGATGTGGGTGATGTTAGTGATGGGGTGATGTTAGTGATGGGAATGATGTTAGTGATGAGGGTGATGTTAGTGATGGAGTGATGTTAGTGATGGGGGTGAAGTTAGTGATGTGGGTGATGTTAGTGATGGGGGTGATGTTAGTGATGGGTGTGATGTTAGTGAAGGGAATGATGTTCATTATGAGAGTGATGTTAGTGATGGGGGTGATGTCAGTGATGAGGGTGATGTTAGTGATGAGGGTGATGTTAGTGATGGGAGTGATGTTAGTGATGGGAATGATGTTAGTGATGGGGGTGATGTTAGTGATGTGGGTGATGTTAGTGATGGGAATGATGTTAGTGATGGAGTGATGTTAGTGATGGGAATGATGTTAGTGATGTGGGTGATGTTAGTGATGGGGTGATGTTAGTGATGGGAATGATGTTAGTGATGGGAATGATGTTAGTGATGTGGGTGATGTTAGTGATGGGGTGATGTTAGTGATGGGAATGATGTTAGTGATGGAGTGATGTTAGTGATGGGAATGATGTTAGTGATGTGGGTGATGTTAGTGATGGGGTTGATGTTAGTGATGAGGGTGATGTTAGTGATGAGGGTGATGTTAGTGATGGGACTGATTTTAGTGATGGAAATGATGTTAGTGATGAGGATGTTAGTGATGGGGTGATGTTGGTGATGGGGGTGATGTTAGTGATGAGGATGTTAGTAATATGAGTGATGTTAGTGATGGGAGTGATGTTAGTGATGGGGGTAATGTTGGTGTTGGTGGAAATGTTCTTGATGGGACTGATGTGAGTGATGAGGATGATGCTCGTGATGGGGATGATGTTAGTGAAGTGATTGATGTTAGTGATGGGAGTGATGAGGGTGATGTTCATGATGGGAGTGGTGTTCGTGATGGGAGTGATGTTAGTAATGAGGTTGATGTTAGTGATGGGTGTGATGTTAGTGATGGGTGCGATGTTCATGATGAGGGTTGGTTTATAATGGGAGTGATGTTGGAGATGGGAGTGATGTTGGAGATGGGAGTGATGTTAGTGATGAGGGTGATGATTGTGATGGAGGTGATGTTAGTGATGTGGTTGATGTTAGTGATAGGAATGATGCTAGTGATGGGAATGATGTTAGTGATGGGAATGATGCTAGTGATGGGAATGATGCTAGTGATGGGAATGATGTTAGTGATGGGAATGATGTTAGTGATGGGTGTGATGTTAGTGATGGAGTGATGTTAGTGATGGAGTGATGTTAGTGATGGGGGTGATGTTAGTGATGGGAATGATGCTAGTGATGGGAATGATGTTAGTGATGGGAATGATGCTAGTGATGGGAATGATGTTAGTGATGGGAATGATGTTAGTGATGGGTGTGATGTTAGTGATGAGGGTGATGTTTGTGATGGAGGTGATGTTAGTGATGTGGTTGATGTTAGTGATAGGAATGATGCTAGTGATGGGAATGATGTTAGTGATGGGAATGATGCTAGTGATGGGAATGATGTTAGTGATGGGAATGATGTTAGTGATGGGAGTGATGTTAGTGATGGGTGTGATGTTAGTGATGAGGGTGATGTTTGTGATGCGGGTGATGTTAGTGATGGGGGTGATGTGCGTGATGAGGGTGGTGTTACAATGGGAGTGTTGTTGGAGATGTGGGTGATAGTGATGTGAGTGATGTTAGCGATGGGAGTGATGTTAGTGATGGGAGTGATATTAGTGATGGGGGTGATGTTAGTAATGGGAGTGCTGTTTGTGATGAGGGTGATATTTGTGATGGAGGTGATGTTCGTGATGTGGTTGATGTTAGTGATGGGAGTGATGTTAGTGATGGGAGTGATGTTCGTGATGGGTGTGGTGTTAGTGATGGGGAGATGTTAGTGATAGGGGTGATGTTAGTGATGGGGGTGATGTTCGTGATGGGGATGATGTTGGTGAGGAGGGTGATGTTAGTGATGGGCGTGATGTTAGTAATGGGAGTGTTGTTGGTAATGGGGGTGATGTTAGTGATGAGGGTGTTGTTAAAGATGTGGGTGATGTTAGTGATGAGTGTGATGGTAGTGATGAGCCTGATGTTAGTGATGGTAGTTACGTTAGTGATGAGGGTGACGTTCTTGGTGGGAAAGATGTTAGCGATGGGGGTGATGTTAGTGATGGGGGTGACGTTATTGATGTGAATGATGTTAGTGATGGGGCTGATGTTTGTGATGGAGGTGATGTTAGTGATGGGAGTGATGTTAGTAATGAAGGTGATGTTAGTGATGGGAGTGATGTTAGTGATGGGGTGATGTTGGTGATGGGGGTGATGTTCGTGATGTGGGTGATGTTAGTGATGGGAGTGATGTTAGTAATGAAGGTGATGTTAGTGATGGGAGTGATGTTAGTGATGAGAGTGATATTAGTGATGGGGGTGATGTTGGTGTTGGTGGAAATGGTCTTGATGGGACTGATGTGAGTGATGTGGATGATGCTCGTGATGGGGATGATGTTAGTGAAGTGATTGATGTTAGTGATGGGAGTGATGAGGGTGATGTTCATGATGGGAGTGGTGTTCGTGATGGGAGCAATGTTAGTGATGGGAGCGATGTTAGTGATGGGGCTGATGTTAGTGATGGGGGCGATGTTAGTGATGGGTGTGATGTTAGTGATTGGTGCGATGTTCATGATGAGGGTGGTGTTACAATGGGAGTGTTGTTGGTGATGAGGGTGATAGTGATGTGAGTGATGGGAGTGATGTTAGCGATGGGGGTGATGTTGGTGATGGGAATGATGTCAGTGATGTGAAAGATGTTCGTGTTGGGAGTAATGTTAGCGATGGAATTGAGGTTAGCGATGGGGGTGATGTTAGTGATGGGAATGGTGTTAGTGATGGGAATGATGTTAGTGATAGGGGTGATGTTGGTGATGGAAGTGAGGTTAGTGATGGGAATGATGTTAGTGATGGGAGTGATGTTGGTGAAGGGGGTGATGTTAGTGATGTGGGTGATGTTAGTGAAGGGAATGATGTTAGCAATGGGAGTAATACTGGTGATGGGAATGGTTTTAGTGATGGGAGTAATGTTAGTGATGGGAATGATGTTAGTGATGGGAATGGTGTTAGTAGTGGGGGTGGTCTTAGTGATGGGAATGATGTTAGTGATGGGAGTGATGTTCGTGCTGAGGGTGATGTTTGTGATGGGGGTGATGTAGGTGATAGGGTGATGTTAGTGATGGGGTGATGTTAGTGATGGTGGTGATGTTTTTTGATGGGGGTGATGTTTGTGATGGAGGTGATGTTAGTGATAGGATGTTAGTGAAGGGGGTTATGTTAGTGATGGGGCGATTTTAGTGATGGGAATGATGTAAATTAATTGGGTGATGTTAGTGATGGCAATGATATTAGTGATAGGGGTGATTTTAGTGATAGGGATGATGTTAGTGATGGGAGTGATATTAGTGATGGGGGTGATCTTGTTGATGGGTGTGATATTAGTGGTGAGGTTGATGTTTCTGATGGAGGTGCTGTTAGTGATGGGGGTGATGTTAGTGATGGGGTGATGTTAGTGATGGGAGTGATGTTAGTGATGGGAGTGATGTTAATGATAGGAGTGATGTTAGTGATGGAAGTGATGTTAGTGATGGGGGAGATGATAGTGATGGGAGTGATGTTATAGATGGGAGTGATGTTCGTGCTGAGGGTGATATTTGTGATGGGGGTGATGTTAGTGATGGGTGACGTAAGTGGTAGGGGTGATGTTAGTGATGGTGGTGATGTTAGTGATGGGGTGATGTTAGTGATGGGGTGATGTTAGTGATGGGGGTGATTTTATTGATAGGGTGATGTTAGTGATGGGTGTGATGTTAGTGATGGGGGTGATGTTGTTGATGGGGGTGATGTTTGTGATGGAGGTGATGTTAGTGATAGGGTGATGTGAGTGAAGGGGGTTATGTTAGTGATGGGGCAATTTTAGTAATGGGAATGATGTTAATTAATTGGGTGATGTTAGTAATGGGAATGATGTTAGTGATACGGGTGATGTTAGTGATAGGGGTGATGTTAGTGATGAGTATGATGTTAGTGCTGGGACTGATTTTAGTGATGGTGTGATGTTAGTGATGAAGGTGATGCTGGTGATGGGAGTGATGTTAGTGATGGGGGTGATGTTAGTGATGAGTATGATGTTAGTGATGGGACTGATTTTAGTGATGGGGTGATGTTAGTGATGAACGTGATGTTAGTGATGGGGGTGATGTTAGTGATGGGGGTGATGTTAGTGATTAGGATGTTAGTAATATGAGTGATGATAGTGATGAAGGTGATGTTAGTGATGGGAATGATGTCAGTGATGGGAAAGATGTTCGTGATGTGAGTGATGTTAGTGATGGGGGTGATGTTAGTGATGGGAATGATGTTAGTGATGGAGTGATGTTAGTGATGGGGGTGATGTTAGTGATGGGAATGATGTTAGTGATGGAGTGATGTTAGTGATGGGGGTGATGTTAGTGATGGGAGTGATGTTAGTGATGGGGGTGATGTTAGTGATGGGAATGATGTTAGTGATGGGGGTGATGTTAGTGATGGGAGTGATGTTAGTGATGGGGGAGATGTTAGTGATGGGAATGATGTTAGTGATGGAGTGATGTTAGTGATGGAGTGATGTTAGTGATGGGAATGATGTTAGTGATGGAGTGATGTTAGTGATGGGGGTGATGTTAGTGATGGGAGTGATGTTAGTGATGGGGGTGATGTTAGTGATGGGAATGATGTTAGTGATGGAGTGATGTTAGTGATGGGGGTGATGTTAGTGATGGGAGTGATGTTAGTGATGGGGGTGATGTTAGTGATGGGAATGATGTTAGTGATGGAGTGATGTTAGTGATGGGGGTGATGTTAGTGATGGGAATGATGTTAGTGATGGAGTGATGTTAGTGATGAGGGTGATGTTAGTGATGAGATTGATGTTAACGATGAGGGTGATGTTAGTGATGAGGGTCATGTGAGTGATGGGAGTGACTTTCGTGATGAGGGTGATGTTACTGATGCTAGTGATGTTAGTGATGAGGGTGAAGTTAGTGATGGGTGTGATGTTCGTGATATGGGTGATGTTAGTGATGAGATTGATGTTAGTGACGGAGTGATGTTAATGATGAGGATGTTAGTGATAGGGTGATGTTGGTGATAGGGTGATGTTGGTGTTGGTGGAAATGTTCTTGATGGGACTGATGTGAGTGATGGGGATGATGCTCGTGATGGGGATGATGTTAGTGAAGTGATTGATGTTAGTGATGGGAGTGATGAGGGTAATGTTCATGATGGGAGTGGTGTTCGTGATGGGAGCAATGTTAGTGATGGGTGCGATGTTCATGATGAGGGTTGTGTTATAATGGGAGTGTTGTTGGTGATGAGGGTGATACTGATGTGAGTGACGTTAGTGATGGGAGTGATGTTGGTGATTGGAGAGATGTTAGTGATGGGAGAGATGTTAGTGCTGAGGGTGATGTTTGTGATGGGATTAATGTTTGTGATAGGGGTGATGTTAGTGGTAGGGATGCTGTTAGTGATGGTGGTGATGTTAGTGATGAGGTTGATGTTCATCATGAGGGTGTTGTTAGTGATGAGGGTGATGTTAGTGATGGGGAGATGGGGAGATGTTAGTGATGGGAGTGATATTAGTGATGGTAGTGATTGGGGTGATGTCAGTGATGAGGGTGATGTTAATGATGGGAGTGATGTTGGTGATGGGAGTGATGTTAGTGATGAGGGCGATGTTAGTGATGAGGGTGATGTTAGTGATGTGGGTGATGTTAGTGAAGGGGGTGATGTTTGCAATGGGAGTAATGCTGGTGATGGGAATGGTGTTAGTGATGGGAGTAGTGTTAGTGATGGGAATGGTGTTAGTGATGGGAATGGTGTTAGTGGTGGGAGTGATGTTAGTGATGGGAGTGATGTTCGTGCTGAGGGTGATGTTTGTGATGGGGGTGATGTTAGTGATGGGGCGACGTTAGTGGTAGGGGTGATGTTAGTGATGGTGGTGATGTTAGTGATGGGGTGATGTTAGTGGTAGGGGTGATGTTAGTGATGGTGGTGATGTTGTTGATGGGTGTGATATTAGTGATGGGGTGATGTTAGAGATGGGGGTGATGTTTGTGATGGAGGTGATGTTACTGAAGGGGGTTACGTTAGTGATGGTGCGATTTTAGTGATGGGAATGATGTTAATTAATTGGGTGATGTTAGTGATGGCAATGATATAAGTAATAGGGGTGATTTTAGTGATAGGGATAATGTTAGTGATGGGAGTGATATTAGTGATGGGGGTGATGTTGTTGATGGGTGTGATATTAGTGATGAGGTTGATGTTTGTGATGGAGGTGCTTTTAATGATGGGGGTGATGTTAGTGATGGGGGTGATGTTAGTGATGGGGTGATGTTAGTGATGAGGGTGATGTTAGTGATGAGGGTGATGTTAGTAATGGGAATGATTTTAGTGATGGGGGTGATGTTAGTGATGGGGGTGATGTTAGTGATGGGAATGATTTTAGTGATGGGGGTGATGTTAGTGATGAAGGTGATGTTTGTGATGGGAGTGATGTTAGTGATTGGGGTGATGTTAGTGATAGCGTTGATGTTAGTGATGGGAGTGATGTTAGTGACGGGGGAGATGATAGTGATGAGGGTGATGATAGTGATGGGAGTGATTGTAGTGATGAAGGTGATGTTAGTGATGGGAGTGATGTTAGTGATGGGATGATGTTGGTGATGGGGGTGATGTTGGTGTTGGTGGAAATGTTCTTGGTGGGACTGATATGAGTGATGAGGATGATGCTCGTGATGGGGATGATGCTAGTGAAGTGATTGATGTTAGTGATGTTCATGATGGGAGTGGTGTTCGTGATTGGAGCGATGTTAGTAATGAGGTTGATGTTAGTGATGGGTGTGATGTTCGTGATGGAGGTGATGTTAGTGATTGGGGTGATGTTAGTGATAGCGTTGAGGTTAGTGATGGGAGTGATGTTAGTGACGGGGGAGATGATAGTGATGAGGGTGATGATAGTGATGGGAGTGATTGTAGTGATGAAGATGATGTTAGTGATGGGAGTGATGTTAGTGATGGGATGATGTTGGTGATGGGGGTGATGTTGGTGTTGGTGGAAATGTTCTTGATGGGACTGATGTGAGTGATGAGGATGATGCTCGTGATGGGGATGATGCTAGTGAAGTGATTGATGTTAGTGATGTTCATGATGGGAGTGGTGTTCGTGATTGGAGCGATGTTAGTAATGAGGTTGATGTTAGTGATGGGTGTGATGTTCGTGATGAGGGTGGTGTTACAATGGGAGTGTTGTTGGTGATGAGGGTGATAGTGATGTGAGTGATGGGAGTGATGTTAGCAATGGGGGTGACGTTGGTGATGGGAATGATGTCAGTGATGGGAAAGATGTTCGTGTTGGGAGTGATGTTAGCGATGGAATTGAGGTTAGCAATGGGGGTGATGTTAGTGATTGGAATGATGTTAGTGATGGGAATGATGTTAGTGATGGGAATGGTGTTAGTGATGGGAATGATGTTAGTGATAGGGGTGATGTTAGTGATGTGGGTGATGTTAGTGAAGGGGATGATGTTAGCAATGGGAGTAATGCTGGTGATGGGAATGGTGTAAGTGATGGGAGTGATATTAGTGATGGGAATGGTGTTAGTGATGGGAATGGTGTTAGTGGTGGGAGTGATATTCGTGATGGGGGTGATGTTAGTGATTGAGGTGAGGTTTGTGATGGAGGTGATGTTAGTGATGGGTGTGATGTTAGTGATGGGAGTGATGTTAGTGATGGGAGTGATGTTAGTGATGGGGGTGATGTTAGTGATTAGAATGATGTTAGTGATGGGAATGATGTTAGTGATGGGAATGGTGTTAGTGATGGTAGTGATGTTAGTGATAGGGGTGATGTTCGTGATAGGGGTGATGTTAGTGATATGGGTGATGTTAGTGATGAGATTGATGTTAGTGATGAGGTTAATCTTAGTGACGGAGTGATGTTAATGATGAGGATGTTAGTGATATGGGTGATGTTAGTGATGAGATTGATGTTAGTGATGAGGTTAATCTTAGTGACGGAGTGATGTTAATGATGAGGATGTTAGTGATATGGGTGATGTTGGTGTTGGTGGAAATGTTCTTGATGGGACTGATATGAGTGATGAGGATGATGCTCGTGATGGGGATGATGCAAGTGAAGTGATTGATGTTATTGATGGGAGTGATGAGGGTGATGTTCGTGATGGGGATGATGTTAGTGAAGTGATTGATGTTATTGATGGGAGTGATGAGGGTGATGTTCGTGATGGGAGTGGTGTTCGTGATGGGAGCGATGTTAGTGATGAGGTTGATGTTAGTGATGGGTGTGATGTTCGTGATGAGGGTGGTGTTACAATGGGAGTGTTGTTGGTGATGAGGGTGATAGTGATGTGAGTGATGGGAGTGATGTTAGCGATGGGGGTGATGTTGGTGATGGGAATGATGTCAGTGATGGGAATGATGTCAGTGATGGGAAAGATGTTCGTGATGGGAGTGATGTTAGCGACAGAAGTGAGGTTAGCGATGGGGGTGATGTTAGTGATTGGAATGATGTTAGTGATGGGAGTGAGGTTAGTGATGGGAGTGAGGTTAGTGATGGGAATGATGTTAGTGAAGGGGGTGATGTTAGTGATGTGGGTGATGTTAGTGAAGGGGATGATGTTAGCAATGGGAGTAATGCTGGTGATGGGAATGGTGTTAGTGATGCGAATGGTGTTAGTGGTGGGAGTGATATTAGTGATGGGAATGGTGTTAGTGATGGGAGTGATGTTAGTGATTGGAGTGATGTTAGTGATGGGGGTGATGTTAGTGATTGGAGTGATGTTCGTGGTAGGGGTGATGTTAGTGATGGGTGTGATATTAGTGATGGGGTGATGTTAGTGGTAGGGGTGATGTTAGTGATGGTGGTGATGTTGTTGATGGGTGTGATATTAGTGATGGGGGTGATGTTTGCGATGGAGGTGATGTTAGTGATGGGGCGATTTTTGTAATGGGAATGATGTTAATTAATTGGGTGATGTTAGTGATGGGAATGATGTTAGTGATAGGGGTGATGTTATTGATGGTTGTGATGTTAGTGATTGAGGTGAGTTTTGTGATGGAGGTGATGTTAGTGATGGGTGTGATGTTAGTGATGAACGTGATGCTGGTGATGGGGGTGATGTTAGTGATGATTAAGGGGGCATAGCTTTAAATTAAGCCGGGGTAGATATAGGACTCATGTTAGGGGTAGGTTCTTCACTCAGCGAGTCGTAAGTTCATGGAATGCCCTGCCAGTAGCAGTAGTGGACTCTCCCTCTTTATGGGTGTTTAAGCGGGCATTGCATAGGTATATGGAGGATAGTGGGTTAGTGTAGGTTAGGTGGGTTATGATCGGCGCAACATCGAGGGCCGAAGGGCCTGTACTGCGCTGTATTCTTCTATGTTCTATGTTCTATTATGATGTTAGTGATGGGACTGATGTTAGTGATAGGGGTGATGTTATTGATGGTTGTGATGTTAGTGATTGAGGTGGGTTTTGTGATGGAGGTGATGTTAGTGATGGGTGTGATGTTAGCGATGAAGGTGATGTTCATGATGAACGTGATGGTGGTGATGGGGGTGATGTTAGTGATGATTATGATGTTAGTGATGGGACTGATTTTAGTGATGGGGTGATGTTAGTGATGAAGGTGATGTGAGTGATGGGAGTGATGTTAGTGATGGGAGTGATGTTAGTGATGGGGGAGATGTAAGTGATGAGGGTGATGTTAGTGATGGGACTGATTTTAGTGATGAAGGTGATGTTAGTGATGAAGGTGATGTTAGTGATGGGAGTGATGTTAGTGATGGGAGTGATGTTAGTGATGGGGGAGATGATAGTGATGAACGTGATGATAGTGATGGGAGTGATTGTAGGGATGAAGGTGATGTTAGTGATGGGAGTGATGTTAGTGATGGGGTAATGTTCGTGATGGGGGTGATGTTAGTGATGAGGCTGTTAGTAATATGAGTGATGATAGTGATGAAAGTGATGTTAGTGATGGGAATGATGTCAGTGATGGGAAAGATGTTCGTGATGTGAGTGATATTAGTGATGGGGGTGATGTTAGTGATGGGAATGATGTTAGTGATGGGAATGATGTTAGTGATGGGAATGCTGTTAGTGATGGAGTGATGTTAGTGATGAGGGTGATGTTAGTGATGAGGGTGATGTTAGTGATGGGGGTGATGTTAGTGATGAGGGTGATGTGAGTGATGAGATTGATGTTAACGATGAGGGTGATGTTAGTGATGAGGGTCATGTTAGTGATGGGAGTGATTTTTGTGATGAGGGTGATGTTACTGATGCTAGTGATGTTAGTAATGAGGGTGAAGTTAGTGATGGGTGCGATGTTTGTGATATGGGTGATGTTAGTGATGAGATTGATGTTAGTGACGGAGTGATGTTAATGATGAGGATGTTAGTGATGGGAGTGATGTTGGTGATAGGGTGATGTTGGTGTTGGGGGAAATGTTCTTGATGGGACTGATGTGAGTGATGAGGATGATGCTCGTGATGGGGATGATGCTAGTGAAGTGATTGATGTTAGTGATGGGAGTGATGAGGGTAATGTTCATGATGGGAGTGGTGTTCGTGATGGGAGCGATGTTAGTGATGGGGTTGATGTTAGTGATGGGTGCGATGTTAGTGAAGGGTGCGATGTTAGTGAAGGGTGCGATGTTAGTGAAGTGATTGATGTTAGTGATGGGGTTGATGTTAGTGATGGGTGCGATGTTAGTGATGGGGTTGATGTTAGTGATGGGTGCGATGTTAGTGAAGGGTGCGATGTTAGTGAAGGGTGCGATGTTAGTGAAGTGATTGATGTTAGTGATGGGAGTGATGAGGGTGATGTTCATGATGGGAGTGGTGTTCGTGATGGGAGCGATGTTAGTGATGGGAGCGATGTTAGTAATGGGGCTGATGTTAGTGATGGGTGCGATGTTCATGATGAGGGTTGTGTTATAATGGGAGTGTTGTTGGTGATGAGGGTGATACTGATGTGAGTGACGTTAGTGATGGGAGTGATGTTGGTGATGGGAGAGATGTTAGTGATGGGAGTGATGTTAGTGCTGAGGGTGATGTTTGTGATGGGATTAATGTTTGTGATAGGGGTGATGTTAGTGGTAGGGATGCTGTTAGTGATGGTGGTGATGTTAGTGATGAGGTTGATGTTCGTCATGAGGGTGTTGTTAGTGCTGAGGGTGATGTGAGTGATGGGAGTGATGTTAGTGATGGGAGTGATGTTAGTGATGGGGTGATGTCAGTGATGAGGGTGATGTTAGTCATGAGGGTGTTGTTAGTGATGGGGGTGATGTTAGTGATGAGGGTGATGATAGTGATGGGGGTGACGTTAGTGATGGGAAAGATATTCGTGATGGGAGTGAAGTTAGTGATGTGGGTGATGTTAGTGATGGGAATGATGTTAGTGAAGGGGGTGATGTTAGCAATGGGAGTGATGTTCGTGCTGAGGGTGATGTTTGTGATGGGGGTGATGTTAGTGGTAGGGGTGATGTTAGTGATGGTGGTGATTTTAGTGATAGGGGTGATGTTAGTGAAGGGGGTTATGTTAGTGATGGGGCGATTTTATGATGGGAATGATGTTAGTGAAGCGGGTGATGTAAGTGATGTGGATGATGTTAGTGATGGGAGTGATATTAGTGATGGGGGTGATGTTAGTGATTGGGGTGATGTTAGTGATGGGGGTGATGTTAGTGATGGGAGTGATATTAGTGATGGGACTGATTTTAGTGATGGGGGTGATGTGAGTGATTAAGGTGATGTTAGTCATGGGAGTGATGTTAGTGATGAGAATGATGTTAGTGATGGGAATGATGTTAGTAATGGGAATGATGTTCGTGATGGGAGTGATGTTAGTGATGAAGGTGATGTTAGTGATGGGGGTGATGTTAGTGTTGGGAATGATGTTAGTGAACGGGGTGATGTTAGTGATGTGGGTGATTTTAGTGATGGGAATGATGTTAGTGAAGGGGGTGATTTTAGTGATGGGAATGATGTTAGCAAGGGGGGTGATGTTAGTGATCTGAATGATACTCGTGATGAAGGTAATGTTAGTGATGGAGGTGATGTTAGTGATGGGAATGATGTTAGTGATGGGAGTGATGTTAGCGATGGAGGTGATTATGGTGATAGGAGTGATGTTAGCGATGGGGGTGATGTTAGTGATCTGAATGATATTCGTGATGAAGGTAATGTTAGTGATTGATGTGATGTTAGTCATGGGAATGATGTTCGTGATGGGAGTGATGTTAGCGATGGAGGTGATTATGGTGATAGGAGTGATGTTAGCGATGGGGGTGATGTTAGTGATCGGAATGATATTCGTGATGAAGGTAATGTTAGGGTTGGGGGTGATGTTAGGGATGGGGTGATGTTAGTGATGGGAGTGTTGTTTGTGTTGGGAGTGGTGTTAGTCATGGGAGTGATGTTGGTGATGAGGGTGATAGCAGTGATGAGCGTGATGTTAGTGATGAGGGTCACGTTAGTGATGAGGGTGATGTTAGTGACGGGAAAGATGTTCGTGATGGGAGTGATGTTAGTGATGGTAGTGATGTTACTGATGAGGGTGATGTTAGTGCTCTGGGTGACGTTTGTGATGGGGGCGATGTTAGTAATGGGAATGATGTTCGTGATGGGAGTGATGTTAGTAATGGGGGTGACGTTGTTGGTAGGGGTGATGTTAGCGATGGGCGTGATGTTAGTGATAGGGGTGATGTTAATGATGGGAATGATGTTAGTGATGGGAGTGATGTTAGTGATGGTAGTAATGTTACTGATGAGGGTGATGTTAGTGCTCTGGGTGACGTTTGTGATGGGGGCGATGTTAATAATGGGAATGATGTTCGTGATGGGAGTGATATTAGTAATGGGGGTGAAGTTGTTGGTAGGGGTGATGTTAGCGATGGGTGTGATGTTAGTGATAGGGGTGATGTTAATGATGGGAATGATGTTAGTGATGGGAGTGATGTTAGCGATGGGGGTGATGATAGTGATGGGAATGATGTTTGTGTTGAAGGTAATGTTAGTGATGGGGGTGATGTTAGCGATGGGAATAATGTTAGTGTTGGGAATGATGTTAGTGTTGGGAGTGGTGTTAGTCATGGGAGTGATGTTGGTGATGAGGGTGATAGCAGTGATGAGCATGATGTTAGTGATGAGGGTCACGTTAGTGATGAGGGTGATGTTAGTGACGGGAAAGATGTTCGTGATGGGAGTGATGTTAGTGATGGTAGTGATGTTACTGATGAGGGTGATGTTAGTGCTCTGGGTGACGTTTGTGATGGGGGCGATGTTAATAATGGGAATGATGTTCGTGATGGGAGTGATATTAGTAATGGGGGTGACGTTGTTGGTAGGGGTGATGTTAGCGATGGGCGTGATGTTAGTGATAGGGGTGATGTTAATGATGGGAATGATGTTAGTGATGGGAGTGATGTTAGTGATGGTAGTAATGTTACTGATGAGGGTGATGTTAGTGCTCTGGGTGACGTTTGTGATGGGGGCGATGTTAATAATGGGAATGATGTTCGTGATGGGAGTGATATTAGTAATGGGGGTGCAGTTGTTGGTAGGGGTGATGATAGCGATGGGTTGATGTTAGTGATGTGGGTGACGTTTGTGATGGGGGTGATGTTAGTGATGGGGGTGATGTTAGTGATGGGAGTGATGTTAGTGATGGGGGTGACGTTTGTGATGGGGGTGATGTTAGTGATAGAAATTATGTTAGTGATGGGGGTGACGTTTGTGATGGGGGTGATGTTAGTGATGGGGGTGATGTTAGTGATGGGGGTGATGTTAGTGATGGGAATGATGTTAGTGATGGGAATGGTGTTAGTGATGGAGTGATGTTAGTGATGAGGGTGATGTTAGTGATGAGATTGATGTTAATGATGAGGGTGATGTTAGTGATGAGGGTGATGTTAGTGATGGGAGTGACTTTCGTGATGTGGGTGATGTTAGTGATGGGGGTGATGTTAGTGATGTGGGTGATGTTAGTGATGGGGGTGATGTTAGCGATGGGGGTGATGTTAGTGATGGGAGTGACGTTAGTGATGGGGGTGACGTTTGGGATGGGGGTGATGTTAGTGATAGGAATGATGTTAGTGATGGGGGTGACATTTGTGATGGGGGTGATGTTAGTGATGGGGGTGATGTTAGCGATGGGGGTGATGTGAGTGATGAGATTGATGTTAACGATGAGGGTGATGTTAGTGATGAGGGTGATGTTAGTGATGAGGGTGATGTTAGTGATGGGGGTGATGTTAGCGATGGGGGTGATGTTAGTGATGGGAGTGACGTTAGTGATGGGGGTGACGTTTGGGATGGGGGTGATGTTAGTGATAGGAATGATGTTAGTGATGGGGGTGACATTTGTGATGGGGGTGATGTTAGTGATGGGGGTGATGTTAGCGATGGGGGTGATGTGAGTGATGAGATTGATGTTAACGATGAGGGTGATGTTAGTGATGAGGGTCATGTTAGTGATGGGAGTGATTTTTGTGATGAGGGTGATGTTACTGATGCTAGTGATGTTAGTGATGAGGGTGAAGTTAGTGATGGGTGTGATGTTCGTGATATGGGTGATGTTAGTGATGAGATTGATGTTAGTGATGAGGTTAATGTTAGTGACGGAGTGATGTTAATGATGAGGATGTTAGTGATGGGGGTGATGTTGGTGATAGGGTGATGTTGGTGTTGGGGGAAATGTTCTTGATGGGACTGATGTGAGTGATGGGGATGATGCTCGTGATGGGGATGATGCTCGTGATGGGGATGATGCTCGTGATGGGGATGATGTTAGTGAAGTGATTGATGTTATTGATGGGAGTGATGAGGGTAATGTTCATGATGGGAGTGGTGTTCGTGATGGGAGCGATGTTAGTGATGAGAGTCATGTTAGTGATGGGAGTGATTTTTGTGATGAGGGTGATGTTACTGATGCTAGTGATGTTAGTGATGAGGGTGAAGTTAGTGATGGGTGTGATGTTCGTGATATGGGTGATGTTAGTGATGAGATTGATGTTAGTGATGAGGTTAATGTTAGTGACGGAGTGATGTTAATGATGAGGATGTTAGTGATGGGGGTGATGTTGGTGATAGGGTGATGTTGGTGTTGGGGGAAATGTTCTTGATGGGACTGATGTGAGTGATGGGGATGATGCTCGTGATGGGGATGATGCTCGTGATGGGGATGATGCTCGTGATGGGGATGATGTTAGTGAAGTGATTGATGTTATTGATGGGAGTGATGAGGGTAATGTTCATGATGGGAGTGGTGTTCGTGATGGGAGCGATGTTAGTGATGGGGTTGATGTTAGTGATGGGTGCGATGTTCATGATGAGGGTTGTGTTATAATGGGAGTGATGTTGGTGATGAGGGTGATACTGATGGGAGTGACGTTAGTGATGGGAGTGATGTTGGTGATGGGAGAGATGTTAGTGATGGGAGTGATGTTGGTGATGGGAGAGATGTTACTGCTGAGGGTGATGTTTGTGATGGGATTAATGTTTGTGATAGGGGTGATGTTAGTGGTAGGGATGCTGTTAGTGATGGTGGTGATGTTAGTGATGAGGTTGATGTTTGTGATGAGGGTGATGTGAGTGATGGGAGTGATGTTAGTGATGGGAGTGATGTTAGTGATGGGGTGATGTCAGTGATGAGGGTGATGTTAGTGATGGGGGTGACGTTAGTGATGGGAATGATGTTTGTGATGGGGGTGATGTTAGTGGTAGGGGTGATGTTAGTGATGGTGGTGATTTTAGTGATAGGGGTGATGTTAGTGAAGGGGGTTATGTTAGTGATGGGGCGATTTTATGATGGGAATGATGTTAGTGAAGCGGGTGATGTAAGTGATGTGGATGATGTTAGTGATGGGAGTGATATTAGTGATGGGGGTGATGTTAGTGATGGGGGTGATGTTAGTGATGGGGGTGATGTTAGTGATGGGAGTGATATTAGTGAAGCGGGTGATGTAAGTGATGGGGGTGATGTTAGAGATGGGGGTGATGTTTGTGATGGAGGTGATATTAGTGATGGGGGTGATGTTAGTGATGGCGGTGAGGTTAGTGATGAAGGTGATGCTGGTGATAGGAGTGATGTTAGTGATGAGAGTGATGTTAGTGATGGGAGTGATTTTAGTGATGGGGGTGATGTGAGTGATTAAGGTGATGTTAGTCATGGGAGTGATGTTAGTGATGAGAATGATGTTAGTGATGGGAATGATGTTCGTGATGGGAGTGATGTTAGTGATGAAGGTGATGTTAGTGATGGGGGTGATGTTAGTGTTGGGAATGATGTTAGTGAACGGGGTGATGTTAGTGATGTGGGTGATTTTAGTGATGGGAATGATGTTAGTGTAGGGGGTGATGTTAGTGATGGGAATGATGTTAGTAAAGGGGGTGATTTTAGTGATGGGATTGATGTTAGCAATGGGGGTGATGTTAGTGATCTGAATGATACTCGTGATGAAGGTAATGTTAGTGATGGGGGTGATGTTAGTGATGGGAATGATGTTCGTGATGGGAGTGATGTTAGCGATGGAGGTGATTATGGTGATAGGAGTGATGTTAGCGATGGGGGTGATGTTAGTGATCGGAATGATATTCGTGATGAAGGTAATGTTAGGGTTGGGGGTGATGTTAGGGATGGGGTGATGTTAGTGATGGGAGTGTTGTTTGTGTTGGGAGTGGTGTTAGTCATGGGAGTGATGTTAGTGATGAGGGTGATAGCAGTGATGAGCGTGATGTTAGTGATGAGGGTCACGTTAGTGATGAGGGTGATGTTAGTGACGGGAAAGATGTTCGTGATGGGAGTGATGTTAGTGATGGTAGTGATGTTACTGATGAGGGTGATGTTAGTGCTCTGGGTGACGTTTGTGATGGGGGCGATGTTAATAATGGGAATGATGTTCGTGATGGGAGTGATATTAGTAATGGGGGTGAAGTTGTTGGTAGGGGTGATGTTAGCGATGGGCGTGATGTTAGTGATAGGGGTGATGTTAATGATGGGAATGATGTTAGTGATGGGAGTGATGTTAGCGATGGGGGTGATGATAGTGATGGGAATGATGTTTGTGTTGAAGGTAATGTTAGTGATGGGGGTGATGTTAGTGTTGGGAATGATGTTAGTGTTGGGAGTGATGTTAGTGATGGGAATGATGTTAGTGATGGGAATGATGTTAGTGATGTGGGTGATGTAAGTGATGGGTGTGATGTTAACGATGGGAGTGATGTTAGTGATGAAGGTGATGTTGGTGATTGGAATGATGTTAGTGGTGGAAATGATGTTAGTGATGGGAGTGATGTTAGTGATTGGAGTGATGTTCATGATGGGAGTGATTTTAGTGATGGGGGTGATGTTAGTGATGGGAATGATGTTAGTGATGTGGGTGATGTTAGTGATGGGAGTGATGTTAGTGTTTGGGGTGATGTTAGTGATGGGGGTGATGTTAGTGTTTGGGGTGATGTTAGTGATGGGGGTGACGTTAGTGATGGGGGTGATGTTAGTGATGAGGGTGATGTTAGTGATGGGAATGATGTTAGTGATGGGGGTGATGTTAGTGATGAGGGTGATGTTAGTGATGAGGGTGATGTTAGTGATGGGAATGATGTTAGTGATGTGGGTGATGTTAGTGATAGGAATGATGTTAGTGATGGGAATGATGTGAGTGATGAGGGTGATGTTAGTGATGGGGGTGATGTTAGTGATGGGGGTGATGTTAGTGATGAGGGTGATGTTAGTGATGGGGGTGATGTTAGTGATGAGGGTGATGTTAGTGATGAGGGTGACGTTAGTGATGAGTGTAATGTTAGTGATGGGCGTGGGGTTAGTGATGGGAATGATGTTCGTGATGGGAGTGATGTTAGTGATGGGGGTGACGTTAGTGACGGGGGTGATGTTAGTGATGAGGGTGATGTTAGTGATGAGGGTGATGTTAGTGATGGGGGTGATGTTAGTGATGAGGGTGATGTTAGTGATGAGGGTGATGTTAGTGATGGAGTGATGTTAGTGATGGGAATGATGTTAGTGATGGAGTGATGTTTGTGATGGGAATGATGTTAATGATGTGGGTGATGTTAGTGATGGGGGTGATGTTAGTGATGGGAATGATGTTGGTGATGGGGGTGATGTTAATGATGGGGGTGATGTTAGTGATGGGGGTGATGTTAGTGATGAGGGTGATGTTAGTGATGGGGGTGATGTTAGTGATGGGAGTGATGTTAGTGATGGGGGTGATGTTAGTGATGGGACTGATGTTTGTGATGGGGGTGATGTTAATGATGGGGGTGATGTTAGTGATGGGGGTGATGTTAGTGATGGGAGTGATGTTAGTGATGGGGGTGATGTTAGTGATGGGAGTGATGTTAGTGATGGGGGTGATGTTAGTGATGGGAATGATGTTAGTGATGGAGTGATGTTAGTGATGGGAGTGATGTTAGTGATGGGGGTGATGTTAGTGATGGGGGTGATGTTAGTGATGGGAGTGATGTTAGTGATGAGGGTGATGTTAGTGATGGGAGTGATGTTAGTGATGGGGGTGATGTTAGTGATAGGGGTGATATTAGTGATAGGAATGATGTTAGTGGTGGGAGTGATGTTAGTGATAGGGGTGATATTAGTGATAGGAATGATGTTAGTGATGGAGTGATGTTAGTGATGGGGGTGATGTTAGTGATGGGAGTGATGTTAGTGATGGGAGTGATGTTGGTGACTGGGGTGATGTTAGTGATGGGGGTGATGTTAGTGATGAGTGTGATGTTAGTGATGGGGGTGATGTTAGTGATGGGGGTGATGTTAGTGATGGGAATGATGTTAGTGGTGGGAGTGATGTTAGTGATGGGGGTGATGTTAGTAATTGGTGTCATGTTGCTCATGTGGGTGATGTTGGTGATGGGGTGTGTTGGCGGTGGTGGTGTGGTGGTTATGATGTTAGTCAAACAGGCTTGAAGATCTGAAGTGGGAGTAAGTGAGGACTGCAGATGCTGGAGATCAGAGCTGAAAAATGTGTTGCTGGAAAAGCGCAGCAGGTCAGGCAGCATCCAAGGAACAGGAGAATTGACATTTCGGGCAGTCCTGAAGAAATGCTTATGCCCAAAACGTCGATTCTCCTTCTCCTTGGATGCTGCCTGACCCGCTGCGCTTTTCCAGCAACACATTTTGAAGATCTGAATGCCCTAATTGTCCTCAGGACTCTGCCAAAGCCTGGCTGCTCCGACCTCCTCCTGCTGATGTTGGAAGGAACAGAAAGCACCAACATGTGATCACTTTGGTTATGCTTTGGTTATTTCTCAATCACCATCCCTTGGCCAGAATCTGGGAATATCCAATTCTTCCCCTGTAATTTGGTAACTCTGTTCAGGTTTCTGTGCAGATTCAGGGACCTATGGAGAAACTCAATAAAATGTTTTCTCCACCTCCGGGTTATGGTCCTGCTCTTTAGATAAGATCGAATGGACACGAAACATTGAAGAGAATGGTTCAATGTGGGGGTACTTCAGTTCTGCAGATGGATTAGAGTGGCCAGGCCTGTTCTGTTTGGAGAAGAGAAGGCTGTTTGGAAATCCAATCCAGTCATTCAGTATCAAGATGGGCTCAACAGGACCTGACAGAATCTCCGAACGTTTCCTATGTAGAAGGAGACCAGTTAGCCCATTCAGCCTTCTTGGTTCTATCCCCTCGTACTAATCTCCTCTCTTTTCCCCATATCCCTGTTCACCATTTCTGTCCGAGTAACCATCCATTGCCCCTATTGAATACCAATTGAACCTGCCTCCCCATCATTTCCAAGCTGTGCATTCCACACCCTAACCACTTGCTGTTCTCAGACCACCCTTACTTCTTTTGCAGATCACTTTAACTCCATGCCCCCATGTTCTTGTTCCTTTTAAAGGCGGAACAGCCTCTTCCTTTCTACTCTATCCAGCCCATTGCCAATTTTGAAAACCTCTATCAGATCTCCTCTCAGCCTTCTCCTCTCCAGGGAAAACAATCCCAGCTTCATTAATCTATCCTCATTGCTGTTGTTCTGCACTCCTGAAACCATTCAATATAAACCACCTCTGCTGTCTCTCCAATGCAATCGCATTCTTTCAGTTAGATACAGAGGAACTGTCCTCATTGGTGGAAGGGTCAAGAACCAAGGAGTAAAGATTAAAAATAATTGGCAAAAGAACTGAACAGGGCTGTAGTATCTTACTGTGTAATACAACTACCATAAAGGAGGATTGTGGATTCCATCTATGGAAAGATCTCTGGAGGATTTATTTAGGGCAGACATTACAGTGTAATCCTGGACACATTCTTTGTCTAGGGTGCTACTGTGCAGAGTGACTTGTTTTCTGGTCATGTGATAATCTGGCTCATGGTATGTTGTGCTTCTTAAATGGATATCGCTCTTACAGCAATATTACTCAAATGGCTAAATGAGAAAAATTTTTATTGGAGCAAATGGTTAGGATCTGGAAATGTGTTGTTTGTGAATGTATGGAGGCTTTCACATGGAAATGAGATAATTATCTGAAGAGAAAAATACTCAGGGCTAAAAGAGTTGGGGGGAGTTACTCTTGCCTTCAGAGACCTAGCACAGGCTTGATGGGCTGAATGGCCTTCTCTGCACTCTAAATGTTTGATGATTCTAACCTACAAGCTTTGACCAGAGAAGAGTGTGCTATCCGCTAAGCCCTGGCTAACACTATAATCAAGCAACGAATGACAGTGATTGTCAATTCTCAGGCAAACGTATTCAG
Source organism: Chiloscyllium punctatum (assembly GCF_047496795.1). Taxonomy (NCBI): domain Eukaryota; kingdom Metazoa; phylum Chordata; class Chondrichthyes; order Orectolobiformes; family Hemiscylliidae; genus Chiloscyllium; species Chiloscyllium punctatum. Next base: position 6,682,772 of record NC_092743.1, read on the forward strand.
AATGAAAACATTGACGCTCAGGCAATGTGCACTGTTTTGTGTCATACTAATTAAATTTCATATCCTCCTCCATCTCACTGTAAACTGCTTCAAAGTGAGCTTGTGTTGCCCAATTGACTAGAGAGCAAATCCCCCATGTCGGTAATCTGATTGCATGTAAATGATGCACAGATCTTCATTCTAATGTGCGACACATTGCCTGGTCTGTGCAGAATATATTGGGGAGGTTGCACAAAACTTGGTGTTCAAACCATGTTCTTAATTGAGTGCTCCTTGAAAACAAAGCAGTGAGGGAGTATTAGCCCTGTGTCTCCCACCGGAATAGCGTACCCCTGGGAGTATATTGATGTGAAAATTCGAACAGCTTTTCAGGTCAGGGGAAATAGGGTGTGAGAGTTGCAGATGCTTCCATTATGTCTGCTGGGAGAATTCCCAAGCCAGTCTAAGCCCATTATGTCTCCTAGTCATAGGCACTATGGATAGTGGAATAAGCAGGAGCTCTCTCTCTGACTGAGCAGAGGGTCCACTGATGGTAGGTGAGTCAGTCAAAGGTTTGAATGCTAATGGGGTCTGTCTGTAGGGGACAGAATACAGATCACAGCCAGAGAGAGAAGGTGTCGACTTCAGGATAATACAGAAGCCTGGCAGTACCAAAAATATTGATCTCCCTTTTCATGGGAGGTGGGTATCACTGGCTGGGCCCAGCATTTATCACCCGTCCCTAGTTGCCCCTTGAAAGTTGGGGTGGGGGGCGGGTGGTGGTTGAGCTGCCTTCTTGAAGTGCTGTAGGTAGACCCACAATGCTGTTAGAGAGGGAATTTAGCCCTGAAGAGGGTAAAGCAGTCCACTTTGGAAGCAGTGACAAAACAAGGGAGTATTTGGTGACTGGTCAGGCATCGAGAAGTTCAGAGGAACAGAGGGATCTTGGGGTGCCTACCCACAGATTGGGCAATAATTGCTGGCACAGCCAGTGATGCCCATGTCCCATCAGTGAATACAAAAATTCCATTTGGCACTGCTCTGCCCATCGGACCAATCTGCCTATATTGTCCCGTAAGGACGTAAAACCTTCCTCCTCACTGTCAACCACCTGGCCATCCACAACCGTATCCCACCCCCACATTCTCATCTATGTCATCCACATATATCACAAACAATGCAGGACCCAGCACTGATCCCTGTGGTACACCACTACATACTGTACCGCAATCACATAAACAGCGTGTGACCACCACCTTCTGCCTCCTGTCACTTGGCCAATTCTGGATCTAACTTGCCAAGTTTCCCAGGATCTCATGTTCTTTTAGCTTCTTTATCAGTCTCCCATGTGGGATCTTGCTGAAATCCACATAAATTACGTTAAATGCCCTGCTCTCATTGGTCAGTTCCTCGAAAACTTCATGCAACTTTGTTAGGTATGACCTCCCTCTGACAAAGCCATGCTGACTATCTCTTCCCTCTCCAAGCAGAGATTAATTCTCTCCTTCAGAGTTTTCTCCAGTAGTTTCCCTTCCACTGATATGAGAGTCACTGCTCTGTAATTCCCTGTTTATCTCTACCACCCTTCTTGAAACTTGGAGCCACATCAGCTGTCCTCCAGTCCTCTGGCCCCTCCCCTGTGACCAGAGAGGAATTAAGCATTGGGTCAGAGACCCTGTAATTTCCTTCCTCATCTCCCACAGCAGCCTGGGATACTACTGAATCCAGAGAGGGGGATTTGTTCAATAGTAATCCTCTAAAATGTCCCCAATCCCTTTATCAATCTACTCAAGAACCTGCAATTCCAAAATGGTGTCCCAATATCTCCCTCCTCCAAAGTGAATACTGCAGTTCAGAGTTTGTTCCATATTCAAACAGTGTCCTCTGGTTTTACACAAAGCTTGCCCCACTGGTCCCTAGTGGGAGGTACTATTTCCCCCATTATTCTCTTCGCTTTGATAGTCTTACTGAATATCTGAGGATTCCACTGAACCTGAGCCACCAGTGTATGGACTCTCGTTGCTCTCCTAATGGGATTTTATGTCCACATTTGCATTTTACATACTTCACTGGGACCTGTGTAGCTGATTCCTGCTCTACCCGTTATAGATGTCGTTATTCCTTCTTATCCAGTCCTGATCATTCATAGGCGTCATGTGTTCACTGGGATGGATGCCTGGAATATAACTCATCTGGAGTTGGGGATTTGTTCACTGTCAAACCTTCAATACTCCCTATGTCAATCTGCTCCAGAACCTCACATTCCCTTTTCCCAAAATGATGACCTACACCCTCTTGCTAGTGAAGATGTGAAGTACTTGTTTAATATCCCACCAATGTCCTCTAGCTCCACACACAGATTGACCCATTAGTCCCTCAAGGACTTACTCTTCCTCGTTATCCACTTCCCTTTGACATACTCACCTGTATCTTTCATGCCTCCTCCTTCCATTCTTAATTAATTGCTCAAGTCTCCCCTCACCCTCTGCACTTTCTAAACTCCACTAAGCTCTCTGTTGGCCTGCTTGCTGTACACCAACTAAAAGTCTCTCTTTTCCTTCTTATCCAGTCTGGAATATTCCGAGACATCCATGATTCTCTGGGATTGTTGCTCTTAGGTTTCACCATCAGGAGAAGAGGTTCGGTCTGTACATTATCCAATTCCATTTTGAGGCCCCTGCTGTCCCAACTATTCTGCTGCTATAGATTTACCCTGAAGTAGCTGATCCAAGTCTACACTGGCCAACTCCTTCCTTACTTTAATAAAATCTGGCTTCCCGCATTCCTAAATCTTTTATTTGCTGACTACCTTTTTCCTTTTCCGTAACCATTTTAAACCACACGGAGTTATCGTCGCTATCATTAACATGCTCTGCGACTGTTGCCTTGAACACTTATCCAGCTTACTTCCCCAGAATTAGGTCCAGCACCCACTGACTCTTGTTGGACCTTCTACATGTTAATATACAAAGCTCTCCTGAATACATTTCAAGGACACTGCACCTTCTCAGCCCATAGAATGATGAAGGGCTTTTGCCTGAAACGTCGATTCTCCTGCTCCTTGGATGCTGCCTGACCTGCTGTGCTTTTCCAGCGTAACACTCTAGACTCCATCCCCATTAATATTAGGGAAATTGCAATCCCTAATATGATTTCCTTGATTAGGTTTTTATACACCTCTGTGAATTGTCTACATATCTGCTCCTCTATTGCCTGCTGACTGTTTGGATATCTATAATACACTCCGAGCCTCTTTTTATTCCTAAATTCTATTCTCAGTGCCTCATTTGACACTCCTTCCAAGACAGAATCTTTCCTTATTGACTCCTAACTGACTCCTTGATTAATAATGTGATACCTCCTCCTTCTTTTACACCTTCCCCTGCACTGCCTGAAGATCCTGTATTCTGGAATGTTGATTTGCCAGTCCTGTCCCTCCATCCATCTCTGCGATCTCAGTGTCACAATTCTACAAGTCTATCTACACCATTAAGTCCTATCTCTTGCTTGTAATACTCCAACCATTAAAGGACAGCCATCCAACCTTGAATTACTCCCTTGAAACTCAACATGCTAAACTCACTCAGTTACATCCCTGATCTGACCCTGAACCTGTTAGAATTCTTTCAGCAGCTAAGGAGCAAGTTAGACCAAGGAGAGTCAGTGGATGTGATCTATTTGGATTTCAGAAAGCCTTTGACAAAGTGCCAACCAGGAGGCTGCTAAATAAGATAAGAGCCCATGGGCAAGGTACTGGCATGGCTAGGGGATTGGCTGACTGGCAGAAGGCAGAGAGTCAGGATAGAGGGGTCTTTTTCAGGATGGCAGCTGGTGACTTACGGAGTTCTGCAGGGGTCAGCGTTGAGACCACAACTATTCACATTGTACATTAACGATCTGTGCAGAGGGACTGAGGGCATTGCTGCGAGGTTCACAGATGACACAAAGATAGGTGGAGGGACAGGTAGTGCTGAGGAAGTGAGAGAGGCTGCAGATGGACTTGGACAGGCTGGGAGAGTGGGCAAAGAAATGGCAGCTGGAATACAATGTGGGGTTAGGCACTTTGTAGAACGAATAGAGACATAGACTATTTCCTAAACTGGGAAAAGCTTCAAAAAGCACAAAGAGACTTGGGGGTCCTAATTCAAGATTAGTCTAAGGTTAACATTGCAGGTTCAGTTGGAAGTTAGGAAGGCAAATGCAATGTTAGCATTCATTTCAAGAGGACTAGAATACAGGAGCAAGGATGTATTGCTGAGGCTGTATACAGCTCTGGTTCTGAGGAAGGGTTACACCTGAAACGTCGAATTCCCCACCTCCTGCTGCTGCCTGGCTTGCTGTGTTCTTCCAGTCTCCTGCCTGTCTACTTTGGAATATTGTGAGCAGTTTTGGGCCCCTTATCTAAGGAACTACGTGCTGGCATTGGAGGGGGTCCAGAGGAGGTTTACGAGAATGATCCCGAGGATGAAAGGCTTGTCACATGAAGAGTGGTTGAGGACTCTGGGTCTGTACTGGATGGAAATTTGATGGATGAGGGAAGATCTGATTGAAACTCACAGAATACTGAGTGGCCTGGACAGAGTGGACAGATACATCCACCAATAAGGGAGACTAAGACATGAGGGCACAGCCTCAGGGTGAAAGGACAAACCTTTAGAACTTAAATGAAGAGGAATTTCTTCAGCCAAGGGGCTTTGGAGTCCCAGATATTGAATGTATTTAAGACAGAGATAGAGGGGTTCTTGATTAGTAAGGGGCTCAAGGGCTATGGGGAGATGGCAGAAGAATGGAGTTGAGAAATATATCAGCCATGGTCGAATGGTGGAGAAGACTTGATGGGCCAAATGGCCTGATTCTGCTCCTGTATGTTATGATCAAATAGACACAAGTCCCAGGTAGACACCACACTATCCTAGAGTTACATCCATGTCCACAGTAACACCTATCTGCATCCCTCCCTATCAAGATATCTACCACCACTTCCCCTAGAGTCTTTCACTTCCTGCTGTGTGCAGTTGGTCCACCCACAGAGCTGTGCTCCCCAGTGGAGTCCTCACGGTCACTGCTTTCCTGCACAGGGAGACGTGGTTATTGACATGGGGTGCTCTCTGGGGCTGCTTAGTCAGCCTATCTCACCCCTTTCCTCTGTCTGGTGGTTATCCAACCCCTCTCTGCCTGCAGCTCCTTCACCTGTATACTGCCTGCCCGTGAAGGTGTCTATTCACATAGACCTCAGCGCTCAGACTGTTGAACCAGAGACACTTCCTACAAAATTTCCAGAAGCATCTCACCATTCCCATATTACAGTACATTGGCTACTAGCCCCTGTCAAATTCAGTGAAACTGCTGGAGTGAAAGAGCTAAACTCTTACCCTATAGACCCTTTATGCAAAAAGTTAAAGGGAAGCACTATGAGAACAATGCTGAAAATGTGTTGCTGGAAAAGCACAGCAGGTCAGGCAGCATCCAAGGGGAAGGAGAATCGATGTTTCGGGCATCAGCCCTTCTTCAGGAAGGGTTTTTCTGAAGCCATTCCTGAAGAAGGGCTTACGCCCGAAACGTCGATTCTCCTGCTCCTTGGATGCTGCCTGACCTCCTGCGCTTTTCCAGCAACACATTTTCAGCTCTGATCTCCAGCATCTGCAGTCCTCACTTTCTCCACTATGAGAACAATATAAAGATAGTATAAAAACAATATCAATCATGGTAAGATATTATAAAATATTAAAGACTAATAGAGAGTCAGTAAAGATAGAAAAGAGAAGTACTCACCCTCCAATCACTTCCCCGAGGTATCACACTGACATTTTCACTCAATGTTTCAGACCTGCTGTAGATTGTCTCCCAGATCCTTTGCTGTGAGCAAGACCCAATTCCACACTGTAGGATGGCTGTATATGCAAACCAACACCTTCTACTGCTTTTGCTCCTATTGACCAATCCCCCACTGATCCTCACTGGCCACACTCCCACTGACCAATCCCCCACTGACCCTCACTGGCCACACTCCCACTGACCAATCCCCCACTGATCCTCACTGGCCACACTCCCACTGACCAATCTCCCACTGATCCTCACTGGCCACACTCCCACTGACCAATCCCCCACTGACCCTCACTGGCCACACTCCCACTGACCAATCCCCCACTGATCCTCACTGGCCACACTCCCACTAACCAATCTCCCACTGATCCTCACTGGCCACACTCCCACTGACCAATCCCCCACTGATCCTCACTGGCCACACTCCCACTGACCAATCTCCCACTGACCCTCACTGGCCACACTCCCACTGACCAATCCCCCACTGACCCTCACTGGCCACACTCCCACTGACCAATCACCCAAATCCCTCAAGTGTTCAAACATCAGTGTCCAATCTGTATGTTGCTCTAAGGAGAACCAGCTCAGCTTCTGCAGTTTCCATACATCCTGATCTGGCCAGTGACCCCTGTGTCCTGTGAATATCTGGAAAAAGGAATAAAGGCATGTGTGAGGAAAGGGCGAATAGCAGAGGATCTTGAAGGAGACAAAGAGACATCAAGATCTCCCTCCAAGACTCAATAACAATGTCTATCGCGTCAATGTAATTGTACCAGCAATAACCTTACCAACTTCAACACGATAGCCTCTTCTCAGTCAGCCATTTTGTTCTGTCCCAATAGAGAAGATGCCAATATAAAGCTAGGACGTTGTATGATGGTGAGCAACATTACAGCTAGCTCATGTAACAGACTGGGGGCTGACTTTGTGAAACACCACCTCTCTGTCTGTAGGAATAAACCTGACCATTTCAATAATCCACCTTTCTCTTAGGTTAACATGTCTGTCCCAGGCTAGCTGCAATGTTCCAATGAAGCACAAAACATCTTCCTATCGTATAGAATTCCACAACTTCAGAGCCTATCCCCATGATGGCTGTTCTCCATTTTTCTCACATTCTTCCTCTCCCTCATGTATCTTTTTATGTTTGCCCTCAGCCAAGATGACCTATTTTCATCTTTCCACACCTCAAATTACACTCATTCTATAGCTCTATTTCTCTTTGACTGCATATAGCAACCCCTTTGTCTTTCACACTGGGTCTCCACACCATCTGTTCCCCTCACTCCTCCTCCAACTCTGTCTAAGGTTTAGAGAAATTACCAACCCTCTACAATTCTGATGAGGAGCCATATTATATTCTCTCCAACTGCTTTGCTCTCTCCATGGATGCAGCCAGACCTGCAGAGTTTCCATAGACCCCCAATAGTATGGAAACAGGCCAATAGACTCAATGAATCCACACTGACCCCTTCAAAGTGCACCCCCACCCAGACCTAACCCGTATTTGCAGCCCTGCATTTCCCATGGCTAATGCACTACTGGTAATTTAGCATGGCCAATCCGCCCAAACTGCACATCCCTGGACTATAGGAGGAAACCGGAACACACAGAGGAAACCCAAGGAGACACAGGGAGAATGTGCAAACCCCACACAAAGTGGAATCGAGCCCAGGTCCCTGACGTTGTGAGGCAGCAGTGCTAACCACCAAGACAGTTTCTCTAACAGTCCCAGTTTCTCTAGCATTTCGAGCATTTGCATATGGGTACCTGCATCAGTACATGATAGCACATCTACATAACTAAATAGCTTTTGTTTAGAAGCATAGAAAGTGGAAGCAGGAGTAGACCATTCAGCTCTTCGGGTCTGCTCTACCATTCATGGTTGGGTCATCCAGCTCAGGGCCCTGTTCTATCATTATCCCAATCATTTGTGTCCTCATAGAGTCATAGAGATGTACAGCACGGAAACAGACTCTTCGGTCAACCCGCTGCCTGAACTGCTGTGCTCTTCCAGCACCACTAATCCAGTCTTCGGTCAACCCGTCCATGCCGAACAGATATCCCAACCCAATCTAGTTCCACCTGCCAGCACCCGGCCCATATCCCTCCAAACCCTTCCTATTCATATACCCATCCAAATGCCTTTTAACTGTTTCAATTGTACCAGCCTCCACCACTTCCTCTGGCAGCTCATTCCATACATGTACCACTCGCTGTGTGAAAAGGTTGCCCTGTAGGTCTCTTTTATATCGTTCCCCTCTCACCCTAAACCTCTAGTTCTGGACTCCCCAACTCCAGGGAAAAGACTTTGCCTATTTATCCTATCCATGCCCCTCATAATTTTGCAAACCTCTATAAGGTCTCATTAGCCTGGACTTCTGAATTACAAGGCCATTGATTTTGCCACTATATTAGCACATGTCCATAACTGCTACAAACACAAGCGGCCAGTGAAATGGACCAAATGACCTACTTCTATAGACTCTATGTGATATTTTGAGTTATTCACCTGAATTTGCTTTGTAGAATGAGACAGTGTCAGGAGGTTTTGCAAATGGCGCAGGTGCACAGAGAGACAGAGAGAGAGAGAGGGAGAGAGGGAAAGAGAGAGGGAGTAAGGGAGGGACAGAGCAGTGCACTTTGACCTGCTCAGGGACACAGCCTCTTTACCATTTCTGCATGGTCCAGTCGGAATGGATTTGTGAAACAGGCAACACAGCCACTTGGCGAGAGGGCCAGCAAATCACACCCGGAACCTATTTACATCGGAGGGTTTCCTCTCTCCTTCTCTCTCTTTCTCATTCTCTCCCCTCCCCCCACCCCTCCCCCCCCCCCCCCCCCAATTAATGAGGCTTGTGTACAATTAGTGTCAGAAAATGCTGCCTGGAAGATGCTTCACAGATCGAAGAGAAACCGCAGCCAAGATTGCAGAGAATTTACAAGGAATGTAACGGCTCAGGATCAGGCCATTCAGCCCCTCTGTCCACACTGGCATTCACTCTCCACTCTCCTTCCTCTCCCAAAAGTCCATTCAACCCATCAAGTCTAATGTGCCTTCCAACGGGATCATGGCTGATCTGATCTTCCTCACAACCCCACTCTCCTGTGTTTTCCCGTTAACGAGATGTGCCTTTATGATGGATTTGTTCTGTTCTGTTTCTTTTGGGGAGAAATGTTGTGAAGCTGGGACTAATGTGTCGGCTCATGGAAAGCAGAGTAAACAGCTCTGGGTTTTTGTTTAAAGTAGACAAAAGAAGCATGAGTGGAGATGTGCTCACACAGAGCCAGGGTTTTCGCTTTTGCTTTCAGTTCTTGAAGCTGGGGGCTTTTGGTGTTGAAGGTGCTGGATACAGCTCTCTCTCTCTGCTGCTGCAAAACAACTTGTGTTCTTTCTCTGTTGCTAGACTCATTCCTTTGTTTTCTTTCCTTTCTTTGCCAAATAAGGGAAATCTGTTTTGCTGAATTTGCCTTTGTCAAGGCTGTGTTTGTGTGATGCTCCTATATTGGGACAGTTCATGAATAGTAGTTGGATTGTCAGAGGATACAGCAGGATATAGATCAGTTGGAGGCATGGGCAGAAGGGCAGATGGAATTTAATCCAGTCAAATGTGAGGTGATGCATTTTGGAAGGTCATGTACAGGTGTAAATTATACAGTGAATGGCAGAACCCTTCGGAGTAATGATATGCAGAGGGATCTGGGTGTGCAGGCCCATAGATCACTGCAGGTGGCAGTGCAGGTAGATAAGGGAGTAAAAATGGCCTATGACATGCTTACCTTCATTGGAAGGGTCATTGAGTATAAGGATAGACAAGTTATGCTGCAGCTTTGTAGAACTTTAGGTAGTCCACACTTGGATTATTGGATACAGTTCTGGTCACCACCCTACCAGAAGGATGTGGATGCTTTGCAGAGGGTACAGAAAAGGTTTACCAGGATGTTCCCTGGGATGGGGGATTTTAGTGATGAAGAAAGGTTGGATAGACTGGGTTTGTTTGCACTGGAACACAGGAGGCTGAAAGGTGACCTGATAGAAGTTTATAATATTGTGAATGCCATGGATAGAGTGGAAAGTATGAGGATTTTCCCATGGGTGGAGAGGTCAATTACTAGCAGACACAGGTTCAAGGTGGGAGAGGGGGAGGTTAAAAGAGATGTATGGGGCAATTTCTCACCCAGCGGGTGGTGAGTGCCTGGAACACACTGCCAGAGGAGGTAGTGGAAGCAGACACAATAGCAGCATTCAAGAAGCACCTGGATGGATATATGAACAGGAAGGGAGTAGAGGGACACGGATCCTGTAAAGGAAGACCATTTTAGTATGGAAGGGCAAAATGTGTCATTGCAAAATCACAAAGCCACAGGTTGAAGCAGGAGGAGAAATTAAAGTAGGTATATGGAAGTTGATCAAATCGTTGAGAAAACAAAGCAAGAATAGGTGGAGGGCAAAGTGGATGTTTTTAGCTGACAGAAATGAACTGACTTGCAACAGAAAGATGAAAAACTATAGTAGTTATACTAAAAAGTGTACACAGGAAAAAAACTGAGTTTATCCCAGAATCTTAAAAGTGAAGTCTTGATGACGAAATGAAGACCATCACATATTTAAACTTTCATCAAGTTGCATTATCAATGTGTTATAGAAAGGATATATTGCAGGTAACACATGAATTATGACTAGGAGGTCATTTGGGAGTAAGGAAAACTCAAACCAAAATACAAAACAATTTTTATTGGCCTGGACGTGTGACGTGTGTCAGGTAATAGACAGTGATTAAACCAGCATCCCTAATACCCATTCCCAATATTTGAGGAATCTTTTACGAAAGTCTTAATTGATTGTGTAGGGTCCCTCTCTAAAACAAAAAGTGAAGATCAGTATTTGTTGATCATAATTGATGGTAAACTAGATTTCCAAAGACCATTCGAATATGCAATATCACAGCTAAAAGGATTCTTGCAGACTCATTCAAAAGTTTTTCCAGATACGGACTACCCACAGAGATACAATCAGATCAAGGGTTACAGGTTACATCAAAATTGTTCAAATAAGTTTTGGATAGCTTAAGAATAAAACAATTCAAACCCACTGTGTATCACCCAGAAATGCAGGGAGCATTAGAACTGTGGCATCAGACATTAAGGACCATGTTGAGAGCTTATAGTCAAGACTGTCCAGAGGACTGGGATAAAGGAATTCCATTTATATATTTTGCAATTAGGGATGCACCTAATGAATCAACCAAATTCAATCCACTTGAGCATGAGGTGTGAAGACCACTGAAATCAATTAAGGAAAACATGGTGACTCAGAGCTCAGAGACTGCGTATTTGGACTATGTGTCAGATTTTAGGGACAGATTAAATTGAGCGGGTGAGTTGGCTAGATTGCATTTAAACATAGTACAGCATGTGATAAAATAGAAGTAGACAAGAGATAAAAATTTTGCTATTTTGCTAGTGGTGATAAAGTGCTCGTATTACTGCCAGTGGTAGGTGAATCTCTAAAAGCAAAGTTTGGTCAACTTTATCAAATCGAAAGGAGATTGAGTGAGGTGAATTATTTGAATAGAACACCAGATACAAAGAAAACTCACAGAGTGTGTCATGTGAAAATGCTCTGATGGTATTTTGAGAGGGAAGGAGAACAAAAAGGGAATATGTTAAGTGTTACAACACAGCGGGAAGAACCAAATCTAGATAATTCTGAATTTGACATTCCTCAAATTAAATTAGACTTTGAGGAAGCTCTCAGAAATTGGGATAAGTTATTGAGTTACCTTCTAAAGGAAAATTGAAACAAGCTTTGTTGTAGTAGACAGCGAAGAAGATTACCTCAGAGCACAACGGGATCTTGATCAGATGAGCTAACGAATCAAAGAGTGGCAGATAGATAATTTAGATAAACGTGAGGTGCTGCATTTTGGAAAGGCAAATCAAAGCAGGACTTATACACTTAATGGTAAGGTCTTAGGGAGTGTTACTGAACAAAGATACCTTGGAGTGCAGGTTCATAGTTCCTTGAAAATGGAATCACAGGTAGATAGGATAGTGAAGAAGATGTTTGGTATGTTAGCCTTTATTGGTCAGTGCATTGAGTATAGGAGTTGGAATGTCAAGTTGTTGCTGTAGAGAATATTGGCTAAACTACTTATGAAAAACTGTGTGCAATTCTGGTCTCCCTGCTATAGGAAAGATGTTGTGAAAATTGAAAGGGTTCAGAAAAGATTTACAAGGATGTTGCCAGGGTTGGAGGATCTGAGCTACAGGGAGAGGCTGAACAGGCTGGGACTGTTTTCCCTGGAGTGTCAGAGGCTGAGGGGTGACCTTATAGAGGTTTACAAAATCATGAGGGACATGGATAGGGTAAATAGGCAAAGCCTTTTCCCTGGGGTGGGGGAGTCCAGAACTAGAGGGCATAGGTTTAGGATGGGAGGGGAAAGATATAAAAGGGACCTAAGAGGTAACTTTTTCAGGCAAAGGGTGATACGTGTATGGAATGAGCCACCAGAGGAAGTGGTGGAGGCTGGTACAATTATAACATTTAAAAGGCATCTGGATGGGTATATGAATAGGAAAGGTTTAAAAGGATATGTCTACATGCTGGCAAATGGGACTAGATTGATTTAGGATATCTGGTCAGCATGGACGAGTTGGACTGAAGGGTCTGTTTCTGTGCTGTATGGCTGTATGACTCTATGACTCTATGAATTATTAAAATCACATCGAGGTTGTGGGAACAAGTTGGCAAGTATGAAACTGATTATGCATGATGTAGAATTAAGAAATGCAATTCCAATTAAGCAACAGTTTAACCTGCTAAAGTTGGCACGGGATTAAAAATAAATTGAAAGCATGCTCAAAGATGACACAATTAAAGTGAGTGGCCATGAATGGTGGTCACCCATAGTAATAGTGATCAATGGATTATCTCAAAGTCAATGTAGTTATGAAATTCAATTTGTATCCTATTCCATGTTAGGAAGACTGTATTGAAAATGTGGGACAAGCAACTTCGATTTCTAAGTTGGACTTAATCAGAGGATATTGGCAGATATCTTTATCTGAGAAAGCAAAGGGAATCTTGGCTTTTCTGGCTCCAAATGGATTTGACCAGTTTAAAGGCAGGTTCTTCACTCAGAGAGTGGTAAGGGTGTGGAATGCCCTGCCTGCCAATGTAGTTAACCCGCCACATTAGGGAGATTTAAACAATCCTTGGAAGAGCACATGGATGATGATGGGATAGTGTAGGGGGACGAGCTGTGAATAGTTCACAGGTCGGCACAACATCGAGGGCTGAAGGGCCTGTTCTGCGCTGTATTGTTCTATGTTCTATGTTCTTGGTATGAAGAATGCTTCAGGCACATTTCAATGACTAACCAATAAGGTCATTTCAGGATTACCCAATTGTGTGGTGTACAAAAATGGTCTGGTGACTTTCAGTCATACATCGAAGGAACATTTGAATTGTCCAGCAGAATTATTTAATCGAATCAAGAAGACAGGCTTGTTGATAAACCTGGATAAAAGTGAGTTCACAAGAGCTCAAGTCTTGTTCCTGGGTCATACATGCTAATTGCCTGAGCTGCTCCTTGTGAAGGAGTGCGCTAGGAGATAAATTCAAGGCTTCCTCACTTGATCTCCTGACTCTCACAGATTTGCACTCAGGTATGCAACTTTGCCTCAACTTCCAGTCACATCCTCCAATGTTGCTGGCTTCTGTGACTTTGATGGAAGCACTAGCTGTGGAAAGCCCTTTGAACATACAATTCTCTCACAGAATCTCACAGCACAGACTGAGGCCATTCGACCCTTCATATTTGAGAGAACATTCCAATGATTCCCAAATCCCCTTCCCTTTCCCAGTAACCCTGAAGATATTTTCTTCTCAAGGTTACCTTCGGCTCCAACTTTGACAGCTGGTGAAGCAGCCTCTTTAGTGGATGTGGGACACACACTTTCAAAAGTGACTTGCTGGGGGGCAATGTGAATAAACCCCACACCAGAGGCTGTCGATTTGTCTTCACAGGTTCAGATCCTGCCTTGACGTGTGGTCAAATTTGAATTTCATTAATAAACCTTGTGAAGACTATATCTTTCTATTTTTTGATATTTTTGATTGTGGACTGGTTCAAAAGCCAAGGATTCTTGAAGGATTGCTGCAATTTGAAAAAGCAAGCAAGCCGACCCTCTTTGTAAGCAATGTTTACACAGTTGCTTGTTCAGCAACTGTGGGAAAACCTGTTTACAGACAAGCTGGGGCCAAGGGATGGCTACGAATAAAGATTTGGATGGCAACAAGGAGCTGATTGGTCTGTAGAATGGTGACTAATTATCAATGGCATAGACTTTCTACCTGACAACAGCAATGTGTTTGGTTCCCAGGTAGCTAAACAGCTTGTAGGTGTGAATGTTTAGATCAGAAGCTGTTGGACTCCTGAGAGGGAGGGAACTGCAGTTACTCGGCAATAAACAACCTGTCAATCCTGAAAGAATACCGTGAGCAGAAGGACTTGGACTGAAGGTGAAGCACATGGGATGAATGCAATGCGGAAAGTTTAGGTATGGAACTCATTCCCCAAGCCCTGTGGTCAACATTGAGGTGGGTCTCCACATTTTCTTGTACAGGGGATGGGACAATGGGAAAAACAAATCCAAGATTTGTGGCTGGAAGCAAAGATGGAAGCAATAAGCAGGACAGCAGTAAGCCTCAACAGGAGCTGTCCAAATGGGCAGAACATATGGAACTCACAAACAAACACATCAGTGTGAAGTAATCCATTTTAGCAGCAGCATGGGGAGAGCATGTAATCTCCCCAAGACAATGGTGAGTGGGGTGTGAGACCACACGGATTTAGGGGAGGGAAGTTAAAGTGAGCAGATGATAAAGAAAGTGGTACCTATCCTTGTAAGTAAGGGAACTGGATCCAGAACCATAGAAACATTACAGCACAGAAAGAGGCCACTCAGCCCATCGGTTGAATAAACTTGTCACCCGTTCTAATCCCACCTTGCAGACTCCAGAACTTCAAAGGAAGATCGAGGTTCCCTTTAAACGAGTCATGGGTTTCTGGCCCCACTCCCAAACAGGGCAGCGGATTCCCGACAGCTCCTCCAGGAGGAAAACATTCCCACCCCCACCCCCACTCAGTTCACCTCTCATCCTGCTGCTGCTCGGATTCAGTCTGTGCTCACTGCTAATTGACCTCTCTGTTCGTGGGCTGGGGAACAGGCCTACCCTATCCACTTTCGCCAAGCACTTCCTTATGTTGTGCACCTCGATTTAATTCCTCTCCCCACAGCCTCCTCTGTTCTCAGTGAAATAGCCACAGCTTCTCCAAACGCCTCTCATGAGGGCGATTTTCAAGCCTTGGCAACATTCTTGTAGACCTCCTCTGTATTCCCGCGAGAGCAATGATGTCCTTCCTGAAATGCACTGACCAGAATTGTCAACACAACTCCAGCTGTGGTCTAACCAGGGCCCTGTACCGTTCCAATAACATGTCCCTGCTCTCGGATTCTATCCCTCTCTCAGTGAAGGAAAGCATTCCATCATTATTACCTTATCCGTCCACAGGAGACCTGTGCACAACTGGGCCAGGCTCGATCACTTCCTCTTCCTCTCTCAATAACCCCCTGTCGATTTCCCCTCTCCAAAAGCAAAACTTCACACCTCTCCAACCTGATTTCCATTTATCACGTTTCCACCCATTCAGCCCAATCATTCGCACCATCCTGTAGTTCACAGCATTCCTCACCGGCCAAACGTTGTGTCATCTGTAAAGTTCCCAAACATGCCTCCCACATTTAAGGGAGACTGTTACAGAAAAGAAGAAAATTTTTTTTAAAAGTTGGGTTCTCCTGGTGCAGTGGTAGCATCACGACGTGGAAAATGTAACGATGCACTGAGTGAGCCAGAAGCTCATTGTTTCTCCTTGTAGAAGAGTCTAGGGCCAGAGAGAATAATCTCAGAATAAGGGGTTGCACATTTAAGACAGAGATGAGGAGGTATTTCTTCTCTCCGAGGGGAATGAATCTGTGGAATTCTTTACCTCAGAGGACTGTCGAAGCTGGGGCATTGTGTATATTCAAGGCTGAGAGAGACAGGAAGGGGAATCAAACCTTATGGGGAAAAGGCAGGGAAGTGGAGTGGAGGATTATCAGATCAGCCATGATCTCATTGAATGCCAGAGCAGACTAGGAGGATCAACTTGGATGGTTATTGGGAAAGATCCGTCAAAGACCCTCAGACAGCACCTTCCAAACCCATAACCACTTCCATCCAGAAGGGCAAGGGCAGCAGATACATTGGAACACCATCCCCTGCAAGTTCCCCTCCAAGCCACTCACCATCCTGACTTGGAAATATATCGCCGTTCCTTCAGTGTCACTGGGTCAGAATCCTGGAATTCCCTCCCTAAGGGCATTGTGGGTCTACCCACAGCACATGGACTGCAGCGGTTCAAGAAGGCAGCTCACCCCCCACCTTCTCAAGGGGCAAGTAGGGACGGGTAATGAATACTGGGCCCAGCCAGCAATGCACGCGAGAGAATTTTTAAAATTATCACAACATATTTTCAGGATTTAGGAGTCTGACATGTTAAATAGTATGATAGAGATAAGCAGTCAAGTGAATGTCTGTTTCTGTCTGATTGGAGAGAGGTATGGGAGTCTAATCAGGATATTAGAATATAAGAACTAGAAACAGGAGTAGGCCATTCAGCCCTTCAATCTGTTCCACCATGGATCATGGCTTCAGCCTTTGTTAGTTGGGGTCGGTTAGCTAGCTCAGCTGGCCTGCGGGCTGGTCTGTAATACAGAGCGATGCCAATAATGTGGGTTCAATTCCCCAAAGCACTCTTCTCCTCAACCTCCCCCCCCCACCGTCTGAGGCATAGTGACGCTCACGTCAACCCACCAGCAGTCTTCTCTCTCTGGGACAATGGTAACTTTACCTGTTGTCACTCTGATGTGTCACACAACCCAAGGCTGTGTGACCATGTTTCTCCCAGTGAAAGCTCTGACTAACTGCTTCAGAATAATTCCATCAAAGACACCCAGTTGGACAATGATCAGCTGTGAGATACTTGGTGTCCTGTTAAGTTCTCAGGAAAGACACTTCTCTCAGTGCAGTAGCAACCAGGCTCACAAATTCAAGACAGAAAATGTGTCTCTCTCTTTTCATTAAAACAGGGTGGAAAATATATCTTGTAACATGATTGTTACAGTATACCAGGAATCTTGGAATCCTTTATTCCTGATGAAGGGCTTTTGCCCGAAACGTCGATTTTGCTGCTCGTTGGATGCTGCCTGAACTGCTATGCTCTTCCAGCACCACTAATCCAGTATCTTGGAATCAGACTTGAGTGTGTGGGAATGGAATGCCTTTACAGGTCACATATCAGGTGAATAAGAATCTTATTCCAAGTCCTTTCTCTCAAGGGTTTATGACAATGCCGTGGCATCAAGAAGCATTTTTGACGTCTTGGGCTGAATCTTGTGGTTTTGTTGGGAAGGTTTGGCATGGTTCTCACTGCAAGGCCAGCGAGAAATTTTCACGGTGTTCATTAGCGTCTGATTCCTGACGGTGAGAATCACATCCCATTCCAGGTCCCATGCTCCACGTACCACACCCCACTCCTGGAGCAAGAAAGGCCTCACTCAAAATCTCAACATTGACCGGAATCCCTTGGCACATGTGCCATCTTTAACAGCCTGTTGTACACCTGGACAAATTGTCTGCCGTTTGACCAGGCTAACCGTTGCCCTGGTGTGTGGGCAGGGAGCTGGGGGTCCTGCTGGATGGGGCGGGGCAGGGGCAGGAGATCCTGATCCCCCCCGGAATCTGTCAGGGGGGCCATGATATCAGAGTCTGTCCAAGTGACTCCAGGTCAGTGCAGTTTCAACCAGCGACCATAATTCTATTAGTTTTAAAATAGTGCTGGAAAAGGATAGATCAGATTGAACAGTTGAAGTTCGAAACTGGAGGAAGGCCAATTTTGATAGTATGAGGCAAGAACTTTCAAAAGCTGACTGGGGGCAGATGTTTGCAGGTAAAGGGATGGCTGGAAAATGGGAAGCCTTCAGAAATGAGATAACAAGAATCCAGAGAAAGTATATTCCTGTCAGGGTGAAAGGGAAGGCTGGTAGGTATAGTAAATGCTGGGTGCGTAAAGAAATTGAGGGTTTGGTTAAGAAAAGGAAGGAAGCATATGTCAGGGATAGACAAGATAAATCAAGTGAATCCTTAGAAGAGTATAAGGGCAGTAGGAGTATAGTTAAAAGGGAAATCAGGAAGGTAAAAAGGGGACATGAGATAGCTTTGGCAAATAGGGTTATGGAGAATCCAAAGGATTTTTAACAAATCTATTAAGGACAAAAGGGTAACTAGGGAGTGAATAGGGCCCCTCAAAGATCAGCAAGGCAGCCTTTGTGTGGAACCGTGGGAGATAGGGGAGATACTAAATGAGTATTTTGCATGAGTGTTTACTGTAGTAAAGGACATGGAAGATATGGAGTGTGGAGAAATAGATGGCGACATCTTGAAAAATGTCCAGATTACAGAGGAGGAAGTGCTGGAGGTCTTGAAACGCATAAAAATGGATAAATCCACAGGACCTGATCAGGTGTACCCCTGAACTCTGAGGGAAGCCAGAGAAGTGATTGCTGGGCCTCTTGCTGAGATATTTGTATAAGCGATAGTCACAGGTGAGGTTCCAGAAGACTGGAGGTTGGCAAACATGGTGCCACTGTTTAAGAAGGGTGGTAAGGACAAGCCAGGGAACTATAGACCGGTGAGCCTGACGTTGGTGATGGGCAAGTTGTTGGGGGGAATCCTGAGGGACAGGATGTACGTGTATTTGGAAAGGCAAGGACTGATTAGGGATAATCAACATGGCTTTGTGCATGGGAAAGCATGTCTCACAAACTTGATTGAGTTTTTTGAAGAAGTAACAAAGAGGACTGATGAGGGCAGAGTAATGATCTTTATGGACTTCAGTAAGGCGTTCGACAAGGTTCCCCACGGGAGACTGGTTAGCAAGGTTAGATCTCATGGAATACAGGGAGAACTAGCCATTTGGATACAGAACTGGCTCAAAGGTAGAAGACAGAGGGTAGTGGTGGAGGGATGTTTTTCAGACTGGAGGCCTGTGACCAGTGGAGTGGCACAAGGATCGGTGCTGGGTCTACTTCATCATTTATATAAATGATCTGGATATGAACATAGGAGGTACAGTTAGTACGTTTGCAGAGGACACCAAAATTGGAGGTGGAGTGGACAGTGAAGAAGGTTACTTCAGATTACAACAAGATCTGGACCAGATGGGCCAATGGGCTGAGAAGTGGCAGATGGAGTTTAATTCAGATAAATGCGAGGTGCTGCATTTTAGGAAAATGGATCTTAGCAGGACTGCTACACTTAATGGGAAGGTCCTAGGGAGTGTTGCTGAACAAAGAGACCTTGGAGTGCAGGTTCATACCTCCTTGAAAGTGGAGTTGCAGGTAGATAGGATAGTGAAGAAGGCGTTTGGTATGCTTTCCTTTATTAGTCAGAGTATTGAGTACAGGAGTTGGGAGGTCTCTGGTCACATGAGCGAGTTGGATTGAAGAGTCTCTTTACATGCTGTATGTCTCTGTGACTCTAATAGTTCCCTGTTTTGTTTGCAGTCGGGGTTCTGTGACCATGGTCAATATGAAAGAACAGCACAAATATACAGAGATGCCAACACACAGACTTCCTGCATTCACTCTCTCCGTCCTAACCTGCGTGCAAAACCTGCTTCAGATCTGGTTCCCTGAGTTGTGTCACTTTCTCAAGTCTGAACACTTAGAAAATAGAACACAGAGCAATACAGCGCAGAACAGTCCCTTCGGCCCTCGGTGTTGCACCAACCTGTGAACTATTCTAAGCTCTTCCCCCTACACCACCCCATCATCATCCATATGCTTCACCAAGGATTGTTTAAATCTCCTTAATGTGACTGAGTTAACTACATTGGCAGACAGGGCATTCCACGCCCTTACCACTCTCTGAGTGAAGAACCTGCCTCTGACATCTTCACTTCACTTCCCATTTCCATAATCCACATTCCGAGACGTTAACAGGCGTTTTTGTAAAGTTGATTTCCAGAAGATTTCTGGGTGATAATTAATGTTTGTCTATTTATTGTGTGTCTGTATTTATTCCCTCTGCTTCACTCTCATTTACTTTTCCACGGGGCTCCCCAGTTTACAACCACCTGACTTCTGAATGCTCACATTTACGACCAGGATCCCACATTAATATTAATTTTAAAAATCAGGAATGTAAATCTTTGCTCATATTTATGTATGGATGTTTTGTACTGTCCTGTGTTGTGTTCCAACTTTGTAAATGAATTGATTTACAGATGTACTCAAGAACAGTGTCTGTTTGTAACTCTGAGACAGCCTATACACAAATACAAAGGGACTGCTGGGATGGATGGGGAGAAGGTGGTGGAGAGGGCAATGTCACAGGATGAATAATGTCAGAGAATCAGGTGACTGCAATGGTCAGGTGGCCTCAAATTCCACAACAGTACACACACACACACAGAAATACACTCACTGATACACCCTCTCACACTGAAACACACAGACACACACAAACTCACACACACAGAGAAATACACTCACTAATACACCCTCTCACACTGAAACACACAGACACACACAAACTCACACACACAGAGAAATACACTCACTAATACATCCTCTCACTGAAACACACACACAAATTCTCTCTCTCTCACACACACACACACACACAGACACACACAGAAATACACTGACTGATACATCCTCTCACATTGAAACACACACACGCACGCATACACATACACACACACACAGAAATACACTCACTGATGCATCCTCTCACTGAAACACACACACAAATTCTCTCTCTCTCACACACACACACACAGACACACACAGAAATACACTGACTGATACACCCTCTCACACTGAAACACACACACACACAAACTCTCACACACACATAGAAATACACTCACTGATACACCCTCTCACACTGAAACACACAGACACACACAAACTCACACACACAGAGAAATACACTCACTAATACATCCTCTCACTGAAACACACACACAAATTCTCTCTCTCTCACACACACACACACACAGACACACACAGAAATACACTGACTGATACATCCTCTCACATTGAAACACACACACGCACGCATACACATACACACACACACACACACACACACACACACACACAGAAATACACTCACTGATGCATCCTCTCACACTGAAACACACACACACACAAACTCTCACACACACATAGAAATACACTCACTGATACATCCTCTCACACTGAAATACACACAGAAACACGCACGCACACACACACACATGCATGCATACACACACTCACGCTGAAACACACTCTTATACTGAAACATACTCTTACATAAACACACCCACACACACACATTCATACGCGAAACAAATTCACACTAATTGAAACACGCACACACACTGAAACACACACTCACATTCACACTAACTGAAACACACACTCACAATAAAACACACTCTTATACTGAAACGCACATACATTCACACACGAAACAAATTCACACTAACTGAAACACACACACACATACTGAAATACACTCACACTGAAACACGCACACACTCACACATTCACACAAACTGAAACACACTCTCACACTAAAAAACACTCACACTGAAACACACATTCACACACACGAAATACATTCACACAAACTGAAACACACACACACAGAAACACACTCTCAAGCACACACTGAATACATTCTCAAGCACACTCACACTGAAACACACTCCCAGACACACACACACATGGTCACAGACACATGCACACTAAACCACACTCTCATGCAAACACTAAAGCACACACACACATACACACTCTGAAACTCACACACATAGACTGAAACACACTCTCACGCACATTCACTGAAACATGCCTGACACACAAACTGAAACATGCTCACACACACACACATACACACACACACAGTAACATGGTCATACACCGAAACACACACACATACACACTGAAACGCACTTACACAAATACACTGTAACATGCACATCCATTGAAACACGCACACATACTGTAACATGCACATATGCTGAAACTCGCACACACACTAAAGCATGCACACATATTCACACATTCACACATTGTCACACACAAAAACTCTCTCTCTCTCACACACACACACACAGAATACACGTTGAAACACATTGATGCACATATAATGAAGTGAGCTCGCAGACATTCCCTGACACATGCTCCCACTCACTCTCAATAGAACTAAAGAGAAAGACAAAATCTCACAATGAGAGGACAATTGAGCTGTTTTGGAAGCAACGAAATAATTTGATTTTAATTGACACTTTCTTTGGATCTGTTCACATGACAAAGTGAAGGCCCCTCTCTCCCAGGCTGGGAGGTGTCATCCCACTGCCTGGCATTTGATCTGTTCTCACATAGCTGCTTGCTTGTGAAGATTCGGATGATTCTGTCAGTGATGAAGGCAGGGACGGGTCAATCATTTCATAACAGGGGGGGTTCTGTGGTGGATTTACCACATTCCTTGCTGCTGGAGAGGCTGTGCACTAATTCCCAGTGTTTGTTTCTGCCCATCTCTCATTCCATTGTCTAACGCTCTGATTTCTTTTCTTTGACATCTGAGCCTTGATCTGACACTGTGGCCTCAATGAATCTGAGCAGCATCAAACACCAGAGCACCCGAGCTAACCTCATTATACTCAGTGTCAAAATCGATGTCCCGTGTCTGGGCAGAAAGCTTCACCGATCCAACTAGGGGTCAATCAAAAGCTGTACCCAGAGAATTAATTTTGTATAAATTGCTCCACTGTCTCACGATTGAATACAAGCCCAAGTTGTAGCAAACCTTTATTGCTTTCTGCAGTCAGCAAGCACTTTACATAGCTTATCGTAGTTTTTAATATTTCCCTGTGTTGACAGGAATAATGATTCCGTGTACTTTTCTCTCTTGCTTTCAGCCCTAGTTGATGGGGGGGGGTGGGATGTGGAGGTGATCTTTTCGGTTGACAGTTCCCCAGACACCAAGCCGCTGCAGGGTGACCTGGGTGGCAAGGTGGCTCAGTGGTTAGCACTGCTGCCTCACAGCACCAGGGGCCCGGGTTCAACTCCTGCCTCAGGCAACTGTCTGTGTGGAGTTTGCATGTTCTCCCCGTGTCTGTGTGGGTTTCCTCCCACAAACAAAAAATATGCAGGTTGGGTGAATTGGCTATGTTAAATTGCCTGCAGTGTTAAGTGAATAGGGGAATGGGTCTGGGTGGGTTGCTCTTCGGAGGGTTGGTGTGACCTTGTTGGGCTGAAGGGTCTGTTTCCACACTGTAAGTAATCTAATTGACCAGCGCCATCAGGAAGATAGGAACAAATGACGAGAGAAGGTCACTCAGCCCTTTGCATCTGCACCGCCATTCACTAAGGCCATGCCTGCTCTTATTTTAGCCTCAAATCTTTTGGGGAGGTGGGGGAGCAGAGTCCTTGTGTATATTTAAGGCTGAGATGGATAGATCCTTGATTGGGCGGAATCGGGAAAGGGCAGGTAAATGGACTAGAGGAATGTTGGATCCTATTGAATGGGTGAACAGGCTCAAGGGGCTGAATGGCCTGCTCCTGTTCCTATTTCCTATGGTCTTATAGACTTAACTCTACATTCCTGCATGTCCCCTGATAATCTTTCATCCCATTGGTCATCAAGAATCCATCTCCCTCTGCCTTAAACATATTTAAAGACTCTGCATTCACTGCCTTTTGAGGAAGGGAATTCTAAAGACTCACAAAAGAGAGAAAAACGTTTCCTCACTCCTGTTTTAAATGTCTATTATTTGTAAACAGTGAGCCCCGGTTCCAGATTCTCCCACAAGAGAAGACATCTGTCCCACATCCACCTGGTCAAGTCCTCTCAAGATTGTCTGTTTCAATTAAATCTCCTCTGACTCTTCATCATTAAAAGATGGACAGATTTATAATCTTGAAGAGCAATCAAGGGTTACGTGGAAAAGGCAGGAAAGTGGAGTTAAGGATGATCAGTTCAGCCATGATTTTGTTGAATGGTGGAGCAGTTCCGATGGGCTGAATGGCCTACCCCTGCCCCATGCCTTATGATCTAAACTCTAGTGAGTACAGGCCTAACCTGTCTAACCTTCCCTCATGAGGTATTCGGCACATTCTATGGAGAAATATGAATAATGGCAGTAATCAAAAAATCCAAAAGGAGACCATTTGGTCTTCATTGCCAGAAAGAGTTGTCCAGTTGGGTCCACCGCCTTGCTCTTTCCCTATTGCCCTGGAAAGACGTAATAAACTCGAGACGTTCTGGTCTGAGTTGTCTGGAACACATCATAATCCAAATGCAGCATTACCAGTGCATTCATTTCCAAATATCACTGGGTTTTTCTGACCGGTTTGTCCCCTGGGTACATGTTTATTGTAACCTGCTTTTGTAAGTTGCATTAAGTGCTAGTGAAAAGGTCAACACAATTGTAGGCAATCTTTTCATATAGCTCAGGTGAAAGCCAATCCTTATTTTCTGAAGGACTAAAGCCCAAAAAAATTCAGAATCAAAATATAATCCTGCAAATATTAATAGCTTGATTTAATTGCAAGTGATTGTGATGAAAACACATGAAATATTATTTTTATTTGATGTGGAGGTATCAGTGTTGGACTGGGGTGGACAAGGTCAGAGGTCACATGACACCAAGTTATAGTCCAACAGATTGATTTGAAATCACATGCTTTCGGAGTGCTGCCCCTTCGTCAGGAGGAGTTCCGAAAGCTAGTGATTCCAAACAAACCTTCTGATTTTATTTTTGTTTGGAAATTGAGGTTATAAAGTATACAGAACCATGTGTATAAGAGATAGGAACAACAGTAGGCCATTTGGCCCCTCAAACCCCCTCTGATTCAATAGGATCATGGCATCCCTCATGTCTACTTTCCTCCCCATTGGCTCAGTTGGCTGGATGGCTGATTTGTGATGCAGAGGAATGCCAACAGCGTGAGTCCAATTCCCACACCAGCTGAGGTGACCATGAAAGACTCTCCTTCTCAATCTCCCTCCTCGCCTGATGCATGGTGACCCTTAGGTTAAACCACTACCAATCCTCTCTCTCCAATGAGAAAACTGCCCTATGTTCCACTAAGATTAAGGCAACTTTGCCTTTTACCATTTTACCAGAATGTTTAACTCCTCAAAATGTCAATCAACAAAATCCAAGGCTGCATTTTGCTGATGGGGATGGAATCACGCTAACAGCAAATGGGAGTTCGCTTTATAAAAAATACTCTGCAATTCACTCATCATGTTACAACCAAATCACGTCTAAAAAACGCACATTAGAACTACTTGTACTTTCGAATCTAAGTTCCCAAATAAAAGTAAGGTCAGAAGCAGATGACACCAGTTTATAGTCCCACAGGTTTATTTGAAATTACAATATAAATATCTGCCTAATGTATTCAAGAGGTGACTTGATATAGCGCTTGGTGCGAAGGGATCAGAGGGTTATAGAGAGAAAATAGGATTAGGCTGTTGAGTTGGACGGTCAGCCATGATCGTGATGAATGGTGGAGCAGGCTCAAAGGGCCGAATGGCCTCCTCCTGCTCCTATCGTCTATGTTTCTATGTTTCTGTGATGGAATGCACTCTGCTTCCCTGGATGAATGGGTAGGAACAGAGACTTAGGAACAGGAATAGGCCATTTCGCCCTACTAGCCTGCTCTGTCATTTATTTAGATCATGGTCCGTCTGCGCCCTAGAAATCTTCAATCTCTTATTAATCAAATATCTACCTTACTCAGCCTTCTGGGGAAACGAATGTCATTCCTAATGAAGGGCTCCTGCCTGAAACATCGATTTTCCTGCTCCTCGGATGCTGCCTGACCTGCTGTACTTTCCCAGCACCACTCTGATCTTGACTCTAATCTCCAGCATCTGCAGTACCCACTTCTGCCTAAGAGAATTTCATACTCTAGTGATCCTCTGAGAGAGGTATCTTTTCTTAAAAGGGAGACCTCCTATTCTTGAAAGATATCTCCTAGGTTTAGACACCCCCATAAGGAGGAAGCATCTTCTCAGTATCCACCCCATCCAGTTGCCTCAGCATCTTACCTGTCGCAATCATTTCCCATTCTTCAAAATTCCAATGGTTATTTGTTCAACATTTCTTCGAAGGGTAATGCCTTCATCCCAGAAGTGAGTGAGGTGAATCTTCTCTGAGCTGTCTCTGAAGCAATTATATAGTTTTTTTCTTAAATTAGGAGCCAAAACTGGACACAACATTCCCAATATGGTTTCACCAACATCTTGTACGGTTTCAGTAAAACATTCCTGTTTTTATAATTTTGCAATAAATAAGAGCCTTCTTAAAAAACACCCAACACCAGGGTATAGTCCAACAGGTTTATTTGGAAGCACTAGCTTTCGGAGCGCTGCTCCTTCATCAGGTAGTTGTGGAGCAGGACCATGAGACACAGAATTTATGGCAAAAGATTACAGTGCTATGCAACTGAAATGATATTTTGAACACACCAAAATACATAATGTTACTTGCATGGCACTGCAATCCTGTTGCAATAAATTCTGTGTCTTATGATCCTGCTCCACAACCAGCTGATGAAGGAGCAGCGCTCCGAAAGCTAGTGTTTCCAAATAAACCTGTTGGACTATAACCTGGTGTTGGGTGTTTTTTTAACTTTGTCCATCCCAGTCCAACACCAGCAGCTCCACACTATAAGAGCATTCTGTTTACCTAACCACTTGCTGGACCTGCATGTTAACTTTATGTGGTTCATATACCAGGAGCCTCCAATCCCTCTCAGGCACGGAGTCCCACAATCTCTCCCTCCATCCAGATCTTACTGCTCTCCTCTTCCTGCAAGAATGCACAAGTTCTCATTTCCCCATTGTATACTCCATGACCAATTGTTTGCCCACAAGTTGTAACTCCAGCTGTCCTCCAAACTGCTCAAAAGCTTCCACACACTGGGTTCCCCAAGCCACAATTTATCAATGATTACTCTGGATTAAAAACAAGCTAATAATCCTCAATATTTGCACCTTAATTATAAACCCAGAATAACACAAATAAGCTTCCATTCACACTCCAGGGGTTCCTACTCTCTTGGTGACTCGCTGCTATGTGGCCAGTCTTTTGATCAGCTGTTCCAATATTCTATATTAGTGGTGCTGGCAGAGCACAGCAGTTCAGGCAGCATCCAAGGAGCTTCGAAATCAATATGCCTAGTGTGGCTCAGAGACACAGAGTCACAGGTAACATTACCAGCCCTCACCTCAGATTAGTGTGCCATGTTATTATTGGTAAATATTTTCCTTTATTAGTTGGCAGGATGTGGGTATTTCTGACCAGGCCCGTGTTTATTGTCCAGTCTACGTAGAACATAGAACATAGAACATAGAACAATACAGCGCAGAACAGGCCCTTCGGCCCTCGATGTTGTGCCAACCTGTGAACTATTCTCAGCTCATCCCCCTACACTATCCCATCATCAGTCATGTGTTTATCTAAGGATTGTTTAAATCTCCCTAAAGTGGCTGAGTTGACTACATTGGCAGGTAGGGCATTCCACGTCCTTACCACTCTCTGAGTAAAGAACCTGCCTCCGACATCTGTCTTAAATCTATCACCCCTCAATTTGTAGTTATGTCCCCTCGTACAAGCTGATGTCATCATCCTAGGAAAAAGTTTTCACTGTCTACCCTATCTAATCCTCTGATCATCTTGTATGTCTCTATCAAATCTCCTCTTAGCCTTCTTCTTTCCAATGAGAACAGACACAAGTCTCTCAGCCTTTCCTCATAAGAATTTCCCGACAGACCAGGCAACATCCTGGTAAATCTCCTCTGCACCTTGTCCAATGCTTCCACATCCTTCCCGAAATATGGAGACCAGAACTGTACACAATATTCCAAGTGCGGCCACACTAGCGTTTTGTATAGTTGCATTATGATATTGTGGCTCTGGAACTCAATCCCTCTACAAATGAAACCTAACGCACCGTATGCCTTCATAACAGCACTATCAACCAGGATGGCAACTTTCAGGGATCTATTTACATAGACTCCAAGATCCCTCTGCACATCCCTCTGCACATTATCCAGAGAACAGTGAGGATCAAGCATAGGCAATCAAAATACTGCAGAAAGCTCCAAGGACAAGTCGGACCAGACTGAAGACATTGTTTCCTCTGCCTCCCACATCATCTGAATTTCTCTGTTTTTCTGAAATAATCAGTTGCATTCATTGTGGGTCTGGAGTTACATGTAGGCTAGACTGGGTAGGGACGGCAGATTTCCTTCCCTAAAGGGCATCAGTGAACCAGGTGGACCTTAATGGTAGACTATACCAGCTTTTAGCTCCAGACTGTTATTGAATTCAAATGTCACTCCCTGTCACAGAGGGATTCTAACCCACATCTCTGAGGACCCAGCCAGGACTTTGGGATGACAAGCCTGAGTAATATGACCATTACACCATCTGTGAGTGCAAGTTGCTGTTGTCTGACTCCAGCGTCACACAATCTGATTGATTGTAATGACCTCAGGGAAACCGAGAGGGTCCCCCTCAAAAAACGAAACACCCAAGGCCGCTGTTCACTTTTTATGATTTTGACGAATTATACAACAGTTGCTGAATTTAAAGTCCGGCTCAAAACACCGGGGGGAAGAAGTTAAAATGCCGAGTCTGCTTGATAATGGAATTGAATAAGGAAACCACAGTGAGGAGAAATGGCAGGCTGGAAAGATTGACTGATTCATCCCTCACTTAATAACTGTGTGCTGTTGTTTTCGCTTTCTTAAGCAGCTCAGAGAGAGTAAAGGTGCCCACTCAGTCCCTTCCAGCAATGATTTCTCGTTTCCTTTGTTCATTTGCAAGATATTGGTCTACCTCAGCTTTAGGTGATCATTTTAATTTGCTGTGGGTTTTTTTTCCTAGCTGTTTGCAATAACAATTCATGAATCAAACACTGAAATAACTCATTATTACATTAATGCTTCAATACTCAAGTGTATTGGTCATAAACATCCGTGTCCTGCGGGACTAGTCACTTTAGATAATCTGTAGCAGTTTAATCAACGATGCACACACAAACACATTTTAACTGCAAGACTACACCCCATAGATGCAAGTAAACCTTGGGAATGTTACCTCTTAATTTTAGATTTTGTTACTCAATTAATACAAAAACAGGAATTAGGTGCTGGGTTAGAACAATCAACTGCTCCAGCATCGCTATGATCATGGCTGATCTAAGTGCGGATTTAATTCCACTTTCTGCTCCCAATGAATCCTTGTGGATCTGAAATCTGTCTCAATCAACCTTGAATATATTCAATATCCCAGCTCCCACTTCTCATTCCGCAAACTCCCAACACTCTGAGAGAAGAAATCCTTCCTCCTTTCAGTCTCCTTTGAGAGACCCCCCCCACCCCCGCTTCCAACTTTAAGATTGTTTTCTCTAGCTCCTGTCTCCACCATGAGGTAAAGTATAACCCAGTGTCTTTTCTATTATTCACTCGTGGGATGTGGGTGTCACTAGCTGGGTCCAGCATTTATTGCCTGTCCCTAGTTGCCCTTTGAGAAGGTGGGGGTGAACTACCCTCTTGACCCGCTGCAGTCCATGTGCTGTAGGTAGACCTATAATGCCCTTAGGGAGGGAATTCCAGGATTCTGACCCAGTGACACTGAAGGAACGGCAATAAATTTCCAAGTCAGTGGCTCAGAGGAGAACTTGCAGTGAGTGGTGTTCCCATGTATCTGCTGCCCTTGTCCTTCCAGATGGAAGGTGCTGTCTGAGGACCTTTGGTGAATTTCTGCATTGCATCTTGTAGATGGTACACACTGATGCTACTAAGCATCGATGATGGAGGGAGTGGGTGTTTGTGGATGTGGGGCCAATCAAGTGGGTTGCTTTATCCTGCTTTAGGCAAAAGTGAGGACTGCAGATGTTGGAAACCACAGTTTAGATCAGAGTGGTGCTGGAAAAGCACAGCCGGTCGGGCAGCATCCAAGGAGCAGGAAAATCGATGTTTCGGACAAAAGCCCTTCATCAGGGATCTTATCCTGCTTTATCCAGCCTATCATCCACTCAGGTCAGTTTTCATTGTTCTCCACTCTAATGAGTATAGGCCCAACCTGCTCAAACTTTTCCTCATCAACAACAATTAGATTAGGTTCTCCACAGTATGGAAAAAGGCCCTTCGGCCCAACCAGTCCACACTGACCCTCCGAAGAGTAACCCACCCAGACCCATTTCCCTCTAACTAATGCAACTAACACCATGGGCAATTTAGCCCGGCACATCTTTGGACTGTGGAAGGAATCCGAAGCACCCTGAGGAAACTCACGCAGGGACGGGGAGAATGTGCAAACTCCACACAGACAGTTGCCCGAGGCTGGAATCAAACCCACACCCCTGGCGCTGTGAGTCAGCAGTGCTAACCACTGAGCCACCCAAATTGTAGGTCATGTCTAGGTGTTGATTGTTGGCTTGTAGTTTCCAGATGTTTGTGTTAATGGTCTGAACCTCCTGTGATAAGACGTGCCTTTAAGAAGGATTTGTTTGGTCATGTTTGTTTCGAAAGTGATTGTTGTAAACTTGGAGGCAAGCTGTCTGCTCCAAAGTCCATGAGCTTTGTTTTTGTTTAAAGTTGGAACAATAGAAGCAGCATGAAGGGGTGGGGTCAAGATCCCACAGAACCAGGATTCTCGTTTTACTTTCACCTGTTAGGGTTTGAATGCTGCTGTACATCTCTCCTTCCTACAGCAAAATACTTGAGTTTTTTCTCTCTCTCTCTCTCTCTCTCTCGCTCTCTCTCTCTCTCTCTCTGTCTCTCCTCTCTATCTCTCTTTCCTCCTGGACTGGAGAATTGCCTGTAAGACAATCTATTTCACTGAATTTGCCTTTGTCAAGGGTGTGTTTAGGGGATGTTCCTATATTGGAACAGTTACTGGTTAGTAGTTAAATAAACTATTACTCTGTTAAGTTTTCCAATAAAGTTAAGTTATTCCAGTTTCTTCTTTCTTTTATTAATACTTTAACCATGGTGCATAAATAAATTTGTTTCACTTCAGGACTGGTGGATTGACAAATTGAATTGCATCCAGAATACAGTGTCTTACACTCACTTTAAAGAATAAGAAAAAGTTGATGTCCAGGCTATTTTCTTCATATATTTTATATTCTACTTACTATTTTGCAAAAAGGCCATGAGGTGAATCAAAACAAAGCCGAGGGCACTGACAGACAGAGGGTGACAAGGTTTTGATTCTGGTATTGATTACATCCAGGAGGAGTGAGTAACTATGGGGAGGAGTTCAAGATGGGCCAAATGGTCTACTTCAGTTTCTGTAAAGTGTGTGTGTGTGTCTGAAAGAGAGAGAGAGAGAGCGTGTGAATCACAGAATAGAATCCCTACAATGTGGAAACAGGCCATTCAGCCCATCGAGTCCACACTGACTCTCTGGAGAATATGTGCCCAAACTGACCTCCTGCCTATCCCTGTATCCCTGCATTGTCCATGACTAATCCACCTAACTTACAAATCCCTGAGCACTATGGGGCAATTTCCCTGTGGCCAATCCACCCTAACCTGCACATCTTTGGACTGTGGGAGAAAACCAGAGTACCGAGGAAACCCATGCAGTCACCTGAGGGTGGAATTGAACCTGGGTCCCAGGCTAACTTGTGTGTGTGTGTGTGTGTGTGTGTATGTGTGTGTGTATGTGTGTGTGTATACGTATATGTGAGTGTGTGTGTGTGTGTGTACGTATATGTGAGTGTGTGTGTGTGTGTGTACGTATATGTGAGTGTGTGTGTGTGTGTGTGTGTACGTATATGTGAGTGTGTACGTGTGTGTGTATGTATATGTGAGTGTGTGTGTGCGTATATGTGAGTGTGTGTGTGTGTGTGTGTACGTATATGTGAGTGTGTGTGTATGTGTGTACGTGTGTGTGTGTGTGTACGTATATGTGAGTGTGTGTGTGTGTACGTATATGTGAGTGTGTGTGTGTGTGTGTACGTGAGTGTGTGTGTGTGTGTGTGTACGTGTATGTGAGTGCGTGTGTGTGCCTGTGTGCGTGTGTGTGTGAGTATGAGTGTATGGGTGTGTGTGATCGTGAGTGTGTGTATGTCTGTGTGTGTGTCTATGTGTTTCTGTGTATCTGTGTTTACGTGTGTGTGTGAGTGTGTGTGTGTGCACATGTGTGCATGTGAGGGTGTGTGAGAGTGTGTGTGTGTGTGTGTGTGTGTGTGTGTGTGCGTTTGTGTGAGGGTGAGTAAGTCTGAAATACACACAGATGGCCATTTGCCGTTTTTGCCTTGAGGGGTGAGTGATTAATGAGTGCTGGGCTGTTGGAGTGGGAACAGGATCAGGCTGAGCTGACAAGGTGGGGAGAGTTCAGGAAGCAGGCTGACCATTTCTGTGGGGAGCGAGATGCAGCAAGACTGACCTCAGATGCAAGACTTGACCTCAGCTGCAAAGAAGCTGCCTGGCCCAGGATTTTGCGATTTCTCTCTCAGGAAATGGAATGCATTCTCCTGAAGCTGCCAAGACTTGCTTTCTGCGGGCTGAAAACCAGACAAAATAAAAGACCTGAATGTGAACCTGAGTTAATGAAGTAGGAACATGATTGTCTACTAACTTCTGTTTGGATATTGACAAACAATCACTTTAAATGTTGGTTTAATATCAGTGGGACATCTTTGGAATATAATATACTCTTTAGAAAAGAAGATTAGTGTCATGTTTGCTGTGCAGAAGTTTACTTATTTAACAACAAACAGAGTAAGATTGTTACATAGGAACAGGAGGAGGCCATTCAGCCCTTTGAGCCTGTTCACCCATTCGAAAAGATCATGGCTGATCTGTGATCTAACTCTGTATCCCTGCCTTTGGCCCTTAATACCTTTGCTTAACACCAAAAAAAACTATCCCAGCTTCAAAGCTAACAACCAATTTAGCAGCCACTACCCATTTGTGGATGAGAATTCCAAGCATCTACCATGGACATGGCAAGAGATTGTGGCCTAATGGTATTATTGGGGGACTATTAATCCAGTGAGGCAGAAGTGGGTCCTGCAGATGCTGGAGATTAGGGACAAAATCAGAGTGGTGCTGGAAAAGCACAGCAGGTCAGGCAGCATCCGAGGAGCAGAAAAAATCGACGTTTCAGGCAGGAGCCCTTCATCAGGAACCTGATGATTCCTGATGAAGGTGTTTTGCCCGACACATCGGTTTTCCTGCTCCTCGGATGCTGCCTGACCTGCTGTGCTTTTGCAGCACCACTTTAACCTTGACTATTAATCCAGTGACCCAGTTAACGTGCCGGGGACCTGGGTTCAAATCCCACCACAGTAGCTGATGGAATTTAAATTCAATTTTTAAAAAGTCTGGAATTAAGATTCTGAATGATGACCATGAAACTATTGCCGATTGTTGGGAAAACATACCTGGTTCACTGATGTCCTTTAGGGAAGGAAACTGCCATCCTTCTCTGGTCTGGCCTACATGTGACTCCAGACCCACAGCAATGCTGTTCATTTCAACTATCTTTCAATTCACGGATGGCCAATAAATGCTGACTAACCAGTGACATCCACATCCCCCGAATGAATATATATATTTTTTAAAATGCTTCGTAACATTCCTCCTGAATAGTCTGGCCCTAATTCTCAGACTATGTCCCTTAGTCCTAGAATCCCCAGCCAATGGGAATAGTTTAACTACCTTGCCTTTTCCTGTTCATATTTTGAAGGTTTTGATCAGATCACTATTTAATTTTCTACATTCTAGAAGGAACTGAGGCAATATGAATTGTTTTTCCACTTGCTCATCTACATCCAAAATGTAATCTGATCACAGGCTTAGAAAACACGCATCTTGTTAAAAGTCTTTTCAGCTCCAGCCTCCGCACTTCAGTCTGTTTACCAAAAACAGAACAATTATGCTCAAAAGTTCAACCACAGAGTGATGCTGGCAATGGTAGCAGGTATGTTTGGGTATAGTGGTTCGCTGGTTGTGAACAGTGAGTGTAGGATGCTGTCTCTGTCTCAGGGACGTTATAACAAGTGTATAATGGTGCAGGTGAGCACATACACCTGGAAATGTGCTGATAATCGCTCCATAATGATCCCAGCTCTCGATGCACACTCAATCTCAGCGTGATGAGAATGGTCCTCAAAAGAGTGTGCAGTTTGTAAACTCTGCTGCAGGAGGTTTGCAACCACACCACTACCTTTCCCAGTCCATCAGGCTCAAATGCCAGCAATGACGAGGTGCATTTGCGTAGCTTCCTTAATGCAATAAAACCTTTCCAAAATGCTTCCTGAAAAAAAATGTACTTCTAAGCCACATAAGGGAATGAACAAAAGGAGCTCTGAGGACAGGTGATGAAAAGAGGTCTTCGAGGAGGAGATAGAGGCAGGGAACAATTCCTAAATTTGGGATTTTGGCAGTGGAAGGCATACCAACCATGTCATAGTCATCGAGTCATTGCGAAGTATAACACAGAAATAGACCCTTCGGTCCAACTCGTCCATGCTGACCAGATATCCTAAATGAATCTAGTCCCATTTGCCAGCTTTTGGCTCATATCCCTCCAAACCCTTCCTATCCATATACCCATCCAGATGCCTCTTAAATGTTGCAATTGTACCAACCTCCATCACTTCCTCTGGCAGCTCATTCCATACACGTACCACCCTCTGTGTGAAAAAGTTGCCCCTTAGGTCCCTTTTATATCTTTCCCCTCTCACCTTAAACCTATGCCCTCTAGTTCTGGACTCCCCCACCCCAGGGAAAAGACTTTGTCTGTTTATCCTATCCATGCCCCTCATGGTTTTATAAACCTCTATAAGGTCACCCCTCAGCCTCCGACGCTCCAGGGAAAACAGCTCCAGCCTATTCAGCCTCTCCCTGTAGCTCAAATCCTCCAACCCTGGCAACATCCTTGTAAATCTTTTCTGAATCTTTTCAAGTTTCACAACATCCTTCTCATAGCGAATTCTAGAGAGACTAGAATTGCTCACAATATTCCAACATGGCTTAACCAATTACCGGAAACACTCAGAAGGTCTGGCAGCATCTGTGGAGTTAACAGTCCTGAAGAAGAGTCACTGGACCCAAAACCTTAACCCTGCTTTCTCTCCACTGATGTTACCAGACCTGCTGAGTTTTGTCAGCAATTTCTGGATTTGTTTGTTAAGGCAAGGACTGTCGCTTTACCCCAGAAACCTTCTTTCCCTCTTTCAGAAAGGCCGGGGAATCTGGGATCGGTCTACTCACAGCAGAATTGGTTGATGAATGAGTCAGAGATGGTGTGACGCAGCTCTGGAATAGGTGGGATTTGAACCCAGACCTCCGAGCTCAGAGATCGGGACATCACCGCTGTGGTGAAAGATTATCAGAAATATATGTAGGAACATAGACTTGTGATTAAAATCAGATCAGCCATGGCCTTATTCAATTGCATAGCAGACTCAAAGGGCTGAGTGGCCTAGTCTTCTTCCTTGGTCAATTTGATTTGATTTATTACTGTCGCGTGTACCTTGGTACAGTGAAAAGCTTTGTTTTGAGTGCAGTACAGGAAGATTATACCATGCAGAGTGCATTAGAGTGATAGAACAGAGTGAGGAATACAATGTTAGGGCTGCAGAGAAGGTGCACAGGGAGTGAGGTCAACATTTAAATGTTAAATGTGAGAGGACCATTCAGAAGTCTGATAACAGTGGGGAAGAAGCTATCTTCTGTCAGAAACGTTGGAAGAGATTATAATCGGAGTGGGAGGGGTCTTTGATGATGTTGCCTTCCTGAGGCAGTGACAGGTGTAGATGGAGTCAGTGGATGGGAGGCTGCTTTGTGTGATGGACTGGGCTGTGTTCACAACTCTCTGTAAAATGCTTGCTTCTATTGTAAGGTTTTCCACATTGTGAGTTATGCTAATCTGGAACATAGAAACATATAAATGTAGGAAATAGGGTATTCAGCCACTCAAGCCTGCTCCATCGTCCAAATCATGACTACCATCGTTCATTATCATCGTAGCTGATCTGAATCTATAGTCTGGTTTCACTTCCCCCCCACCCCCATCCATTTGCCTCCAAGTACTCCCTGAAAGAGCAGGGAAAGCAGATACAAGGGGAGCATTGAAAAAGGGAAATGGGATAAGTACTGGAAGGGTCAAAATGTTCAGGGCTATGGGGAAAGTTTGGAAACATTGGGACTAACTGAGAGAGCTCTTTCAAAGAGTCAGCACGGTCACAATGGGCTGAACAGCTTCTTTCTGTGATTTGTAGCTTACACCTCACTTGGAGGAATTTGGAATCATCATCAACAGGGGAGGAGTTGCTGAGGGAAGGAGGGCTTGTCTGATCAGAGAACTTTATCAAAAATGGCAACTCCAAGAAAGATTTAACCTGAGGACCCCCTTGGCATCTATCTTCATAGTTTTTATTGGCAAAAGTTGGACATTGTAGCTCAACATTGCAATATGCAAAAACCCATTGTCTCAGTCCCACAGATTGTAAGCCTGAATATGAATAACTGATCATTGTAATTTACTTGTTTCATTTCTCCATAGTCACATTGAGCCAGACAGCTAGAAATAAGCCATTCATCCCGATGATTAATCCTAGTCTTCCAATCTTTCACTGCCCTGTAAACATCTCCCCATCAGGTAATCATTCAATCTTTTTTCAATGTGGGTGTCACTGGCCAGGCCCAGCATTTATTGCCCATCCCTATTTGCCCAGAGGGAAGTTAAGAGTCAACCACATTACTGTGGGTCTGGGGTCACAGGTAGGGCAGACCGGGGAAGGATGGCAGTTTCCTTCCCTGAAGGACATTAGTGAACCAGATGGGCTTTCCAACACCAGCAATGATTTCATGGTCATTATTAGACTTTTAATCCCAAATATTTGCCAAATTCAAATTCCAACATCTGCCATGATGGCATTCAAATCTAGATTCCCAGAATGGGTTTGGTTTGGGTGGGTTACTCTTCGGAGGGTCAGTGTGGACCTGTTGGGCCGAAGGGCCTGTTTCCACACTGTAGGGAATCTAATCTAATCTAATCATTCCTTGGGTCTCTGGATTAACAGTTTAGCGACAATACCCCTAACGCAGAGTATCCTGTGGATGGTACACACTGTCGCTACTGAGTCTGGAGGGAGTGGATGCTTGTGGATGTCAATCAAAGGGACTGCTTTATCCTGGATGGTGTCAAGCTTCTTGAGTGTTTGTTGGAGCTGCCCCCATCCAGGCAAATGGGGAGTATTCCATCAAACTCCTGCCTTGTGCCTTGTAGATGGTGGATAGGCTTTGGAGAGTTAGGAGGTGAGTTATTTGCTGCAGGATTCCTAACCTCTGACCTGTTCTTGTAGCCATTGTATAGTCCATAGCTAGTCCAATTGAGTTTCTGGTCAATGATAACCTCCAGGATGTTGATAGTGGTGAATTCAGTGATGGTAATACCATTGAATGCCAAGGTGGGGGGGGGGGGGGGGGGAGTTATTGCCACACATACGAGGTAAAAGGACTGGAGCAGGGATGACTTGCTGCAATTATACAGGGTACTGGTGAGGCAACCCCTGGAGTATTGTGTGCAGTTTGGGTCTACTTATCTGAGGAAGATTGTTCTGGCAACAGAAGGAGGGAAAGGAAGGTTAACCAGCCTGATTCCTGGTATGAAGAGGGATTGGATCGGTTAGGGTTATACTCAGTGGAGTTTAGAAGAATGAAGGGGAATCTTAGAGAAACCTATAAAATTCTAACCAGAGTAGACCGGATAAACACAGGAAGAATGTTCCCGGTGACCGGGGAGTCTAGAACCAGGGGGTCACAGTCTAAGGATACAGGGTGGGCCATTTTGGACTGAGATGAGGGGAAATGTATTCACCCAGAGAGTGGGGAGTCTGTGGGATTATCCAGCACAGAAAGTGGTTGAGACCAAAACATTGAATTAGATACAGTTCTTAGGGATAAAGGGATCAAAGGGTATTGGGGAGAAAGTGGGAACAGGGGACTAAGTTAGATGATCAGCCATGACCCTACCAAGTGGTGGAGCAGGGCCGAATGTCCTCCTCCTGCCCCTATTTCTATGTTTATAAAAGTTAGATTTTTGAGATCCGTTTTTTAGGCAAAATGTTTAGGTAGTCACACAAGGTTATTGTCAGTGACCAAAATTCCTGACTCACATAGCCAGCTGACTACCCACACTGATACACATTGCCTCAGCAGCTGATCCGAATCCTACTGTTGTCATTCCCACTGGAAGTCACCCTTTTATGAAAGCTAGCCCAGTATGGACTAATTGTACAGAAGAAGAAACACCAGAGAAATCCTGCCTTGAAGCCTGCTCCCTACTGTGTTACTCTGAGTGGAACCATGAGCAGAGCTGGCGCAGACCATCCAAGGCAATGCAGACCTTTACATGAGGCATTAGAAATACTTTGACAAAAATTCTGGGCTCAAGTTTTACCCGAGATTGACTACAGTCCAAATATTGTACGGTATTGAATCTGCTTCCCCAGTCCTTTCCAGCAGATCATTCCTGACTATAACAACCACCAATGAATCATCTTCTGCATCCTGTTCTGTTAAACCCATGTCTAACCAGCCAGACTGGAACATGGTGTGGATGTGTGAATGAAACTTGGATACCCGTGGCTTGATTATTAACTTTCGGAATTTACCAACTGGAACGAAAGTCATACTTAGACCGAATGAAGACTGGAAATCATGAACAAGTTCTCGAAGGTCAATCCATTTCTCAGCTGTATGTTTAGAAGGTAACAGGACATTGGATATAGTCATTCAGATTGCCCGGGTTAATGTTCTGAAGGGATGGATTGGACTCCCACCATGGCAGACAGTGGAATTGGCTTCAATAAAATGTTCTGGACTGAGAAAAACTGTTGAACAGCTAAGCACTGCTACTTTCTGTAAAAACCCATCTGGTTCATGGGTTAGCACTGCTGCCTCACAGCGCCAGGGACCCAGGTTCAATTCCAGCCTCAGGTGACTGTCTGTGTGGAGTTTACATATTCTGCCTGTATCTGCGTGGGTTTCCTCCAGGTCTCCTCACACATTCCAAAGATGTGCAG
Organism: Chiloscyllium punctatum; assembly: GCF_047496795.1. Lineage (NCBI taxonomy): Eukaryota > Metazoa > Chordata > Chondrichthyes > Orectolobiformes > Hemiscylliidae > Chiloscyllium > Chiloscyllium punctatum. The sequence continues at coordinate 6,721,814 of NC_092743.1, forward strand.
GTTAGGGTGGATGGGCCATGGGAAATGCAGGGATACAGGAACAGGTTAGGGGATGAGTCTGGATGGGATGCTATTCAGAGGGTCAGTGTGGATTCAATGGTCAGATAGCCTGCTTCCACACTGTGGGGATCCTATTCTTAAAAAAATGTGATGTGCATCAAAGTAAGGGTGAAGTAAGAAATACGTTCTCATCCAGTGAGTAGTTAGGATCTGGAATGCACTGCCTGGGAATGTGGTAGAGGCTTTCAAGATAAAGGTCATTGGGTGGAAATGGTGTGTGGGGACATGGGGCAAAAGGTAGGAGATAGGCCCTAGGGATCGATGGTCGTTCACTGAGCCAGTGCAGGCACAATGGATCAAATGGCCTCAGTTTCCATTGTAACATGTATGTGATTCTGGGATTTGATAACCCTGTGGGGAAGAATGCTCACCTGATGGCTTAGACAGAAGACTTCATCAAAGTTACATGGTGGTCACTTGTGAGATGTTAGGCACAACATTAGGGTCAGCACACACAACAGCTCCTGGCACCCCCTGTCACAGCACACTGTTTAACAGATCTCAGGTTGATGCTTCCCTTGATGGGTGGAGCCTATCCCACGATGCCCGTTAACGCTTGAAGGTCCTGACTGACTAAACCAACAAGGAACAGAGTGGGTCTCCTTCCTCCAGACAGGAGGAGATGGGGAGATGACTCAAGAGAGGTTTTCAAGATTATGAATGCCTTTGATAAGCTTGATGCAGCGAAGATGCTTCCATTTGTGAGAGAAACTAGAACCAGAGGGACCTAAATATTCAAATAATCACGAATAAATCCAACAGGGATTTCAGGGGAAATGGCTTCACTCGGATGTGAGACTCACTGCCACATGCAGTGGTGGAGCAATTAGCACCAGGGGTTTGAAAGAAAACAAACTAATCACATTTCCGAGAAAGCTATGGGGGTCTGTGCAGGTGGGGTGTGATAAACCGGCTTTGGCAATGGGCTCATTTCCCCTTTACAAATTGTATAATTGAAACCATTCGCACCTCTTCGACACAACAACTTCCATTTAAATAGCACAGGATTACTTCACAGGAGCAATTATCAAACAAATTCTTACACCAAGGGATATTGGAAAGGGTGGAAAACATTTAAATTCTCCCCAAAGTGCATCATTGCTTATTTTTTAAAAAACCTTGTGTTGGAAATCCCACACCAAAAGCAGGTAATCCTTTAATAACCTCTTTAAGCTGTCAATCAAGCTGTGAATTGACTGCACCTTCTATGTTAATATGTTTTGGAAAGGTGCAGCCAAGCATTTATAATGATAGCTGTGTCTGAAATGGAGCAAGGACTTTCGGTTTTGAGTCCCACCCAATAATTCGGAAGGCCCCCCCGAATCTCTATGACACTGAAAATCCACAGCTGTGAAAGAAAGAACAGGAATTTCAATAACACTTTTCTCAACCTTAAGATATCTCAAAGAGCTACAATGATTCATGCTGTGCAATCACATTGGACTGTGTGAGGTATGACGGCTAATTTACACACTGCAAAATCCCATGAAGAGCAGAGACCAAATAATCGGTGGTTGTAATTCTGCTTGAGGGATGAAAGCTAGTCAAGGTACCAGGGGAACTCACCTTCCCTTCTCTACAAGAGGACCATGGGAATTGTTGTGCCCACCTGAGAGGGCCCACAAAACCTCAATATAACGCCACAATTAATAGTCACAATCCAACAGTGCTGGCCTCTTTCATGCTCCAATATCAAAGTATTCCACTCAGCTGCTACTTCCCCAGAAACCATCAGTTATAGCCCAGTGAGTATATGTAGTGATTGTAATGGTGTCAGCCAGGTGGACCTCATAGAATCTGAGTTCCCTGATTGGGGCTGTTAATCTGGTCCAATCAGGGAGCCCTGGCTGACAGATAGAAACAGTAATGTTCCCCAGCGCAGAGCCCTCTATGCAGGAGTCCTCCCCCTTTCTCTTGGGGATCTGCTGCACGCAGCGGTCCCCTGCAACCACAGGTTGCTGTGGTTCACGGACTCCCAGTCCAACTGCTTTTTCTGTGGCGCTGTGGAGTCTGTGGACAATGTATTTATTTTGTGTGGGCACTTGCACTCCATTTTTGATTTTCTTAAAAACCTTCTCCTCTGATTTTGGTTGCACTTCAGCCCCACGCTCCTGATCGTTGGGCACCTGGTGCAGAGGTGGGGTGGGTAGGTCAGAGGTCAAATTTTATGGACAACACAAAACTTGTGAGAATTTTAAACTATAACGAGGACTTTATTGGTGACTGCATTAAGTATAGGAGTTGGGAGGTCATGTCGCGTCTGTACAGGACAGTTTGGAATAATGCGTTCAGTTCTGGTCTCTCTGCTATGGAAAAGATGTTGTTAGACTTGAAAGGGTCCAGAAAAGATTTAAAAGGATATTGCCAGGAATTGAGCCATAGGGAGAGGCTGAATAGACTAGGGCTAATTTCCCTGGAGCATCAGGGGCTGAGGGGTGACCTTATAGAAATTTATAAAATCATGAGGGGTATGAAGAGGGTGAATAGTCAAGGTGTTTTTTTCCCAGAGTAGAGGAGTCCAAAACTAGAGTGCACCGGTTTTTTGTGGGAGGGAAAAGGTTAGAAGGGGGGTGGTGTGTGTATGGAATGAGCTGCCAGAGGAAGTGGTGGAGATTGGTTCAATTGCAACATTTAAAAGGCATCTGGATGGGTACATTATTAGGAAGGGTCTAGAGGCCAAATGTTGGCAAATGGGACTAAATCAGATTGGGCTGCCTGGTTGGCATGAACGAGTTGGAAAGAAGGATCTGGTTCTGTGCTGTACATCTTAATGACTCTAGAATTTTGACAGGAGGTTGACAGGCCAGTGGAGTGAGTGGATAGGTGGCAGATGAGGTTCAGTGCTGAGAAGTATGGGTGATACACGTTGATCCAAAGAACATGCAGAGATTGTATAAAATATGCTCTCAGGTGTACAGAGGTGGAGAGAGCTGGGTGTATATGTGCATAAGAAATCATTAAGAGTCATCAGGTAGAGAGACCTGCTCATAAATCATTCAGTGTTCTCGGCTTCAGTAATAGGGGCAATGATTACAAGAGGAGGGAGCTTAAGATGAGTTTATGTAAGGCACTTGCCAAACCTCAGCTGGGGTAGTAGAAAAAAGGCCCTTTGGCCCATCATGTCTGTGCATTGTGTGTATGTGTTATTTTTAGGGGAATAGACAGGAATCTCAATGGACAAAGGTATGACTCCAGCATGGCCTGTATCCTCCTTGGACCAAGGGTTCAGGATATATGGAGAATGAAGACTATTCTTCTCAGCGGGCACAGGGGTCACAGCTTTTATTGGTGCCTACAATAGAGGTAGAAAGGGGACTTAGCCCTGCAATTAGATTCAGGGAACATGATAGGAAACCAGTAAGCAAGACCTCAGACCTACTAATCCCCAGATCACTCCCTGTGCCAAGCCTCAGGGAGCACAGAAATGAGAGGGTAAGGCAGATGAATGTGTGGCTGGAAAGATGGTGCAGGAGGGAAGGCGTTAGATTGCTAAGACAGTGGGATAGGCTCTGGCGAAGATGAGAACTTCACAGGAACAGTGGCCTGAGCAGAGCTGGGGCTAAGTTCCTTGTCAGCCATTTTATTGGTGTTGTTGGTAAGGGATGTCACTAACTCAACAGGAATATGGCAACTGGGAAATAAAATCACAGAGTAATACCAGGGTCTGGACTGTTGTGGGTGTCACCTTTCACATGGCTGTTAAGAAATATCACATTCGGCCTCCTCAATGGATTTAGTGTTTAATGCAAAGGGAATGGAATTAAAAAGTGGGTAAGTTTTACTGTAAGTTTTATTGGAGTACTGTATGTAGTTCTGTTCTCCTGTTCTGAACAAAACAAAAACCAATTCTGAGAAGGTTCGCTCAACTTGAACCATGGGAACAGTCAATTGGTTCGAGTCATAGTGTCACAGAAGTCTATATTATAGAAAAAGGCAGTTTGACCTATCGTGTATACACCTTAGCATCAATTACACACAACAACAATCCCATTCTATGCAAACTCAAAGGATTTTAGTTTTCACACCACATCAAATCACAGTGTCCTTTAGTACAATGTTTGAGTCTTTCTTTGACACCTCCATTGCAGTTATTTGCTGCATTGAGTTGCTGGAATTTACATTGTATGACGTGATGTATAATTCTATACTTTTGCTCCTCTTTTTTGGATCACTCCATGCTTCATCCCCTCCCCCTCTCTATATGTGTTCTCTCCTCCTGCCCCACGCCCCTTGGATATAGGAACAGGGATAGGCTATTCAGCCCATCAAGCTTAACCTGTCACTCAATGCAATCATGGCTTCCATGTCTTTTACTCACCAATTCCCCATATCCCTGACATTCAGAAATCGATCAATTGCAACCTTAACCAGACTCAAAAACTGAGCTTCCACTGCCCTCAGGGTAGGAGGTTCATAACCCTCAGAGTAAAATGACTTCTTACCTCAGGGTTTAGTGGCGTCTCCCTTATTTTTAAATGGTTCCCCCCTTTGTTCTAGACTCCCCACCCTGAGGAACCATCTTACCTACACCTCTGCTGTCTATCCTTTGAAGTACATTTCAATGAGGTCACGCCTCATTCTTCAAGCGTGTGGAGAACGCTTGGTACTGATTTGATGGGCTGAAGGGCCTTTCTGTACTGTGTGAATACAGGCCCAGTTTACAGACTCTCTACAGACGATAGTCCCACCTACCCAGGCTAATCCTCTCTCTTTCTGACCTCTTGAGCACTCTGATTTGACCATTGGTGGTGTTCCCCCAGCTGCTTGGGGACCTTAGTACTGGAATCCTCTCCATAAACCTCTTCCCCTTCAAAACATTTGTTTTATTCATTTATGGAAGGTGGGTATCACTGGCTGGGTCAGCATTTATTGCCCAGAGGACAGTTAGGAGTCACCACACTACCACACTGCTGTGGGTCTAGAGTCATGTGCAGGCCAGACCAGGTAAGGACAGAGGATTTCCCTCCCTGAAGGGCATTAATGAACTTTGACACTAACCGGTTTTTTATGATTGCCATTAGACTAGCTTTTTATTAATTTTGAACCTCTCACTCTGGTGGGATCTGAAGCCATGCCCCCTGAGCATTCTGAAGAAGAGTCATGTCAGAATGAAAATATTAACCCTGTCTCTCTCTCTCTCTCTCCACGGATGCTGCCGGACCTGCTGAGTTTCTCCAGCACTCCCTGTGCTAATTCTCTAGAACATTATCCTGTGGGTCTAGATTGTCAGCCCTGTAAAATTACAAGAACTCCACTATCTTCTTCATCAGCTGGACGGCTGCTTTGTGATGCAGAGGGATGCTAACAGTGTGGGTTCAATGCCCCCACTGGGTAAGGTGATGTTGAAGGACCTCTTCACTTACCTGAGACAAGGTGACCCTCAGGTTAAACTGCCACCAATCATCTCTCTCTCGCTCATGGGAGAGGAATCCCAATGGTCCTCTGGAACAATGGTGACATTACCTCCTACCTCACACATGTTTAAAGCCAACCCCCTTGGCCATCTTCTGCTCTCACATCCCATCCTTTGGCTCAGTGATAAATGTTTGATCATGATCCCTATGGTGTTAAGACCATTCTAAGAAATGTTCAGGTTGAGTCTGTGATTAAGAAAGCGAATGCAATGTTGTCTCTTATCTCAAGAGGGTTGGAATATAAAAGCAGAGATGTACTACTAAGACTTTATAAAGCTCTGGTTAGGCCCCATTTGGAGTACTGTGTCCAGTTTTGGTCCCCACACCTCAGGAAGGACATACTGGCACTGGAACGTGTCCAGCGGAGATTCACACGGATGATCCCTGGAATGACAGGTCTAGCATATGAGGAACGGCTGAGGATCCTGGGATTGTATTCGTTGGAGTTTAGAAGATTAAGGGGAGATCTAATAGAGACGTACAAAATAATACATGGCTTTGAAAAGGTGGATGCTAGGAAATTGTTTCTGTTAGGCGAGGAGACTAGGACCCGTGGACACAGCCTTAGAATTAGAGGGGGTCATTTCAGAACAGAAATGCGGAGACATTTCTTCAGCCAGAGAGTGGTGGGCCTGTAGAATTCATTGTCGCAGAGTGCAGTGGAGGCCGGGATGCTAAATGTCTTCAAGGCCGAGATTGATAGATTCTTGTTGTCTAGAGGAATTAAGGGCTACGGGGGGAACGCTGGTAAGTGGAGCTGAAATGCGCATCAGCCATGATTGAATGGCGGAGTGGACTCGATGGGCCGAATGGCCTTACTTCCACTCCTATGTCTTATGGTCTAAATGCAAGTTTTGACTCTTGAATGTCAAATGCACTCAATCTTGAGAATTGAGGAACAGATCTTTTTGATGATATAATCACCGAACATTTTTCACTGGAGCTTTGGAGGTTGAGAGGTGACCTCACAGAGATTTGTACAATCATGAAGGGGCATGGATAAAGTGAATGGCTTCCCCCTAGGGTTGGGGATTTCAAGACTAGGAGGTATATTTTTAAGGTGAGGGAGGAAAGATTTTAAAAAGATATGAGAAGCAATTCTTTGACACAGAAAGTGATTTGTGTGTGGAATGAACTGCCAGAGGAAGGGGTGGATGCAGGTACAGTTACAACATTTAAAAGACGTTTGGTTAAGTACGTGTATAAGAAATGTTTGGTTGAAAATAAGCCAAGCGCAGGCAGATGGGACTAGTTTAGTTTGGGATCATGGTAAGCATGGACTGGTTGGACTGAATGGTCTGTTTCCATGCTGTAAGACTTGAGGAATCTATGATATCTTTTCAAAGCCAAGGATAACTGAATTGAGAATTTCCAACTTCCTTTTTTATTCACTGGTGGGATGTGGGCATCACTGGCTGGGTCAGCATTCATTGCCCGTCCCTTGAGAAGCTGGGGGTGAGCTGCCCTCTTGAACCGCTGCAGTCCATGGGCTGTAGGTAGACCCACAATGCTCTTAGTTCCAGGACGCTCACTCATCATGTACTGATGCTGAAGAGATACAATACGTCAAATGACATTGGGTTGTTGAATAGAACACTTGGAGTCATAGAGTCACAGAACATGGAAGCAAGCCCTTCGGCCCATTGTGTCTATGCTGATCAACAAACACCAAACTACATTTACCTGCACTTGGTCCATCACCTACTACTCCCAGGCACTTTAAGTACACATGGAGACAAAGTAATATAAGATTACAATAGCACATTGATGATGAGGTCGTGTTCAAGCAGAGCTTGTGCACCAGAGAGATGCATCTGCATTTTATTAATGAATGCCCCCAGTTTTGTGTGAACAGTGAGAGTGGGATTGTTTACATATTAATAAAGGTTTAGCATAGAGGGAGCAATGCTCCTACCTTAATGAGTTGTGAAGGTGTGAGAATATATTTTAACACAGATTAATCCACCGCTTGGGATTAGAACTATAATATTCGCTTATTAACAGCAGAGTGATTGATACGAGGGATCTGTGCGAAGGAGATGGGAATTGGTGGGGTGAAAAATTCTTAATGCCTCACCGTGGGGAATCGTGTAATCAACCACCTGAAGGTTCATCCACTGAGTGCTTTGTTCATTACTTTCATTTTGTTAATAAAGGGAGCACATTTTGGGATTGTTTTTGGCTGCGAGTCATTTTCTCTCAAGGACCAATGAGGCAGCTGTTGTCCTTTCCTGACAATTGGAACACGGCAGTCGAGAGGGTGACGGGAAACCACTGCAGTTCAGAGGCAGTCAGTTCGGCAGAGAGAACAACAAAGAGAGTGAAGTCTGTTCTCTCTGCTGTAGCCCGTCACTCAGAGTAGTTACAAACATGACACATAGTCACTATGCAGCCAATGTCACTGGGCCAGTTCTCCCAGTCACCAGGAGTCCAGAACCACTGGGGGTGGGGGGGTGGGGCGGGGGGGGGGGGGGGGGGGGAGGGGGTGGTGGGAGATCACAGTCTAAGGATACAGGGTAAGCCATTTCGGGCTGAGATGAGGACAAATGTCTTCACCCAGAGAGTGGGGGAGCCTGTGGGATTCTCTGCCACGGAAGGTGGTTAAGACCAAAACATTGAATGTTTTCAAGAAAGAGTTAGATACAGTTCTAAGGGCTAAAGAAATCACAGGATATGGGGGAGCAAGTGGGAACAGGAGGTGAATGGGGGAGCAGGCTCAAAGGGTCAAATGGCGTACTCCTGATCCTGATTTCTATGTTCAGATGTTCATCCAGAGGCCCAGGCTAATATTCCAGGAGCAATAGTTCAAATCCCATCATGGCAGATGGTAAGATAGAATAAGATTTGGAATTACAAGCTAACTTATTGGCTAAAGATCCACTTGTTTATCTTAGAAAAGGAAATTTGCTGACCAAATGTCAAAGTAATAGTCTCTCCACGGAAAATGACCAACAATTTGGGATGGGCAGCTGGCATTTGTCAATAGTTTGTGCAAAACTGAAAACAAAAGGTCTCAGTCATGTGGTGGGGACACTAAGGAAACAGTGACTTCTTAAAATCATTCATATCAATGTTGTGGACATTCATCGCTGTACATTGTGGAGCCAGGCAATGAGTTTAACTCTTCAGTTACCATGTAGGATGTTGCTAATTGTGATCATAATCAAAGCAGTTCTGGTAGTCACAGTTGATGACTTTGTCTGATTCATTTGTTAGAATTACCTGTAACTTACTGCCAGCCATCTACTTCTCAGAGTAATTATTGCAGGAGCAGCAACAAAAGCTTTAGACTCCCCTACTCTGAGGAAAAGAACTTGGTTATTCTCCCTATCCATGCTCCTCATGATTTTCTCAGCCTCTATAAGGTCACCTCAGAGTCTCCTACACTCCAGGGAAAATAGTCCCAGCCTGTTCAGTCTCTCCAGTATTGGTGACATCCTTGTTAATCTTGTTTGCACGCTTTCCAATTTACTAACATCCTTCCTGTAGCAGGGTGACCAGAATTGTACACAATACTCCAAATGTGGCCTCACCAATGCCCTGTACAGCTGTAACATGACCTCCCAACTCCTGTACTCAATGCTTTGACCGATGAAGGCAAGTGTGCCAAGAGCCTTCTTCACCACCTTGACTACCTGTGACATAACTTTCAAGGAACTATGTACCTGCACCACTGGGTCTCTCTGTTTGCAACTCTCCCCAAGGCCCTCCCGTTAACTGGGTAAGTCCTACCCTGGTTTGTCTTGTGGTTGTTTGAAATCCCTTTCATTTGCCTAAGAGCTCTGGTACTTGCTGGTGCACTGCTTTGTGTCCTGGCACGTGGGGCACGAGGAGCAGCCGTGCTGGATCAACATGGTGTGAAAGGAACTATTTCCATCCCCTTAGACTTGAGAATCATTTCCTCCCAGTTGTTTTTCTGCTGATCAATGTGTTGTATTTGAATCATGCTTCTTTCTCTGCCTGGCAGAATCATACCCTAAACGTTCTCTGGTAAATCAATAAGAGACTGCTGTGCATAGATTTGTGCAGAATTCATTTGCTCTGATTGCCTTGTGTACCTTCTTGTGTGCTGGCAGTGTTGACAAGACCATGACATTGTGAGCTTATCTTTTGCAATTAAATCTTTTTGAACTTCAGCATGCTTTGAATCCCAAGTGATCTGAACTAAAAACCTTTTGGTTCTTACATTTACACTTTCTGCTTTCATTTTTCATTCCTATTAAGGAATTGTCAACAAGCTCACCTGGTTCAGCTCCAACTTTTGAAATTAATCTCAGTGCGTTCATGATTTGGTGCTGGCTGAGAATGACAACAGCTAAATTATTTTTTTAAAAAGCTGGTCTGGGTTGTTACTATGGTCCTCACTCATTTCCCAAATTTAGCCCTTTCTTCGCTGCTCATCCCTTCCCCTTCACGGTGCTTTTTAGACAGTTACTGACTGTTTGCCTGCACTTCTGTTTAAACTTGTCAAATGGATCTGCAACATCACCAGATTCAATATTTATTATGGTCTGGAGCTATGGGTTCATTGCCATGATGGTGACTAATTTATTTTGCAGAACTCATCAAGCTTTCTGTCTCACCAGCCCGCTGCCACTGGGTTGTATCTTTTGGCTCCAATGAATTCAAAAAAGCTTAAATTTTTAACCCCAAATTCTGCAGCAGCATCAAGTGTGCTCCTTACAGCTCTCCACGTGGCTGTCAGACTAGGACATCATTGTTTGACGATAGACTGCAACACCAAATGAAAACAAGAACTAGGAGTAGACCATTGAACCTCTCAAGCCTGTTCCACCCCGTAATACAATCATGGTTGATCTCACCTCAGCCTCGACTCCACTTTCCTGCCCGCTCCCCATAACCCTCCAACCCGTTACTGATTAAAAATCTCTCTGTCTCCTCCCTAAATTTACTTAGTGTCCTAGCATCCTCCACACTCTGGGGGAGTGAATCCCACAGATTAATGTCGCTTTGAGAGAAGTAATTCCTCCCCATCTGTCCCCCTGCACATCTTAAAACAATGACCTCTCATTCTAGATTGCTCCCACATGAGGAAACACCTTCTCTACATCGACATCATCAATCCCCATTAGCGTCTTGTAGACCCCAATGAGATCTCCTCTCATTCTCCTAAACTCCAGCGAGTATTGGCCTAACCTGCTCAATCTCTCTTCATAAATCAAACCCCTCACCACTGGAATGAATCTAGTGAACCTTCTCTGAGCCACCTCCAGTACAACTACATCCCTCCTCAAGCAATGGAACCAAAGCAAAATTATGTGGTCTCCTGATGAAGGGCTTTTGCCCGAAACGTCGACTCGCCTGCCCCTCGGATGCTGCCTGACCTGCTGCACTTTCCCAGCGTCACACTCTCGACTCTGGTCTCAGTAATTGCCTTGTCCAGTTGCAGAATATTTCCCTACATATCTAATCTTTTCTTTTAGCAATAAATGCCAAAATTCCATGTGTACCATCTTCCACGTGACACTTTTCTGATAACAATAAGCTCTCAATTTTTAACAAATAGTAGCAGTAAAACATAATGGCAAGTTTTATTAGGTGAACACTGTAATAGAGAGTGTCTGTGGATGTTATTACATGGACATTAATGATGTATTCAACAGCCTTTCACTGAAGAGACTGTGATGAGACTAAGAGTGTGTGAAATTGGAAGCAATCTATTGGTTTAGATTAGGAATTGATTATGGGCAGTGGGGAGTGAGGGAGATGGAGAAGGTGTTGGTGAGAAGGGAAAATAATTGGGACAGTTTATCTCCTCAGCATCCGGTTCTGTGTGGCAAGGCCTATTAGTTCAACAATTGAGGCCCTTACATGGTCAATACATAGCCATTCAAGGACCTCAAATTGTCACCTACATCTCCAAGGGGCAGGAAAGATGGCTAGATGGAAAGCAACACTGAGAGAGTGCTGCACTGTCATGGGCACTCATCATGAGGTGGAGCGTAAATACCCCAAAACAGCTCTCTAAAAGAGAAGTGGGAGCGTTCACCCTGTGTTCTGATCAATATTTATCACTCAGCTAACATCAGCAGAACAGATAATCTGGTCATAATCTCATTGCTATCTGTGGGAGTTTGCTGTGCACAAATTAGTCCCTACATTCAAACGGTGACTTTGCTACAAAAGGTACTTGTTTGGCTGTAAACCTCCTCAGGGAAATGTGAGGCCTTTAAAGACGCTACATAAATGCAATTGCTGTGTTCTTCTAGTTTCCAAATAACCAACAGAGAAAACGAAAAAAAAAAATTCACAGCTGTCGGATGTTTTGAGACTCATTAAGTATTTTTGGGAAGTGCGCCCATTCTGTTCCATCCGAACACAGCAGCCAATCTATACTCAGTTTCAACAGGAGCAGAATGTCTACATGTTTTGAGACCAGGGTGACCAAACTATCCCTGGGACATCCCAATTGATGTATGAAGAGAGACTGAATCAGACAGTTATGTTCACTGAAGGTTAGAAGAATGAGGGGGTTCTCATAGAAACCTATAAAATTCTAACCAGACTAGACCGGGTAAACACAGGCAGGATGTTCCCGGTGACCGGGGAGTCCAGAACCAGGGGGTCACAGTCTAAGAATACGGGGTGGGCCATTTGGAGAAATGTCTTCACCCTGAGAGTGGTGAGCCTGTGGGATTCTCTACCACCGGAAGTGATTGTGGCCAAAACATTGAATGTTTTCAAGAGGGACTTAGATACAGGTCTAAGTGTTAAAGCAATCTAAGGGTCTGGGGAGAAAGTGGGGCCAGAGATGTTGGATGATCAGCCATGATTGTGTTGAATGGGCCGAATACTCCTGCTCCTATTTCCCATTTTTTTTGTGTTTCTGTAATGATTGAGGGATAAATATCAGGGAGAACCTTCCTGCTTTTTTTTCAAACTAGCAATCTTCCACCTCTAAGCGAGCCGGGAGAGGGAGACTGTATTTAGCATTTCCTCCCAATGTCTGCCCTCTGGCAGTGCAGCTCTACAGTACAGCTCAAAACTGTACTGGACCATTAGTCATAATGGAGTCAGAGAGGTCTACAGCATGAAAACAGGCCCTTCGGCCTGACTTGCCCATGCTTTCCAGTTTTCACAATTTAACATGTCTTATTTGCTTGCGACTGGTCCATATCTCTCCACACCTATCCCATTCATGTACTTGGCTAAATGTTTTTGAAATGACGGAATTGTACTCTCTTGTTTGGGTTCACGTTTAGGAGTGGGATTTGAACCCAGACCCCCTGGCTCGCAGTGTGGCTCCCTTAGCCATGTCTAGCACTGGGACTAAAAGTTAAAGTTGGGGTTTTAGAAAGGGTAGCTTTGTCTGGAAAGACAAGGATTGAATCAAAGTGCAGGCTGTGTCAGGAGGTGGAGGAGGAGGAGGAGGAGAGGTTAGACGTTAGGGGACAAATTGTGTCTCTTTAAGAACAAAGTGAAGCCCCCTCCAGCCCATAAGGTCAAAGGAAGGACATAAGGGAAAGCTGAAACCAAAGTGGCTGACAGGTCATGAACAAGGACAAATCAACTCAGACGTGAATGCTTTTATAGAATAAAGGGAAAAGAATTGTCAGGAGGATACAGGTAAGTATCATGTAAAATGGAAGCCAACAGCAGCTCCTATTAGAGCGGTTAAAAAGTCATTGAAGAAGGCACTCGGACTGATAAAAGCTTTCCAAGCTGTCAGAGGTCCATTAACTATTGGATGGGGCTATTAAATGATTCCTAGAATTGTATGAGCTCCCGTGGTACAATACACGAATGTTAAATGATTACTTTGCATCAATCTTCATTGCTGTGAGCAGTACTCAGTTACCAGGAACTGAACACCTCTTACCAGTGCTGTCCTGACCTCTCAACTTTGACCTAGGCCTCCACTGCCTTGAATTGAGCCTAAACCTCATGTGTCAAAACATTGCTTCCTGCTCTGGCAGCGATTTGCTTTCAGAATTCTTGCTTCTGTTTATATTTTCTTTATTTTCTATTAATAAAGTTAGATCACCTGGGATTCAGGGTGAGCTTGCCAATTGGATATAAAATTTGTTTGATGACAGAAGACAGAGGGTGGTGGTGGTTTGCTTTTCAGACTGGAGGCCTGTGAGCAGCGGTGCTCCACAGGGATTAGTGCTGGGTCCACTGTTGTTTGACATTTATATAAATGAGTTAGATGAGAGGATAGAAGGCATGCTTAGTGAGTTTGCAGATGGTGGTGTGGTGGACAGTGAAGAAGGCTATCTAAGATTACAAAGAGATCTTGATCAATTGGGTCAATGGGCTGAAAAGTGGCAAATGGAGTTCAATTTTGATAAATGTGAGATATTGCATTTTGGTAAAACAAATAGGAGCAGGACTTACACAATTAAAAGTTGTAGAGCAGAGAGATCTTGGAGATCAAATACATAATTTTTTGAAGTTTGCATCACATATAAATAGGGTGGTTAAGAAGATGCTTAGCTCGCTTGCCTTCGTTGCTCAGTCCTTTGAGTATAGGAGTTGGGACTTCATATTGAGATTGTACAGGACATTGGTGAGGCCTTTTCTGGAATACTGTGTCCATTTCTGGTCACCCAATTGAGAAAGGATATTATTAAAGCTGGAGAGGGTTCAGAAGAGATTTACCAGGATGTTGCCGGGTATGGAGGGTTTGAGTTATAAAGAAAGGCTGGGTAGGCAGGGACTCTTTTTACTGGAGCGTTGGAGGTTGAGAGGCGATTTTATAGAAGTTTATAAAATAATGAGAGGTATGTGTATGAGGTTGAGGTTGTGTGTTTAGAAAGTGCTGCTTAAGGATCTTGATGAATTTCTACAAAGTAGATGGTACACCCTGCTGCTACTGAATCTTGATGGTGGAGGGAGTGGATATTTGAGGATGTAGTGCCAATCAGGCAGGCTGCTTTGACCTGGATGGTGTCAAGCTTCTTGAGTGTTGTTAGAGATGCCCCCACCCAGGCAAATGGGGAGTATTCCATCACACTCCTGACTTGTGCCTTGTAGATGGTGGACAGGCTTTGAGGAGTCAGGAGGGGAGTTAATCGCTACAGGATTCTTAACTGCTGACCTGCTCTTGTAGCCACATGGTTAAATGGCGAGTCCAGTTCAGTTTCTGGTCAATGTACTACCTTCTACAACAGATAAGGGAGAACCATGAATGTGGTATATTTGGATTTTCAGAAAACTCTTGATAAGGTCCCAGTAAGAGATTAGTGGGTAAAGTTAAAGCACATGGGATTAAGAATGAGAAATTGGCATGGATCAAGATGTAATGACAGACAGGAAACAGAGAGTCAAAATGAATAAGTCTTTTTCCAAATGAAAGGCAGTGACTAATTGTACCTCAGGGATCCATGTATGGGCCCCAGCTATTCCCAATCTGTAACAATGACCCTTGAGGGAACCAAATACAACATTCCCAAGTTTGCTGATGATATAAAACTGCAGGGGGGTGGGGGTGGGGCAGTGGCTGTGAGCTTTGTGGAGGAAGCAAAAGGGGCTTCAGGGTGTTTGAGACAGGTTGAGTGAGTGGGTAAAAACATGGCAGCTACAGTACAGTGTGGCTAATGTGAAGTGATACACTCTGCTGTGAATCACAGACAGGCAGAGTATTATTGACATGGAGCTATAATGGGAAGTGTGGATGTACAGAGGGATCTGGGTGTCCTTGTACAGGCACTGACAGTAGACAAGCAGCTGCAGCAAGCAGTTAGGGAGCTGAATGGTATATTTGCCTTCATTGCAGGAGGATTGGAGATCAGATGTAGGAATGTCTTACTGCAGTTATACAGGACCTTGGTGAGACCACACCTGGAGTAGTGTGTACAGTTTTGGTCTCCCTACCTGAGGAAGGATACACTTCCCACAGAGGGAGTGCAGCGGAGGGTCACTCGGCTGATCCTGGGGATGGTAGGGCTGTCCCGTGAGGAGAGGGTGGTTTGACGGGGCCCTGTAGTCACCAGAGTATCGAAGGATGAGAGGGGGATTGGATTGAAACATGTAAAATTCCAACAGGGCTGGACAGATTAGATACAATGGAGGGTGTTCCCCCGGGTGGGGGAGTCTAGACCCAGGGGACACAGTCTCAGGATAGGGGGTAAACCATCTAGGACTCAGAGGGGGAAACATTTCTTCACTCAGAGGAGAGAGAACCTGCAGAATCTTCTGATCAGGGTTGGAATCTTCATTCCTACCACTAGTGACAAGAAACTACCCCCATACCTCCCTCTCTGTTTATCTGAATAGTGGAGTCTGCAGAACCCAGTCAGCACCATAAAGACATCAGCAAAGGGGAAACTGCGCCGATGTCTCTTTATGGCAGTGGCTGCAGAATTCTTGGAAAAAAGTTGAGCCATTTAAACAACCTTTCAGTGTTTAGTGAACACAGGAATAAGTGAGCTAGTGAACAAATAGGTGAAAATTATTTGATTTGGTTTACTATTGTCACCTGTACCTAGATACAGTGAAAAGTTTTGTTTTGGGTGCAGTACAGGCAAATCATAATGTACAAAGCACATTGAGGTAATAGAACAGAGTGAGGAATACAATATTATGGCTGCAGAAAAGGTGCAGATGCAGAAAAAAACAACACCAACTTTAGATTTGGAACTTGAGAGGTTTATTCAGAAGCCTAATAACAACAGGGAAGAAGCTGTTCTTGAACCTGTCGGTGCATGTGTTTATGTTTTTGTATCTGCTGCCTGATGGAAGAGGTTGGAAAAGATTATACCTGGGGTGGGAGGGGTCTTTGATGATGTTGGCTGCCTTCCTGAGGCAGTGAGAGCTGTAGACGGAGTCAATGGGTGGAAGGTTGGTTTGTGAGATGGACTGGGCTGTGTTCACAACTCTCTGTAGTTTCTCACAGTCCTGGGCAGAGCAATTGCCATATCAAGCTGTGATGCATCCAGATAGAAAGCTTTCTATGGTGTATCTATAAAAGTTGGTAACAGTCTTATGGACATGTTGAGGAATGTATAAATGGATGAGTCGATGCAATGGGTGAGTTGAAAGTGTAAAAGGAGTAGAGTGGCAGAGGGGTAAGGCAGCAAACAGTGACCACTCCAGATACATGAGAGAGACAGTCTCTAGTCAAACAGTCCCATTCTGGATCCATGTCCAAATCTGGAAAACTACCCTGGAATTACCAAGGAATAGTGTGGTGCGGGGGTGGGGACGAATTATTAACTTCACCATCGGTCATGGATTTAAGATACTCCAAAAACTGAGGAAAGTGCCTGCAGACAGTCACTCAAAGGAACAAATGGGGAGATGGGAACCCACTGGAAGCTGAAAGCTCTGAGTTTGGTAATTCTGTGGGGAAGGCAATACGCATAAACAGAGTAATGTCAATTTCTATTGTTTAAAATATAAATCACCAACAAAAGGAAAATAATGTTTGGTCAATAGTGCACACAGGTTATTTGTTACAGTGAAAGTACATGGATGAAGTCTTGCAATCATTCTTCCAACTGATAACTGGAAGTTTGAATGCCTTTTTAAAAGTTATCGGTCTCCGTAGAGACTATGTAATCAAAGTATACAACACAAAATGGGCATCAAGGTGCAAACTGTTGGAAGTTTAATAAATAAACTGACAATTTTGGATTAATTAGGTCGCGTCAAGGAGTTAATTCTGTTTGAGGCAGAATTTATGGTAAATATTTGTAATTCTTTAATGAAGTGTTATGCTGTTCTTTTAAATGTATTGTTTCATCTCTTGTGTAATGTTTACTGATGCAGTTTACTTAAATATATTGATAGATATGGATCTAAAGGGAATAAATAGGAGCTGTCTGAATTACACATAGCATCAAGCAATAGAGTAAACCAAAAATAGAACAAAACAAAAGATAATTTCTCAATCCGGTGTCAGGTTTTATTAGATTCCACAAAGTGTAGCACATTCCGTGTTGGTTTACATTGGAATATAAATGAAGACATCCCTTTTTTACCTCTGGTGTTTCATCAAAGCCTCGTTCAAAACACATCAATGGGAACAGAGCATCCATTTGTAACAATTCTCACTCTAAAGTAACCTGAATGAAGTATAGAGCAATTACTGCAGTTACTCATTGAGGAATGAGAGCTGGCACCATGCTGCCATGCTGTTTGTTCTATATTTATTCATAATATTTCAGGCAAGAATGAACCCAGAGAGCGTCTCTCTTATTTCTGTTTTTGCTTCGAGATGTTCAATAGTCTGCTCACAAATTGGATTTGTAGCTGACGCATTGCCGAGAATGATCACGTTTAATGATCATTAAACTCTAACATGTTCCAATCACCTCACTTTGTTGTATCAGAATGTTATTGAATTGGAGTCATCTTATTTTTATTCCTTCTTGGGATGTGGATGCCACTGGCTGGGCCCAGCATTTATTGCCCGTCCCTAGTTGCCCCCTTGAGAAGGTGGGGGTGAGCTGCCTTCTTGAACCGCTGCAGTCCATGTGCTGTAGGTAGACCCACAATGCCCTTAGGGAGGGAATTCCAGGATTTTGACCCAGTGACACTGAAGGAACGGTGATATATTTCCAAGTCAGGATGGTGAGGGGCTTGGAGGGGAACTTGCAGGGGGTGGTGTTCCCATGGATCTGCTGCCCATGTCCTTCTAGATGGAAGTGGTCATGGGTTTAGAAGTTGAGGGAATGAAAGAAGTAACAAGCAGTTGTTTCATCTAGATTATTAGATTTAATTTTTTGTTCACAAAATGTTAACACATAGAAACTAGGAACAGGAGTAGGCCATCCAGCCCTTTGAACCTGCTCCCCCATTCAATATGACCACGGCTGATCATCCAGCTCAGTCCCCTGTTCCCATTCCATCTCCCCATACCCTTTAATCCTTTAGAACTATATTTAACTCCTTCTTGAAAACATTCAATGTTTTGGCCTCAACCACTTCCTGTGGCAGAGAATCCCACCGGCTCCCCACTCTCTGGGTGAAGACATTTCTTCCCATCTTAGTCTGAAATGGCCCACCCCATATCCTTAGACTGTTACTCCCTGGTTCTGGACTCCCTGATCACTGGAAACATCCTTCCTGTGTTTACCCTGTCTATCCAGTTGGAATTTTATAGGTTAATTAGGTTTCTGTCTCATTCATCTGACACTAGTGAATATAATTCTTGTTCTGTCCCAGTGCACTACAATGCATTATTAAACCAATTCCCTTTTGAATGTTGATTTTTTTTGGTGGTGCCAAACTTAAGCTTTATCAAAAAGACACAAAGACCTGAAGGCTCCTCACTAATCAGGAATGAGATGCGACAAACCAAACTTAGAAAGAGAATGATCATGAGAATAAGGTACTGAATGGGTGAGTCATGGTTGGTATGGACATGAAGAAGGGCTTCAATCTTAGTTTGCTGATGAAATAGCACAAGGCAGGTAGACTCTAATTAGAAAGTGATTGGCAGTCTCCCTAATCCCTTTCCTGTGTGGAAAATGGCAAGTTCCTTCCACTTGCAAGGAAAATATACATACGAACAGAAGCAGGCTATTCAGCCCATCAAATCCACTCTGCCATTCAATACGATCATCATTTTTTAATCCTCAACTCCACTTTCCTGCCTTTTCCTCATAACCCTCAAATCTACTTCCTGATTAAAAATCTGCCTCTCTCAGCCTTGATTATACTCAAAGACCCAGCCTCGACAGCTGTCTTTGATAAAGAATTCTGCAGATTCACTCCCCTCTGAGAGAAGAAATTCCTCCTCATCTCCGGATTAAATGGGTGACCCTATAAACTGAGATCATTCCCTCTGGTTCTAGACTCTCCCACAAGGGAAAACAACCATTCCGCATCTACCCTAAGGATCTTATATGTTTCAATGAGGTCCCCTCTCATTCTTCTAAACCCCAGTGAGTACAGGCCCAACCTACTCACCCACTCCTCGTAAAACAGTCCCTCCCAACATATACAAATGAGTCACACGGTGAGCACAACAGATCATTTTGACTCGGATTCTGGTATAATTCTGAGCGCATCACAATAAAAAGAAGAATGATGTAGGTTCAGGAATCAAAGAAGAGGTCTGTGAACAAATTACGATCGCGAGGGAGTGGGGGCATGAGCAGCTTTTGTAATGAAATAAGCAAAGACCCCAGATCTGGATGAGATGTATCCCAGGATACTGTGAGGCAAAGATGGAGGTTGCTGGTGCTCTGCCATTAATTACAAATCTCCTTTGGGCACAGGAGGGGGACCAGAGGAGGACAGCCAATGTGGAACTGTTATTGAAGAAGGTTGGTGTGGAAAAACCGGGGCGCTATACAAAGAATAAAGAACAGCACGGCACAGGAACAGGCCATTTGGTCCATCAAGCCACACATGAGGCCTTTCTAAACTAAAAGCCTTTTGCCTCTATAAGGTCTACATCTCTCTATTTCCTGCCTATTCATGTATCCGTCATTATGCCTCCTAAATGCTGTGAATGTATCTGCTACTACACCCTCCTCTGGCAGTGCATTCCTGGCAGTGAGACCGGGAGAGAAGCTATTAAAAAGAATTAATGTGCAGCCCCAAGTGCAAAGATTAATCAATGATAGTATTCAGCATAGCTTTGTGGGGGGACATTGTTTCAAGGAGGTGACTAGATGTGTGGATGAAGGTAATGCTCTAGATGTAATCTATAGGGATGTCAGGAAGGTTTTTAGTAAGGTCTTGCATGGAATCCTGATCAATAAGGTGGAAGCTCATGGGATCCAGAATAATTTGACAATAGGTTCCAAAATTGGCTTAATGGCAGGAGTCGAGAGAGTGGTGCTGGAAAAGCGCAGCAGGTCAGGCAGCATCCAAGGAGCAGGAGAATCGACGTTTCGGGCAAAAGCCCTTAATCAGGAATGAGGCTTGTGGATCAAGGGGGCTGAGAGATACATGGTGGGGGGGGGGGGGGGGGGGGTGAATGGAAGGTAGCTGGGAATGTGATAGATGAAGCTGAGGGAGAAGGTGATTGGTCGGAGAGGTGCATGGAGCAGATGGATGGGAAAGATGATGGACAGGTCGGGAGGGCGGTGCCAAGTTTTAGATTAGATTAGATTAGATTACTTACAGTGTGGAAACAGGCCCTTCGGCCCAACAAGTCCACACCGACCCGCCGAAGCGTATACCACCCAGACCCATATTCCTACATTTGCCCCTTCACCTAACACTACGGACAATTTAGCATGGTCAATTCACCTAAGCTGCACATTTTTGGATTGTGGGAGGAAACCGGAGCACCCGGAGGAAACCCACGCAGACACGGAGAGAATGTGCAAACTCCACACAGACAGTCGCCTGAGGCGGGAATTGAACCCGGGTCTCTGGCGTTGTGAGGCAGCAGTGCTAACCACTGTGCCACCGTGCCGCCCAAGTTGAAGGCTTGGGACTGGAGTAATGTGGGGGGAGGGGAAATGAGGAAACTGGTGAAATCCACATTGATCTCGTGTGGTTAGTGGGTCCCAAGACGGAATATGAGGCATTCTCCCTCCAGGCATCAGGTGGTTAGGGTTTGGCGATGCAGGAGGCCCAGGACCTGAATGTCCTTGATGGAGTGGGAGGGGGAGTTGAAGTGTTCAGCCATGGGGTGGAGGTGTTGGTTGGTGTGGGTGTCCCAGAGATGTTCTCTGAAATGATCTGCAAGTAGGCATCTTGTTTTTCCCATGTAGAGGAGACCACATCGGATGCAACGGTTACAGTAGATGGCATTGGAGAGGTAATGGCAGGAGGCAGATAGTGATGTCTGGAGGTGATGGGAAGCCTGTGTCCAGTGATATATCACAGGGTTCATTGCTGTGCCCCTCATTGTTTGTTGAGTACATTAATGATTGAGAGATGAATCACAGAAATATCACAGAATCCCGACAGTACGGAAGCAGGATATTCAGCCCATTGAGCTCATAGCAACCCCCCCAAAGAGTATTCCAGCCAGACCCCTACCCTATCCCTGTAACTCTGCATTTCCCATGGCTAATTAGTTGTCATGGGGGACTTTAACTTCCCCAACATTGACTGGGTATACTATAGTTCACGAAGTTTAGATGGGTCGGTTTTTGTTCAATGTGTGCAGGAAGGTTTATGACACAGTATGTAGACAGGTCAACAAGGGGAGATGCCATATTGGATTTGGTACTTGGGAATGAACCCAGCCAGGTGTTAGATTTGGAGGTAGGTGAGCACTTTGGCAATAGTGACCATAATTCAGTTATGTTTACAATAGCAATGGGCAGGGATAGGTATATACCGCAGGGAAAGAGGTATAACTGGGGGAAAGGCAATTATGATGCGATTAGGCAAGATTTTGGATGCATAGGATGGAAGGAAACAGTGGGGGATGGACACAGTTGAAATGTGGAACTTATTCAAGGAACAGCTACTGCTGGTCCTAGATAAGTATGTACCTGTCAGGCAGGGAGGTAGTTGTCGAGAGAGAGAGCCGTGGTTTACTAAAGAAGTTAAAGCTTTTGTCAAGAGGAAGAAGGCGGCTTATATGAGGATGAGGCGTGAAGACTCCATTAGGGGGCTGGAGTTAGCCAGAAAAGATCTAAAGACAGGGCTAAGAAGAGCCAGGAGGGGACATGAGAAGTTGTTGGCAGATAGGATGAAGGAAAACCCTAAGGCCTTCTATAGGTATATCAGGAATAAAAGAATGACTAGAGAAAGATTAGGGCCAATCAAAGATAGTCGTGGAATCTGAGGACATAGGGGAAACACTTAATAAATACTTTTCGTCAGTATTCACATTGGAAAAGGGTATTGTAAGTGAGAATACAGAGATACAGGCTACAAGATTAGATGGGATTGAGGTTGACAAAGAGGAGGTTTTAGCAATTTTAGAAGATCTGAAAATAGATAAGACCCCTGGGCCAGATGGGATTTATCCTCGGATTCTCTGGGAAGCCAGGGAGGAGATTGCAGAGCCTTTGGCTTCGATATGTCATCATTGTCAAGAGGAGTAGTGCCAGAAGACTTGAGGATGTTGTTCCCTTGTTTAAGAAGGGGAGTCGGAACAACCCTGTAATTATAGACCTGTGAGCCTTACTTCAGTTGTGGGTAAGGTGTTGGAAAAGGTTATAAGAGATAGGATAATAATTATCTGGAAAGGAATAATTTGATTAGAGATAGTCGATACAGTTTTGTGAATGGTAAGTTGTGCCTCACTAACCTTAATGAGTTCCTTGAGAAGGTGACAAAACAGGTAGATGAAGGTAAAGTCATTGACATGGTGAATATGGACTTCAATAAGGGGCTTGATAAGGTTCCACATGGTAGGCTATTGCATAAAATATGGAGTTTCAGGATTGAAGATGATTTAGCGGTTTGGAGCAGACATTGGGCAGCTGTAAGAAGACAGAGGGGGGTGGTTGATGGGAAATGTTCATCCTGGTGCTCAGTTACCAGTGGTGTGCCACAAGGATCTGTTTTGGGGCCACTGCTGTTTGTCATTTTTATAAATGATCTGGATGTGGGCGTAGAAGGATGGGTTAGTAAATTTGCGGATGACACTAAGGTAGGCAGAGTTGTGGATAGTCCCAGAAGATGTTATGGGTTACAGAGGGACATAGATAAGATGCAGAGCTGGGCTGAGAAGTGGCAAATTGAGTTTGATTCGGAAAAGTGTGAGGTAGTTCACTTCGGATGTAACAGGAATGCAGTGTACTGGGCTAATGGTAAAATTCTTGGCAGTGTAGATGAACAGAGAGATATCGGTGTCCATGTACATAAATCCCTGAAAGTTGCCACCCAGGTTGATAGGGTTGTTAAGAGGCATATGGTTGGCCTTTATTGGTAGGGGTATTGAGTTTCAGAGTCACGAGGTCATGCTTCAGCTGTACAAGAAACTGGTAAGGTTGCACCTGGAGTATTGTGTACAGTTCTGGTCACTGCATTATAAGAAGGACGTGGAAGCTTTGGAAAGGGTTCAGAGGAGATTTACTAGGATGCTCCCTGGTATGGAAGGAAGGTCTTTTGAGGACAGGCTAAGGGAACTGAGGCTGTTTTCATTGGAGAGAAGAAAGTTGAGAGGTGACTTAAATCGAGACGTATAAGATAATCAGAGGGTTAGATAGAGTGGACAGTGAGAGCCTTTTTCCTTGGATGGTGAAGGCTAACACGAAGGGACATAGCTTTAAATTGAGGGTGGTAGATTTAGGACAGAATTGGGGTAGTTTTTTCACTCAGAGAGTAGTAGGGGCGTGGAATGCCCTGCCTGCAACAGCAGTAGACTCGCCGACGTTAAGGGCATTTAAATGGGCAATGGCCATACACATGGATAATAATAGAACGGTGTATGTTAGATGGGCAACAGATTAATTTCACAGATCGGCACAACATTGAGGGCCAAAGGACCTGTACTGTGCTGTAATGGTTCTATGTTCTAATACACCTAACCTGCACAACCCTGGACACTGTTGGGCAATTTAGCACGACCAATCCACTTCAACCTGCATAACTTTGGATTGTGGGAGGAAACCCACACAGACACAGGGAGAAGGGGCAAACTCCACACAGACAGTTGTCCGAGGCTGGAGTTGAACCTGAGTCCCTGGTGCTGTGAGGCAGCAGTGCTAACCACTGAGCCGTCAAAATGGCCGGTAAAACTGCAGAGGATATAAGAATTGGTAACAAACACAGAAATAGCTGGGAAAACTCAGCAGGTCAAGCTGCATCTGTAGAGGAAGCAGAGTTAACATTTTGGGTTCAATGACCCTCCCTCAGAATTGGTGGAAATTGGTGATGTAGTATGTCGTGAGGAGGAAAGCATTAGACAATGGGTCGAAGTGGAAGGGCTGCACAGTGATAAATGGAACTTAATCCTGAAAAGTGTAAGGCAATGCATTTCAGCAGGACTAACAAGGCAAGGGGGTAGTTATGGATTGGAAGGTCTCTGGGAGTACAAAGGATCAAAGGGAGCTTGGTATTCATGTCCATGAATTTTTCAAGACAGCATGACAGGATGATAAGATGGTTAAGAAGGCATATGGGATGCATGTATTTTGTAATTTTGGGATGAATGTTACAGCTGCACAGGACATTAGTAAGGCCACTTTTGGAATACTGTGTACAACTCTGGTTGGCCTGTTAGAGGAAGAAGATTATCAAACTGGAGAGGGTGCAGAAAACATTTACCAGGATGTTACTGGGACAGGATGGTTTGAGTGATAAGGAGAAGCTGGATAGGCTGGGGCTATTTTCCCTGGAGTGTAGGAGGTTGAGGGGTGAATCGTGAGGGACATAGATAAGGTGAATAGCAGGGAAGGGGAGTTTAAAACTAAGGTGAGAGGGGAAAGAGTTGAAAGGGACCTGGGGACAACTTTTCCACACAGAGGGTGGTGCATGTATGGAATGAACTGCTAGAGGAAGTGATAAATGCAGGTAGAGTTACAACATTTAAAAGACATTTGGACAGGTACATGAATAGGAAAGGTTTAGAGGGATATTGTCCAAATGTGGGAAAATGGGACTAGTTTTCGTTCAGGAAACCTGGTTAGTGTGGATGGGTTGGACCAAAGGATCTGTTTCCATGCTGAATGATTCTTTGACTCTAACTGGGGCATTAAACACAAGCGTAAGGAGGTTATGTTGTAGCTGTGTATAATGCTGGTGAGGCAACAGCTGGAGTACTGTGTGTAGTTCTGGACCCCCCACTGTAGGAAGGATGTGACTGCAGTGGAGAGAGTGCAGAGGGAGATTCACCAGGATCTGTTGTCAGCGCTGGGGCGATTTAATTATAAAAGAGAGATTGGATAGGCTAGGGTTGTTTTCCTTCGAACAAAGCAGGCTGAGGGGGGATCTGATTGAGGTGTACAAAGTTCTGAGGGGCATGGACAGCATAGAGAGGGAGAAATGTTCCCCTCAGTGGTGAGTTTAATAACCAGGAGGCAGTGAGGAAACATTAATGAGACAGGGACAAAGGAAGACTGTCTCACCGAGAGGGATGTGTGTTTCTGGAACTCGCTGCCTGAAGGAGTGGTCAAGCTAGTAACAATATTCAAGAAGACAAACACTTGAGGAATCATAGCACGCAAGTCTACAGACCACATGCTGGGAAACGAGACTGAATGATGACTGGCAGAGATGCAATGGGCCGAAGAGTGCTGTAGTGCTCGACAATTCTGCAACTCAGTCAGGATGGAAACAGTGTAAGAAGAAAAATATCAACTTTGTGTCTCCTCTTAGCAACGTTTTCCCATATGTTCCTTTCACAGAATTTAGATGTTGCTGTCAAGACCTAATCATTCCTTTCGAAGGTAATGGAGAGTCACCTTCTCGTAGCACTCCACAAACATCCACTCCCTCCATGACACTCAGTAGCGTCAGTGTGCACTATCTACAGACATTCACTGCAGACATTCACCATGTCTCCTCAGACAGCACCTTCCAAACCCACGGCCACTTCCATCTAGAAGGACAAGGGCAGCAGATACATGGGAACACCACCAAGTTCCCCTCCAAGCCCCTCTCCATCCTGACTTGGAAATATATCGCCGTTCCTTCAGTGTCGCTGGGTCAGAATCCAGGAATTCCCTTCCCAAGGGCATTGTGGGTCTACCCACAGCACATGGACTGCAGCGGTTCAAGAAGGCAGCTCACCCCCACCTTCTCAAGGGGCAACTAGGGACGGGCAGTAAATGGTGACCCAGACAGTGATGCTTACATTCAATGAGTGATTAGTTTAAAAATGGAATGTGGGAGGAAGACCCAAGTTTTCCAGGGAGTTCAGTACCAGGGGTCGCAGTCTAAGGAAAACAGGAAAGACTGCAGATGTTGTGAATCAGAGACAAACATAGAGACTACTAGAAAAGCTCAGTAGGTCTGGCAGCATCTGTGGAGAGAAATCAGAGTTAACGTCTCAGATCAGGTTCTGAGGAAGAGTCACTCAACTGAAAACATTAACTCTGATTTCTCTGTGCAGGTGCTGCCAGACCTGCTGAGCTTTTCCGGCAATTTCTATGTTTGTCACAGTCTAAGAATACACAGTGATGGAGCCAATTCAGACTGAGATGTTTTCACCCAGAGAACAGGGGGGAGCCTGTGGTGTTCTCTGCCACAGAAAGCAGTTGAGACCAGTTGAGTGCTTGCAAGAAGGAGTTATAGAGGGCTAAAGGGATCAAAGGGAACGGTGAGGAAGTGGGAACAGGGAACTGAGATGGATGATCAGCCACGATCATATGAAATGGAAGAGCAGGTTCGATGGGCTGAATGGCCTACTCCTGCTCCTGGTTTCTAAATTGCCATGTCCCAGATCGTTAGCCTGGGCCTCTGGATTGCGAGACCTTACCACTATCTCAGTGCCTGGCTTCTGGTTTCAGCTCAATTTCGGCAATCCATGATTTCCCTTTCCTTTCAGCTGAACAGCTTCAATGGGTGGTCTTTTAGCATTGATGCTGTGGCTGGAAACGCCATGAAGATGGATAATTGGGGCCTAATTGCTCAAATGCATTGAGAGAAAATCAACAGCTGATTACCAAGAAACAACACAGTCAACACAAATTACGCATAATCACCCGGAACCTTTCCCTTCAAATAGCTGGGATCAAGTTTGTTTCTGTACAATAATCTACGGCAGTTATCTTTGGATACTCGCCCAATGTTGATGTTTATACAGACTGAGGTTTAAACAAACAAGACTGAGAGAATTCACAATCAAATCATGCAACGTGTTTATTTCACTCCTACAAATACAATGGTGTGTGGATGACAATGTGTTAGCAATGAGGTGGAACAGTGGCCCTGTATCATCACTCTCTGAATAACAACAGGGGGCGTTTAACGCTCCCTCAGCATTGATCCTCCATCACTGCAGCACTCCCTCAGCACAGAGCCTCCGACAGTGCGGCACTCCCACAGCACTGACCCTCCGACAGTGCGGCACTCCCACAGCACTGACCCTCCGACAGTGCGGCACTCCCTCCGCACTGACCCTTTATCACTGCAGCACTCCCTCAGCACTGACCCTCCATCACTGCAGCACTCCCTCAGCACTGAGCCTCCGACAGTGCGGCACTCCCTCAGCACTGACCCTCCGACAGTGCGGCACTCCCTCAGCACTGACCCTCCGACAGTGCGGCACTCCCACAGCACTGACCCTCCGACAGTGCGGCACTCCCTCCGCACTGACCCTTTATCACTGCAGCACTCCCTCAGCACTGACCCTCCATCACTGCAGCACTCCCTCAGCACTGAGCCTCCGACAGTGCGGCACTCCCTCAGCACTGACCCTCCGACAGTGCAACACTCCCTCAGCACTGACCCTCCATCACTGCAGCACTCCCTCAGCACTGACCCTCCGACAGTGCGGCGCTCCCTCAGCACTGAGCTTCCGACAGTGAGGCCCTCCCTCAGCACTGACCCTTCGACAGTGCAGCACTCCCTCAGCACTGAGCCTCCGACAGTGCGACACTCCCTTAGCACTGACCCTTCGGCAGTGCAGCACTCCCTCAGCACTGACCTTCCAACTGTGCAGCACTCCCTCGGCACTGACCCTCCGACAGTGCAGCACTCCCTCAACACTGACCCTCCAACACTGCAGCACTCCCTCAGCACTGAGCCTCCGACAATGCGGCACTCCCTCAGCACTGACTCTCTGACAGTGCAGCATTCCCTCAGTACTGACCCCCTGACAGTGCGGCGCTCCCTCAGCACTGACCTTTCGACAGTGCGGCACTCCCTCAATCCCATGCCTTCATATTTTCTGCAATACCCGTGAGGAACCTTATGAAACGTCTTACTGAAATCCATATCAACCACTTTACCCTCATCCACCTGTTTGGGCACGACCTACCCTTCACAAAACCATTATGACCGTCCCAATCAACCTATTCCTTCTAGATCCTATTTTTTAATAACCTTTTCCAACACTTTACCTGCAACCAAAGTAAGACTCACTGGTCTATAATTTCCAGGGTTGTCTCTACTCCCCTTCTTGAACAAGGGGACAACATTTGCTATCCTTCAGTCTTCTGGCACTTTTCCTGTGGACAATAATGACAATAAAGATCAATGCCAAAGGCTCAGCGATTTCTTCTCTCAAGTTGAAGATTCTCAGATCAACCATGATCTCATTGAATGGGGGAGAAGACACGATGGGCTGAATGACCTACGTCTGCTCCCACGTCATCTGGAGATTGTCAAACCCAGAGAAGACATGAGGGGCCAGTAGCTAAAGGCTTGGTGAAAGAGGTATGCGTTAAGGTGTGGGGTAAAGAATTAGGGAGGGGTTGAGACTGACCTCAGGACCTAGGTAAATGAAGGCACTCTCACTGAATATGATGTGGGCTATAATGGAAGGGGGCGTGGTATTTGGAGATTAAAGTCGGGTTTGTCAAATTGATGAGTTTGAACATAAGATTGAGATCCAGGCATCATGCGGATCAGCGAGGACAAGATTCAGGGCTACCACAATTGGCTAGAAACCAGCGAATGATGCAAACAAGACTCTAAGATTCATACGATTTTTGAAAAAATGCTCTAAATCTTACAAGGAACTGGAAAGCATAAACTATCCAGCAGGGATCTGCAAAGAGAATCGCTCTATCTGTCGAACTTCTCAACAATAATTACCTGAAGATACATTTCTCTTTCCTTGAGAATTGTAGCAGAGCTGTAATAAACATGTTTCACAGTGACTGCATTGGCAGTACCATCTGTGGTAAATGTCACAATGTAATCTACTACAGCATTTGATTGTAACAGCACAAAATAACTCAATAACTTGCTAAGTCGTGTATGTGTGCAGCGATTTACCATCAGAAAATATGAAATACGTTGCATAAAAATATAAATTTGAAGCATTGCTGAAACAATACAGAGAGACTGCGGTTATCATAACATGAATCTATCATCGCAGGAGGCCTCTCCATCCCCAGAATTGTCACTCCCACCAGCATTGAGACAATTCCAACAACAAAACCCACTTTGATGAAAAAGCAATCCCAATGAAAGTTTGGAACAACCTCCTCCTGGTTTATTTCTGTCGGTGTAGGGCATACATATCAAAAATAGGCCATTGAAACTGCACTGCTTCTATCACCCTAGTGCCAATCTCCTGCCTTTTCCCCATTTCCCTGCTCATCATTTCGATCCAGATTCTGGATTAGTGGTGCTGGAAGAGCACAGCAGTTCAGGCAGCATCCAAGGAGCTTCGAAATCGATGGTTCGGGCAAAAGCCCTTCATCAGGAGTACCCATCCAATGCCCCTCTTGAATGCCCCAGTTGAATCTGTCTCCCCCACATTTCCAGGCAGTTGTGGTAATCCCTTTAAGGCCCATCAATGAATCTCCCTGTGGAGTTTGGCGAGTCTGAATTCCCTTGGTAACCAGCAATGATCTGTCCAGCTGGAACTCATCACCTGAGCCCTTTAGAAAGCAATACCCATGCAGCCCCTTTTTAATTATGTAAGAAATCTTTTGATGCGTTTTTGGTTTCACTTCAGCCCCACAGCTCCTCATCTTTGGACACCTGGTGCCGAGGAGTGGGGACAGATCAGAGGGACATCCTCATGGGTATGGGCCTGGGCCAGGCTGGTGATACACTGGTCCAGGCAGTGGTTCATGGAGGGGGTCATCTCTGCCGAATGCCTGTCCCCTCTTCACCAGTAACATTCAAGCCTGGGCGTCCCTGGAGAAGCAGAACATGGTGTCCACCAATACTCTGAATGTCTGTGGGGCGAGGTGGACACCATGACAGGGTGGGGGGAGGGGAGGTTGGAATGCTTCATTCCCTCCTCCAACTCCATTTTAATTTAGCCCCTTCCCTATCTCCCTAAGCGCACCCCCCTTCCTACCCCAATCAAGGTGATTATCAGAAGGATGCTTTGTCTTGAGGGTTAGTCCAGAATTAAGAGCAACTGTTTGAATTCCATCCCCCTCTTGGTTAATGATAACATTCTATTAGCTTTCCTAATCACTGGCTTACCCTCACAATAACCTTCTGTGCTCTGCGCGCTAGGAAACCCAGGTCCCTCTGAGTTTCACAATTTCTTACCATTGAGGTAATATTCCTCATTTTTTTTCAATTCTTCTGGATAAGTTGACACTTTCCTACATTATACCCAGGAATTTTCACACCCACCCACCCCCACCTTACTCCGTCGTCTCCTTTATCTCCTCACGCCTGACTTTCCAACCTACATTAACGTCATCAGCAAAGTTAGCAACTATACCTTTGGTCCCGTCATACGAATCATTTATATAAATTACAAAAGGTTGAGTTCTCCACACCAATCCCCGTGTCATTCCGGTCATTACATCTTACCAACAGTAAATGAACGACACAAGTTTTCTCTTAGCTAGCCAGGCCCCGAGTCTCTCAGCCATCACACTAACCTCGAAACTACACCCTTGAAATTACATCAGATTTTGGGAAATTCTATCTACTTGTTGGAAACTGATGTTAATTTGAAGTAATATGTAGCTGTTGCGAATGCGAAGACAAAATTGATGAATTTCTATCTCAGGAAAACAGAAATAAGATTTTTTGGTTTATTATTGAGGCTTTTTAATGCAAATCTTTCAACTATTCAATTGCATGAAGCCAACAATTTATTGTCTTTTATTCATTCATGGATGTGGATACCACTGGCTAGGCTGGTATTTATTGCCCATCCCTAATTGCCCAGAGGGTAGTTAAGAAGCAGCCACATTGCTGTGGGTCTGGAGTCATGTGGAGTTCAGGTAAGGATGGCAGTTTCCTTCCCTAAAGCACGTTGGTGAACCACATATTGTTTTCTGACAATTGATAATGGTTTCATGGTCAACTTTGGCTGGCTTATTACTACAGATTTTATTGAATTTGAATTTCACCATCTGCCATGATGGGATTTGAACCCAGATCACCTGAACATTAAGCTAGGGCTCTAGATTACTAGTCCAGAGACATTACCACGATGCCACCATCATCCCTACCAAAATAAAAGTGAAGATTTTAATCAATCATATCCATGATGTCAGAATTGTTGACTGGTCCGATCTTTCTCATCCATTCCTGAATGTTCTTGAATTGATACCTTGGCAGGTCAACCCCATTGCTGTGGGTCTGGAGTCACATAGATCCCAGATTGGGTATGGATGACAGTTTCTCTCCCTAAAGGGCATTAGCGAACCCGATGAGTTTTTACAGTAATCAATGGCAGTTTCATAGTCACAATCACTGAGACTAGCTTTCAATTCCAGATTTATTCACTCCAACAGCTGCCCTGGGATCTGAGCCCATTTCTCCTGAGCATTAACCTGGATCAAATGCAAAGGCAGAGATATTGGTTGTAGAGAAGGGAGAAAACCTGGGTTCTTAGAAGGTGTTAATGGCAGAGTCAGCTCTGACAGAAAGCAAAAGTATGGAAATAAGCTATAGTCCCATGTTTCTAGTTCCACTCAGAAAGATTGACACCATATATAGCCAGTTCATTAAAGTATTTATTCACTACATTTTATACTATTATCAGAATGTATGAATGTATTACAATATACGTGCATTAGGATACTTTATAACATTAAAGGTGTTAGTTAGAGGCAGCAGGACATTACAAGTGGATGTCTTGCAAAAAAGATCGCATCACAATTTGACATTGACACTTGAGGACCTGGAGGTGATTGGTCTTTGAATTGGCGTCAGCAACCACATTGGCAAGAGTGGGCCCTGTGTGGAATGGTGGAAAAAGATGGCTGCTGTGGGCCTGGGGAGGGGCAAGGCCGAGTAAATGATGGAGGTGAAGGTGTCCAGTGACGGCAGCAGCAGAATGAGGCAGACACAGCTCCAACCCCAGTCCGAGGTCTCCTGGTGAGTGAGGAGCAGGTCCCAGGTTTAATCTCCCCAGTTCAGACCCACAGGCTGATCCGAGGCTCCTGGCCTGCAGCTAGGCCTGGATGCCTGACGATGGAGATGGTGATGGGTTTGGTCTGTTGGTACAGCCACATAGACTCGTGGCAATGGGGTGGAGGAGCCCTGATAAGCAGGAGCTGCAGCAAAAACCACCTAACTGTATTGAGATAAGACTCTCAGATGAACTTTATTTTTCTGGCTTCATATACTGTGTTTTGGTTTATTTTCTGTGTTTTAAGATGGGTGCTGGAGGTTAGCGACACTAAACAACACTTTTACTGTATTTGTCATAAATACATGTGACGATAAATCAAATCAAATCAAAAATAACACAAGTTATTGCTGCTGTTCAGAGGACAAGGTTAGTCATAAACACAACAAAGATTCAAAATACCCAGAAACTGTGCAGCCATTTCAACCAGATTTTCACATCTGTAATCTGACCGTCTGGATGGATTACGGGAGATGAAGTTAAGTCAACCAAGCATTGTTTGCAATCATTAATATTTTATATTTGGGCATACATTTAGACTTCCCTGATCCCTGGTATTACTGTCTGTTTTGAAAACAGTCAACCAGAACTGCCTTGGATATAATGCTGAATCTTGCTGCTTTTTTTGTTCATTTATGACTTATCCCTTTCATGTTCACCCACACTCAGGGTTCCATCATATTCCTGTTTTATTACTTTAACAAACTGATTACTTACATTTGGGTAGAACCTTCAAAGTAGTAAAGGCCTCACTGGAATGTTATCAGGTTAAATCTGACACTGGGCCACGCAAGGAGAAACTCGGGTCAAGCCAACAAAAGCTGACTGAAAGACTAAAAGGGGTGCAGTTACGCGATTTGATTTATTATTGCTATATATACTGACATACTGTGAAAAGTATTGTTTTGTGTGCTAACCAGACAAATTATATCTTATATGAGTACATGAGGATAATAGAACACAGTGCAGAATATAGTGTTACAGCTACAGAGAAGGTGCAGAGAAAGAGATACTCTGATATATGAGAGGTCTGTCCATAAGTCTGATAACAGCAGGGAAGAAGCTGTTCTTAAATCTGTTTTTTCAGACTTTTATATCCTCTGCCCAATAGAAGAGGATGGGAGAGAGTATAACTGTGAGCAGCACAGTGGCACAGTGGTTAGCACTGCTGCCTCACAACGCCAGAGACCTGAGTTCAATTCCTGCCTCAGGCGACTCTGCGTGGAGTTTTCACATTCTCCCCGTGTCTGCGTGGGTTCGCTCCGGTTTCCTCCCACAGTCCAAAAATGTGCAGGTTAGGTGAATTGACCATGTTAAATTGCCCATAGTGTTAGGTGAAGGGGTAAATGTAGGGGAATGGGTCTGGGTGGGTTGCGCTTTGGCAGGTCAGTGTGGACTTGTTGGGCCAAAGGGCCTGTTTCCACACTGTAAGTAATCTAATCTACACTGGGGTGGGAGGGGTCTTCGATGATGTTGGCTGCCTTCCCGAGGCAGTGTAGATGGAGTCAGTGGATGGGAGGCTGGTTTGTGTGATGGACTGGGCTGTGTTCACAACTCTCTGCAGTTTCTTGTGATCTTGGGCAGAGCAGTTGCCGTACCGCACTGTGATACATCCGGATTGGATGCTTTCTACGGTGCATCTGTAAACATTGGTCAGAGTTATTGTGGACATGCTGCATTTCCTTAGCCTCCTGAGGAAGTAGAGACGTTGTTGTGCTTTCTTGACTGTAGCGTTGACATGGGTGGACCAGGACAGATTGTTGGTGATGGTCACTCCCAGGAACTTGACGCTGACCACCATCTCTACCTCAGTCTCATTGATACAGACAGGGGTGTGCCCCCCACCCTGCCCCCTGAGCTCAATGATCAGCTCCTTCGTTTTGCTGATGCTGAGGGAGAGATTGTTGTCTTTACACCATGCCATTTAGCTCTGCCTCTTTCTTGCACTCCATCTTGTTATTGTTTGAGATCCAACCCACTAGGGCGGTGTCATCAGCAAATGTGTAAATGGAGTTAGAGCTGCGTTTGGCCACACAGTTGTGTGTGTATACGGAGTACAGTCAGAGGTTGAGGATTACGGTGGAGGAGTGGTTGTCACCTGTCCTTACCGATTTCATTCTGTGGATCAGCAAGAAAAGAAGGGGAGAGCAGAGTCCAATGTCTCGCAGTTTGGGAATGAGTTTTTGAATGAATTATGCTGTTGAAGGCAGAGCAAAACTCAATAACTAGGAGTCTGATGTAGGTGTCCTTGTTATCCAACCGTTCTAGGGATGAGTGTAGGGCCAGGGAGATGGTGGCTGCTGGGGACCTATTGCAATGGGAGGCAAATTGCAGCAGATCAAGGCAATCTGGGAGGCAGGAGTTGATGAGTGCCAATACTAACCTCCTCCAGCACTTCATCATGATGGAGGTCAGAGCCCACTGGGTGGGAGTCATTAAAGCTCACTGCCTGATGTTTCTGGGATGATAGGGATCTTCTTGAAGCAGGGGAGAACCTCACATTGTTGTGAGGAGGAGTTACAGATGTCTGCAGATACCCCCGCCAGCTAGTCCAGGCAGGATCTGAGTGCATGGGCAGGCCTTCCATCGGGGTCAGTCGCTGTCTGTGGGTTCACCCTCGAGAAGGCCATCTGCCCATGACCGTGAGTACAGGGCCAACCCAGCCTGTCAGGGCAGGTGACACCATTTCAGTGACCATCTGCTCAAACTGAGGGTAGGATGCATTGAGCTCATCAGGGAGGATGCATTGTTGTCAACAATGCGACTCAACTTTACTTTGTAGTCCATTGTATCATATTGGAAAAACCCAGCTGGTCAGGCAGAATCCGAGGAGGAGGAGAGTCGACATTTCGAGCAGAAGCTCTTCATTCCTGATGATGGGCCTATGCCTGAACTTCGGTTCTCCTGCTCCTCGGATGCTGCCTGACCTGCTGTGCCTTCCCAGTGCCACACCTTTTGACTCTGATCAGCATCTGCAGACCTCACTTTCAGCCTGTTATATCATGTCATCCATGCCCCAGCCTCTGTGTGTTTGGGTGGTCAGTATGGAACTCTAGTCTGGGGTATTATCTCTTGGCATCCTTGAAGGGTTTGCGAAGGTCGCACACCTGTGTAGGTGACAGTCACCTGACTCGAACAGCTCAGACCTGGGTTGAATGGAGTGGATCTCCCAGTTCATCCACGGTTCCCAGTTGGGGAAGACTTGGATTAAATTCTTTGGCACGTTGTCCTCTACACGCACACTGATGTAGTTTGTGATAGTGGTGCCATATTCATTTAGGTTAGCCGCTGAGTTCTTGACCAGTCCATCGACTCCAGGCAGTTACATAGGAGTCCGTCCATTCCCTCAGACCAGCACTGTCTGACATTCTGTCCCGAATCCTCACCCTTCAGTTTCTGCTTTAGCTGGGAGAAGGAGCAGAGCATTATGGTCTGATTTACCAAGATGGTGGGCATTGCTGATGGTTGTGTAGCAATGGTCCAGGGTGTTTATGCTTCTGGTGGGACAGGAGACCTGGGTCTTTCATTTGATTTGATTTGATTTATTGTCACATGTACCTAATTACAGTGAAAAGTTTTGTTTGCGAGCAGTACAGGCAGGTCATAGCAAACAAGGACATACAGATCATAGGGTGAAAAAAGAAAAACTTAGACAGAGGCATAAGGATTACCTCGCACAGGGCACATACTAGGCGAGATCAGCATTATCAAGAGGCTAGAGAGGTCCATTCATCACTCTAATAATGGCCAGGAAGTTGTGTACCTGAATCTGTTGGAGCATGTGTTCAGGATTCTGTATCTTCTGCCTGACGGAAGGGATTGTAGGAGATTGTTACTGGGGCGGGAGGGGTCTTTGATGATGTTGGCAGCCTTTCCCCAGCAGTGAGCCGTGAAAATGGAGTCCATGGATGGAAGCTTGGTCCCGTGATGGTCTGGGCTGCGAACACCACCTTCGGTAGTTTGTTACAGTCCTGGGCAGAGCAGTTACCGTACCAGGCTGTTATGTACCCGGACAGTATGCTCTCAGTGGTGCACCTGTAAAACTTGCTGAGGGTCCTAATGGACATAGCAAATTTCCTGAGTCACCTGAAGAAGAAGAGGCATTGTTCTGCTTTCTTGACCCTCTCATCTACGTGAGAAATCCAGGACAGGCTGTCGGTTATCGTCACTCTGAGAAACTTGACGCTGTCCACCCTCTCAACCTCAGCTCCATTGATGTAGATGGGGGCGTGTTCTCCTCTTTACTTTCTGAAATCAGTTCTTTAGTTTGCTGAAGATGAGAGAGAGGTTATTGTCGTTACACCATGCCATCAAGCCCTCTATCCCGTTTCCATATTTTGACTCATTACTGTTAGATGCCCGTCCCAGTACGGCGGTGTAGTCAGTGACCTCGTAGAGGGTGTGTGTTTGGAATTTGCCTACACAGTCGCGTGTGTACAGGAAGCACAGTAGCAGGCTGAGAATGTGTCCTTCAGGAGCTCCAGTGTTGAGGGGTGCAGTCCCCTATCTGCACTGATTGCAGTCTGTGGGTCAGGAAGCTGGGGGCGTTGCAGAGGGTGGAGCTGATACCAATGTTCTCGGATCAGTCTGGAGGGGCTAATGGTGTTGAAGGTGGAGCTGTAGTCAATAACCAGGAGTCTGCCATAGGTATCTTGGTTATCCAGATATCCAGGGATGAGTGCATGGTCAGGGATATGACTTCTGTTATGGACCTGTAATGTCGGGAGGCAGATTGTAGAGGATGGAGGCATGCTGGGAGACTGGAGTCAATGTGGTCCATGACCAGCCTCTCGAAGCACTTCATGATCATTGAGGTCAGCGGCACAGGGCGGTAGTCATTAAGGCACATTACATGTACTTTCTTAGGTACTGGGATGATGGTGGTCTTCTTGAAGCAGGCGGGGTCTTTGGCTTGTCAGAGGGAGAGGGTGAAGATGTCAGTGGATACCTCCACCAGCTGGTCTGCACAGCATCAGAGTGCTCTGCCGGGGAGACCGTCCGAGTCTGACACTTCCCTTGGGTTGACTCCCAGGAAGACTGACCTGACGTCTGCAGCGGTGACCAAGGGAACAGGTGTGTCTGGGGCTGTTGGGGCAGGCATAACCGTGCCACTGGCGTTCTGCTCGAACCAACCATAGAAAGCATTGAGTGTGTCACGGAGGGATATGTCCGTGTCCACCATCTTGCTCGGCTTCATTTTGTATCCCATAATCTCGTTTAGGCCTTGCCATGAGTGCAGGGTGGTCGTATGGTCGGGTTGGGGCCTCTAACTTGGTCCAGTACTGCCTCTTCAGATCCCTGCCGGCTTTGGGAAGGTCATATCTGGATTTCCTGAGTCATCCGACTTGAATGCTGCCTGCCTGTGTTCAGTAGGGAGCTGATTTCCTGGTTCACCCAAGGTTTCCAGCTGGGGATTACTCGGATTGATTTCTTTTGTACATAGTCCTCCACACATTTGTTAATGGCGTCCGCAATGGTGGAAAGACGATTGTTCAGGATGGTGATAACGTGTCCATCAAGATTCGGAATTTCAGTCCGAGATAGATTTAATGATGAGACAGGTTGATGGCTGACAGGAAAAGAAAGAGGCGAAATCCTCCTGTCTGGATCCCACTGCCTCAGGGGACATCCTGTCTCATACATCCACAGCTCTGTAGGCCAGGTGTCAGTCTGTGCATTCTTACAAAACTCTTCAAATGTACTCTGATGCTTCCTCCTTTGTGCCAATGCTGCTCCTTTAACAGAGTTGTGTTGCCCTTGGTCTTCTTCAAAACTGTTTTATGACTTACAGGTTCTGAAACGCCTGACTTGATCTACTCGAAGAAGCTTTTAAATTAAAAAGAAACACTTGTATGATGAAAGGGGAGTGGCCAGAACTCGCAGGTCAACTTTTCTCTGGTTTGGTTTGGGTTTAGTTTTGACAGTCTGGCTGTTAGAGAAAGCAGCCAGTCAGTTTGGAGGCTGCTGGTCAAAGAAACAGCTACATTGAAGAGGGTGTTCCATGCTGAGTCCCTCTGCCATCTCTTTCTCTCTCCTGTGAGACCCAATGTTTGATTTTACCTTTTATTGCCAAAGGGTATTTATGGGGATTATTGCAGAAATTTGAAATGGCATCATTAAGTTGGGATAATCTGTTAGGGTTTCAGAGAGGTTAAATTATTCTAAGACTGTTCTCTTTTGTTTGTGTTTCATTTGGTAACTTTGCAAATAAATTCTATTTTGTTTAAAACTACGTGGTTGGGCCAGCTGTATCCCTCCTGGAACATCACTCTACACCTGCTTAAAGCAATTAAGAAACAACTAAGGGTCAGGGCTATGTTCCTGAAATGTTTTGAGGGGGTCTGACCTCGAAGCACAACACCATCGATATTAATGACCATCAAGAGCTCACTCCCAGTCGTTCAGCATAGTGACAACGGGTGCATCCAGCTCCCTTTCCCTATCTGCCATCAAGCTGCCTCATCATTAGGGTCTCTTTCAGACTGAAATCCCAAAGCTTGATGGACACATTGTCGCCATGTTGAACGATTAGGGCCAAGATCTTGCTGGTCATTGATGCGCTTCAAGGAGAGAGCTTCAGGGTGTGTTTGCAGAGTTTTCCTTGTCCTGCCCTGGAACACTAACCATTTGAGAGAAGACAGAACCTGATAGGGAGACATTTTCCCAATTTCTGGAATTGGAAACATCCAAAGTTTTGGCCACAGCCACTTCCTTGGCAGAGAATTCCACAGGCTCCCCACTCTCTGGATGAAGACATCTCTCCCCATCTCAATCAGAAATGGTCCACCCTGCATCCTTAGACTCTGACCTCAGTCATCAAGAATAGCCTTCCTCTGGTTTTTCCAGATGGTAATCTATCTGTTGAAGTTGGTTTTTCAGGAATGTTGCTGAATGCTGGTGGAGCTGGCTTCAAGGAGGGAATCGGCAAGAGTGAGGACTGCAGATGCTGGAGACCAGAGTCTAGGTTAGAGTAGTGCTGGAAAAGCACAGCAAGTCAGGCAGCATCCGAGGAGCGGGAAAATCAATGTTTCGGGCAAAACCCTTCATTCCTGATGAAGGCCTTTTGCCTGAAACCTCAATTTTCCAGCTCCTTGGATGCTGCCTGGCCTTCAAGGAGGTAGTGATGTTCCTCCCACTGAATCTGAAGGATGCAGTGAAGGGAAGGGACTTTGGTTGACTTGAGGTCCTGGCAGCCCCTC
The DNA here is from genome assembly GCF_047496795.1 of Chiloscyllium punctatum. Lineage (NCBI taxonomy): Eukaryota > Metazoa > Chordata > Chondrichthyes > Orectolobiformes > Hemiscylliidae > Chiloscyllium > Chiloscyllium punctatum. The sequence goes on from NC_092743.1 coordinate 6,761,269, forward strand.
ACTGCTGCAGTTTGGAGAATACTGAGCTGGAGAAACTGAAACAGTGTTGCCTTTCCTCATCATAGGTGTCCCTCTGGCAGGTGAAGGCCAGAACTCTTTTATTGTACTTGAATGTGATCTAACTACATTCCACACAAATTTAACATAACATCACTATTGGGTGGAAGTGGGAACTGCAGATGCTGGAGATTAGAGTCAAGATTAGTGTGGTGCTGGAAAAGCACAGCAGGACAGGCAGCATCCGAGGAACAGGAAAATCGACATTTATCCAGATCAAGCTCCCTGCCTGAAGCGGATGTGATTTCAGAAACTAGTTGAATTTCTCCTTCTTAAAGAACAGCAATAATTACATAAAGGAAGAGTTCAATTTCTGTTCAGGAGCAAGCATTCATCAGGGCAAAACATTTATTTTTGTAAGGTCGGATGACTAAAAGATATCGTTGACAAAAAGTAAAATCAGCATTAATTTCTTGCATGTGTACAGGAAAACGGGTGCGGGGAAAATATGCCAAGGTGAAGACGGTTTTGAAAAAGCAAAAATCAGATATTGATAAATAGTTCAATCTTTGTAAGAGACTTACCAAATCAACATGATAATAAAGCTGATAGAGGCAAGATAAAATTTTTACAGTGCATGAAGAGGCCATTTGACTCATCATCTGTGTACCAACTCCTGAAAGAGCTACCCACCCTCCAGCCCTATCTGCATAGCCCTTAAACTTCATTACTTTCAGATATATGTCCAGCTCTCTTTTGAAATAAAAATGGGCTGAATAGGCTCCTCTGCACCATTGTATTTCTGTGAATGTGTGAAGAATGATAAAGATTAAAACTGGCCTATGCACTGACAGTGAAATGAGCAATGTTTGTACAGCAGAAAGATGGGTTACTCCCCAGTACATAGTTTGAGCTGTGTGTGTCAATGTATGATGTTGATCACAGGACAGTCCAAGTAGATACAGAGGATAGAAAAGAAACTAGTCTCTTTCAGGGGAGGAAAGGATCTTGAGCAAGTAGCAAGCTCATATTGCCAGACCATAGAAGATAACAAACTATGAAGAGGAAGCATAACACATTTATTGCACTCCATTTAATACAGTGTCCCATTGTTATTTGTTTATAAGCTGTCAGTCTCAGTCTCTGGGCCCAGCATTTATTGCCCGTCCCTCGTTGCCCCTTGAGAAGGTGGGGGTGAGCTGTCCCCTGGAACCGCTGCAGTCCATGTGCTGTAGGTAGACCCACAATGCCCTTAGGGAGGGAATTCCAGGACCCTGACCCAGTGACACTGAAGGAACGGCGATATATTTCCAAGTTGGGTTGGTGAGTGGCTTGGAGGGGAACCTGCAGGGGGTGGTGCTCCCATGTATCTGCTGCCCTTGTCCTTCCAGATGGAAGGTTTGGAAGGCGCTGTCTGAAGAATTTTGGTGAATTTCTGCAGGACATCTTATAGAAGGATAACGCTTCTGCTACTGAGCGCTGCTGGTGGAGGGAGTGGGTGTTTGTGTTTATATTAAAGCTGAATAAAATAAAATCCACCCAGGCCTGAATCTGACCCCAAGTTTATGTCAAAACATCAGTCCTCTGTTGCAGCTACAGACAAGCAAGTGAAACAGTGCTCAGTGAATGGGTTGGAAATAAGTGAACTTAAGATTTAAATAAAGAGTATTCTGTTTGGACTGAATGCCTGCTTTACTCTTCAATAAGATTCTGGCTGATCTGATGTTTCAAAGCCAACCTCCTCTCTGTTCCCATAACCATTCGTTAGCAGGCGTAATCAAAAATCTGTCTATCTCTGTTTGGACACAAAGAGGAGCTATATAAAGTTTCTAGAAAAAAATGCAGTAAACTTGAGGACTGGGAGCAGTTTATAATTAATTAAAAGAGGACCAAAAGATGCATTGAGAGGGAAAAAATACTGCTATGACAGTAAACTTGCAAGAGACATAACAGTGGACCATAATGGCTTATGTAAGTAAGAAGAAAAGGGTTATTGAAGATAAATGTCCTTTAAAAAGCTTCTTCCAGCTCGAAATGACAGAATTGATAAAGGAGAATAAGAAACAACAGAGAATCTAAACAATGACTTTAGTTTAGTCTTCATAGAAGATGATAGAAAAAAAGCTTTCCAGAAATGCAAGTGAAGCAAAATTCTTTTAAGAAGTAGGAATCATAAAGTCATAGAGTCATAGAGTCATAGAGATGTACAGCATGGAAACAGACCCTTCGGTCCAACCCGTCCATCCTGGCCAGTTATCCCAACCCAATCTAGTCCCATTCGCCAGCACCCAGATAATATCCCTCCAAACCCTTCCTATTCATATACCCATCCAGATGCCTTTTAAATGTTGCAATTGTACCAGCCTCCACCACTTCCTCTGGCAGCTCATTCCATATACGTACCACCCTCTGTGTGAAAAAGTTGCCCCTTAGGTCTCTTTTATATCTTTCCCCTCTCACCCTAAACTTATGCCCTCTTGTTCTGGACTCCCTGACCCCAGGGAAAAGACTTTGTCTATTTATCCTATCCATGCCCCTCAGGATTTTGTAAACCTCTATAAGGTCACCCCTCAGCCTCCGACGCTCCAGGGAAAACAGCCCCAGCCTGTTCAGCCTCTCCCTGTAGATCAAATCCGCCAACCCTGGCAACATCCTTGTAAATTTTTTCTGAACCCTTTCAAGTTTCACAACATCCTTGCGATAGGAAGGAGACCAGAATTGTACACAATATTCCAACAGTGGCCTAACCAACACCCTAGACAGCCGCAACATGACCTCCCAACTCCTGTACTCAATACTCTGACCAATAAAGGAAAACATACCAAACGCCTTCTTCACTTTCCTATCTACCTGCGACTCCACTTTCAAGGAGCTATGAACCTCCACTCCAAGGTCTCTTTGTTCAGCAACACTCTCTACGACCTTCCCATTAAGTGGATAAGTCCTGTTAAGATTTGCCTTTCCAAAATGATTTAAAGGAAATTAGTATTCATAAAAAAATAATTCTGGTGAAATTAATGAGACTGAAAGCTGAAAAATGCCCAGGAATTGATCATCTCTATCCTAGGGTCATCTCCCAAAATTCCACAGATTCTGGAACAGTTTGGAGGCTAGGAAATGTCACACCTCTGTTTAAAAGAATAGAGATTAAAATGGGGAAATACAGACCAGTTAGCTTAACATCAGAAATGGTGAAAATGTCAATGTGTATTATACAGGACACTTTAACAATCTCAAAGCAAATTAGCTAAAGTCCACATGGATTTATTGAAGGAAAATGAATGTTTGAAAAAACTAACTAGAGTTTTTTGCAGATGTAACTGTAAGACTAAATAAGGTGGAACCAGTGGATGTGATGTCTTTGAATATGCAGAAAGTTTTCAATGAAGTTCCACATGAAATGGTGATGATTAAAATCAAAGTACATAAGATTAGTGTTAAGATATTGGCATGGATTGAGCTGAGCAGACAGGAAACAGAGGGTAGGAATAAATGTATCAAAGTGTTTAATCCATTTGTCATAATCCCAACAGCATAAACATTTTGAATATTGCTAAAAAGAGACCAGAAATTGAAATGTTTCACCCTGCATTCACCAAAAAAAGGAGGTAAAAAAACAGTATTGCATAAAAAGAGAAACCCCATTTTACAGACTATGAGGAGAGGGTGCTGATTGGTTGGGTCACAAGAACAGTGAACTGTCAATCCTGATTCTCAAACCAGGCAGGTAGATTCTGATTGGCCAGCATTTTGCCATGGGGATGCAGCAGAATCTGGCTGTATCAATGACCTCCATTTTTTTGAAAAAGGTGAAATGTTTGTACAAATTCATTTTGACCCCATAAAACATGGTCCTGTCTGTACAGGGTCACCATTTTTTGCTCGTCCTTCGTTACCCCTTGAGAAGGTGGGGGTGAGCTGCCTTCTTGAACTGCTGCAGTCCATGTGCTGTGGGTAGACCCACAATGCCCTTAGGGAGGGAATTCCAGGAATCTGATCCAGTGACAGTGAAGGAACAGCAATATATTTCCAAGTCAAGATGGTGAGTGGCTTGGAGGGGAATTTGCAGGGGGTGGTGTTCCCATGTACCTGCTGCCCTTGTCCTTCTAGATGGAAGTGGTCATGGGTTTGTAAAGGTGATGTCTGAGGAGGTTTGGTGAATTTCTGCAGTGCATCTTGTAGATAGTACACACTGCTGCTATTGAGTGTCAGGAGTGGAGGGAGTGGGTGTTTGTGGATGTGGTGCCAATCAAGTGGGCTGCTTTGTCCTGGATGGTGTCAAGCTTCTTGAGTGTTGTTGGAGCTGCCCCCATCCAGGGCAAGTGGGGAGTATTCCATCACACTCCTGACTTGTTCCTTGTAGATGGTGGACAGGCTTTGGGGAGTCATGGGGTGAGTTACTCACTTATAGGATTCCTAGCCTCTGATCGGCTTTTGGAGACATTTTCCAGATTTAGCAATTGAATTTATTTCCACGTGTGGGGGTGGGATCTGCAGAACAGTAGTTTATACTACTGGACTGTGGGCCTTGGGAAGGCATCATTACAACAGAGTCACTCCTTCACCCACCCACTTCCCAATGAAGATGAATAAAGTTGAAATGTTTAAATGGAGTCAGGTTGGAAGAGAGCCCTATGCAGAACTTATTAAGAATCACAGGTTTATTTCTGGAGAACATAGGGACTTTCTTTTCCCTTTGGAAAGGCAGATTAATTTGAGTCGTTCTGTTTGTAGTTTAACAATGAACCAGAACTCCATTGTAGCTGTGCTGCTACCTGCAAGATATTTTGGGACTGGCGCTGACTCATACCCATGGGAAATATATACAGGATGGTGGAGAGTTGGTGGAGAGCGTTAAGCCTCTGTTGTGAATTATGTAAACCTTTCACAGGCAAGAGCTAGACTCTACTTAAGGGAAATAAACAAGCCCGCAAAGTGTATGAGAGAAGGTTCTGGACAGTAGTAATGCAGGGAAATGGAAAGGAACCCTGTGAAAGACAGATCAATTTTATTCACTCATGGGACTTGGACATCGCTGTCTGCCCAGCATTTATTGCCTGTGGCGAAAGTGAGGACTGCAGATGCTGGAGATTAAAGTCAAGAGTGTGGTGCTGGAAAAGCACAGCAGGCCAGGCAGCATCCGAGGAGCAGGAGAGTCGACGATTTGGGCAAAAGCCTATAACCCGTCCCTAGTTGCCCCCTTGAGAAGGTGGGGGGTGAGCTCCCTTCTTGAACCACTGCAGTCCGTGTGCTGTAGGTAGACCCACAATGCCCTTAGGGAGGGAATTCCAGGATTCTGACCCAGTGACACTGAAGGAACGGCGATATATTTCCAAGTCAGGATGGTGAGGGGCTTGGAGGGGAACTTGCAGGGGGTGGTGTTCCCATGTACCTGCTGCCCTTGTCCTTCCAGATGGAAGTGGTCGTGGGTTTGGAAGGTGCTGTCTGAGGAGGTTTGGTGAATTTCTGCAGTGCATCTTGTAGATAGTGCACACTGCTGCTACTGAGCGTCGGGGGTGGAGGGAGTGAGTATTTGTGAATGTGATGCCAATCAAGTGGGCTGCTTTGTCCTGGATGGTATCAAGCCTTTGAGTGTAGTTGGAGCTGCCCCCATCCAGGCAAGTGGGGAGTATTCCATCACAGTCCTGATTTGTGCCTTGTCAATGGTGGACAGGTTTTGGGGAGGCTGGAGGTGAGTTACTCACTGCAGGATTCCCAACCTCTGACTTGCTGATGAAACCATGAGATGGAAATGATTCCTTAGGCTCTGATTCTGTAGTTGAAGTGTGTCATGAGGACAGTGGCAGCCGACTTTAGGAGGAGCTATACAGGCTGATGAAACAGACAGATACCTGGCAGGTTACAGGGAAATGGAAAGTGATTGATTTTGACAGGAAGACTGAAGAGAGGCAATGCAAACTAAATGTCCAATTCTGAACAGGATGTGGGAATCACAGAGTCCTAGGAGTGGCTGTACAAGCACCAGCCTTTAAGGTGGCAGTACGAGATGTGGAAGGCTGGTTAAATACAATGAGATACAGGATCCTGAGCTTTATAAATAGAGGCACCGAGTCCAAAAGCAAGAAAGTCATGATAAAGGTTTTATAAATCACAGGTTCGGCCTCTGTTGATGTTTGTCCTAGATTTCTGCTGAGTGATGGAGATGATGGGTACCTTATAAAATGCCTAGCAGAACCAGATATGTCCCATCCCTCACCTGTTTCCAACAGATCCTAATTTCCCCAGCTCCTGGGGTGGGGGGAGGGTGGGGCTTGCAGTGAAAGGGGTGGGACGTGACCGGCTCATCTGGGAAACCTATACTCGACAAGGTCAGCAAGGTGGCTCAGTGGTTAATGTAGCTGCCTCACACCGCTGGGTCCCAGGTTCGATTCCGCCCTCAGGCGACTGTCTGCGTGGAGTTTGTTCATTCTCCCCGTGTCTGCGTGGGTTTCCTCCCACAGTCCAATGATGTGCAGGTTAGGTGAATCGGCCATGCTAAATTGCTCATAGTATGCAGGCTAGGTGGGTTAGCCATGGGGTGATCTAACTGAGGTGTATAAAGGGGATTGACAAAGTTAATAGAGAGAGGATGTCTCCCATTGTGGGGCCATCTAGAATGAGAGGTCATGGATTTCGGGACGAATTTAAAACAGAGGTGGGGAGGCATTGCTTCTCTCAAAGGGTCATGAATCTGTGAAAATTGCTCCCCTAGAGTGCAAGGGATGCTGGGTCATTGAGTAAATTTAAGGAGGAGTCAGACGGGTTTTAATTAATTAAAATTAATTAATGGTTGAAGGGTTATGGGGAGTGGGCAAGAAAGTGGAGTTGAGGCTGAGATGAGATTAACCATGAACATATTATATAGCAGAGCAGGCTCAAGGGGCTGAATGGCCTAGTTTTTGAATAAACAGAGGGATGCAGACTTATAGGAGAGACTAAGAGAGTTACTTATCTTCACTCGGTGTGTGGTTGTGATCTGGAACTGCCTGAAGGATTGTTGGGAGAACAGTCAATGGGAATGCGACTTTCAAAAGGGAAGTGGATAAATATTTGAAAAGGAAGAGGTTGCAAAGAATGTAGGGGTGATAGCACAGGGAGTCGCTCATGGAGAACGGCTCTTACAATCAGCTAGTAGAGACCTGATGAGCTGAATGGCCTCTGCCTGTGCCTTGGGATTCTATTGTTCTGTGATTTGGTGACTGATAAATCATTTCTCGTAAATAGGACATAAGCAAGATTCAACCAAGTCTCACACTAGCAGTGACAATCACTCATTTAGGTTTAAGAATATAACCCATTTAGCTGACTGACACTATTAAAAATAAATACAGCCAGCATCTTTAAATAGGTTTGCAATCTATACCACTCAACACATCCCTGAAGTGAAGAGACGGCAGGCTGCATTACTCGGTTGCAATTTCCAAGAAGAAAAAGACAGTATCTTTGCAGAGGGAAGATTAGGGATTCTTGCAGTCATTAGCACCAGATGAACCTGTTGTTGCATTGTGCAAGGTGACAAAGGCAACTTGAACCTCAGAAGCAGACGGAAGCTGGAAGGTGCTCTGGCCGTGAGCCCTCCTGTGAGCTATACATTTCTCTGATCAGCATTATTTTTAACACAATGTTTTAACTGCTGTTAAAGAAGAGCCAATTGGAAAAAAAGTAGTGAATTACACAGCGAAGCATTACCAATGCAGCCAAGTGAGAGGGTACTGGGGCAATGGCCATTATGTGATTGGGCTGGGAATTCAAATATCTGGAGTAATGAGCTAACACTCCAGGCTCGGGTCTGACAGCAGTTTGCACATTTAAATTCAGCTATTACACATGAATTTGGATTAACATAATATCAGCAATGGTGATGATATAAGCACCTGAATTGTTGTTTTTAAAACAGCCTTCTGAGTCACTAATATCCTGCTGTCCTTTCCTGGTCTAGACAAGCAGGAGGCTGAAGGAACACAGCAAGCCAGGCAGCATCAGGAGGTGGGGAAGACGATGTTTCCAATGAAGAAGGGTTACACCCGAAACATCGACTTCCCCACCTCCTGATGCTGCCTGGCTTGCTGTGTTCTTCCAGCCTCCTGCGGGTCTACCTTGGATTCTAGCATCTTTTTTGTCCTTACCTGGTCTGGCCTACATATGACTCCAGACCCACAGCAATGTGCCGGTCTCTTAAATATTCTCTGAAGTGCCCCCCCCCCACCCCTCCAAAGCGCCTCAGTTCCATTCAAGAAGCAGGCTCAGCAGCCCCTGCTCTGGGGCATTTAGAGACAGGAACAAGCACTGGCCTTCCCTGGGATGCTCATTTATTTATTGAGGAGAGTTTACTGTAGATTGGGGACGGGTAAAGTGAGGTGCAGGCACGAGGCCTTTACAGAAAATGAACGTGGTCCTGTTCTAGTCAAACAAGACGAATCACTACTTGGAGAAAGTGTTCCCTGGAACAGGAATGTGATCTGTCACTCAGCAAATTGCTTTGAAATCACTCAGCCAAGAAACCCCAGGAAAATTCACCAATGTGTCCGTGTAGAACACACTGCAAAGGAAGAGGAGGTGAGCTTCTGGAATATTCCGTATTATGGCTGGACGCAGCAATGGCAACATTGTGTTCGACCACCTTCCACTCCCTCAGTGTTTGTTTGAACTGCAGGCACAATCGGGAAAATGTGGAGATCGTGAGACCTCTTTTCATAAGGTGTTTCACGGATTACATATTCCTGTATCAAAAGCCAGCATGGTGGCTGGTTGGGTTGTGTGACGCATTGGGTAGTGTCCCTGCATCTGAGCCTGGAGGGTGTGACAGCCAAGGAAGGAGTGTTCCTGGTGCAGCTAATCTGCAATGTGGAAATCTGATCAGCTGCAGGGTTAGTTAGCAGTTCTGGTCAGCTCGAGTCACTCTCTCTCCGGGTTCAAAGATTTCAGGTGCAGCTCCTTTGCCTCATGACGTCTCCATGGGAACAGTCATGGTCACTTCAACAGGCTACCAGAGACAGAGAGAGAGAGAGAGAGAGAGGTGGCTAATGTTTATATTTCATGGGCCTCTGTGTAAAACGGTGGGGTAATATGTTCCTGAGGAGAGTGAAACAGGAAAAAGACACTCAAGAGGCTTGACACCATCCAGGACAAAACTGCCCCCTCTTGATCGGCACCACATCCACACCCTCCACCAACAACGCTCAGTAGCAGCAGTGTGTACCATCTGCAAGTTGTACTGCAGATAGTCACCAAAGGTCCTCAGACAGCGCCTTCCAAACCCACGACCACTTCCATCTCGGTAAATGTTCACCATTGTCCCAGCTACTAGAGACGACCAGCAGTGATTTAACTTGAGAGTCAGCACAGACTCAGGTGACAGGACAAGGTTAAGATGGTAGGACCTAGAGGTTGGCCTCAGCTGGAATTGAACCTACACCGTTGGCATCAGTCTGCCTTACAAACCAGCCATCCAGCCAACTGAACTAAACTCCTCTTACTCACACTTCCATCTGGAAGGACAAGGGCAGCAGATACATGGGAACACCATGGCAAGTTCCCTTCTAAGCCACTCACCATCCTGACTTGGAAATATATCACTGTTCCTTCAGTGTCGCTGGGTCAGAATCCTGGAATTCCCTCCCTCAGGGCATTGTGGGACTACCTACAGCACATGGACTGTAGCGGTTCAAGAAGGCAACTCACCCCCAACTTCTCAAGGGGCAACTAGGGACGGGCAGTAAATGCTGGCCCAGCCAGTGATGGAAATACTGTATGAACATGTCACTAAGCCAAGAAAGAAATCCAGACAGGGATGGAACAGGATTCTGTCATTTATTTCACCCAGCCAACGATACCCATGTCCCATGACTAAATAAATCAAATGTTTGGAGATGACAGGACTGTTCTCCACAGAGAGGAGAAGGTGGAGGGGAGATTTGATTAAGTTGCTCACAGTCATGAGGGCATTTTGACTATTCCCTTTATCACACCAGAGCTCACTTATTTCCTGAACAGAAGTTCACTACCCAGTATTCACACCCCACCCACACTGTCTGTCGTCATTGTACAGGAAATCCCATTCATAACCAGCTCCAGTGAGACATCACAGAATCAGTTCACAGACTAGTGCCTCAGCCCCTTAGTGCTGTGGGAATCACCCAGTTAATGTTTGGAGACACATCCTACATCAAAAGCCAAAACCCATAGAAACGTTTCTGAGCTTTCACCCAGCAGAAATCTCTGAGCGTCTCTGGGGGTGAAAGATTCATTTCAAAGGCACAGCTGAGAGCAAGTCCCAGGAGAAATATTATTGGGATTTTGGGAAGATGACTTTAACTCTTTTTTTTGAACGCTTTTGTTTAGTCGGTCTCAAAATATTGGAAATGGGTAAAAACTAGATGGCCATCAAGCATCATCCACTCAGAAAACTGGACATTTATACCAGTTCGGAAAATCCCATCTGGTTCAGCAATCCCCTTTAGTGAGGGAAATCTGCCATCATCACCCAATCTGGCCTACACAGGACTCCAGGTCCACAGTAATGTGGTTCTCTCTTACCCCTTGTGCAATTAGGGAGGGGGAATAACATTGGCCTGGCCAGGGACACCACATCCTGGGAATGAATGAAATGAATGACAGAATCCTGTTCCATCTCTGTCTGGATTTCTTTCTTGGCTTACTGACATGTTCATACGATATTTCCATCACTGGCTGGGCCAGAATTTATTGCCCTTCCCTAATTGCCCTGGAGAAGGTAGTGAGCAGTGACCTTCTTGACTTCCTGCTTCCTTTGTGGTGTTGGTAACCCACAATCCTGTTAGGGAGAGACTTCCAGGTTTTTGGCGCAGAAATCTCACGTTACATTTAGTCCAGACCGGGTAACAACGGCAAATTTCCCAAATCTCTGCTTCATCTGAAAGATGTGTCTGGAGCCTTGGACAGTGTGGAGTGAGGGAGGGAGTATGAGACCAGGTGTTACACCTCCTGCGATTGCATGGGAAGATGCCATGGGAGTGTGTGGAGGTATCTGGAGTGGAGGAGTGGACCAGGAGTGTCCTGGAGAGAATGGTCCCTGCGGGAGGCTGACCAAGGAGGAGAGGCGATTATGTGTCTGATGGTGGCAACCTGCTGGAAATGGTGGAATACAATCAGGACTTATCTGTACCTCACTTAGTCAAGTCGACTGTATTCACTGCTTACAGTATAGTCTCCACTACACTGGGGAACTGAAACATTCACCGGGCAGAACATCGATGTCCTGATGGTAAAATGACCCCAAGCTTTCAGGTACCTGCCACTTGAACACACCCCTGTGTTCTCACATCCCTGCATTCCCGCACCCTCGCGCTCCCAAGCCCCAGTGTGTTCCCACACCACGATGTTCCCACATCCCTGTGTTCCCACACCTCCTGCATTTCCAGACCCTTGTCCTCCCATACTCCCGTGTTCCCACCCCACTCCCCCACCAGAGCCCCGTGTCTGTCTCTGGTCTCCTGCACCGTTCCCTGTGGACCTGAGGACATGCTCGAACAACAGTTTCCACCTGGAGACCCTGTCGGACTGAACGTTGAGTTCAATAACATGAGAGCTCAATTCCATTCTTCCATGTTTTGTAACCATCCCCCACCACCCCCCCAACCCCACCCCCCACACAGTCCTGTTATGATAAGTGTTGTTTTTAAACAGTGCCAACCCATTTTCACCCACTCTCTCAGGCCTATTATCACATTACAGTACATGGTTTACTTCCAGCACAGGATACCATTCTCTCTACCCTCAGCTCTCAGTATGACTTTGTCACCTTCTCCTCTGCCCTGGCCTACTATCAATAATCCTATTATTTGCCGACTTTCTCTGGGTTCCACCTCCACTCATCTCCAACGTAAATACCACATTTTCTTAGCTGATATCAGCTCTGAAGAGTGGATCCTGCTTTCTCTCCACAGATGCTGCCAGACTCGCTGAGTTCCGCCTGTAAATTCCATTCCAGATTTCCAATTCTTTGTGTTATAAGAATAATTCCATAGTCACCATGACTGAGGCTCTTTCAAAGACAGATCAAGGTGAATTGCACCATCTTCCCCAGGGGGATTTGAACCCACATCTCAGAGTATTGGCTGAGGGTTGCAGTGGCATTACCACTACATCCCCATCTCCACCTGTGCCCAGCTTCTTTCCCCTGACAGTGTGCACTTTAAATGGTTGCACTGTCCTCTCAATGTAATAAGATTTTACATCTTACTGACAGAATGATGCTCTTGTTGATGAATCCTTCTCAGACTCAAAGCATACATGTTTTCATTGTGTGTAACATTATTTTCCCCATCCTGTCACATAAACATGCAGACTAAGATCAGGCCACTCAGCCCTTCCATCCTGCCTCGCTATTCAATAAAATGGTGGCTGATCCGATTTTAACCTCAACTCTACATTCCTGAATATACCTGATTCATCCCCATGGTCATTAAGAATCTATCTACCTCTGCCCTCAAAATAATTTAAAATCCTGCACCCACTATCTTTTGAGGAATGGAATCCCAAAAGACTCACAAAGTTAAAATCGGTTCCAAAAACACAACATTTAAGAATGATAGGTTTCCATCAAATCCGAATTAAATGGCACTGCATTTATTTGAGGATTTGTACAGCGTGTTTTTTTTAGAAAGAGAAATCTACTTTATCACTGTGACATAACTGGTTTAATTATCTAGCAATATGACTTGTTTTCTCGATATCTGGAAAAAGGCAATAAAGTTAAAGGTTACTTTGTAAGGATACTGTCCTCTGGGATACATCTCTATTGGAAGCACCATTAAAGAGGTATAATGTATTATGCAGCTCCTGTAAGACAGTTTTTGACTGGTCCTTGGGCATTGCATTCACTTGAGCATCAAAACCTTTGCTTTCACCTCTGCATCAGAACATCCCTGCAAGAGAAGACCACAGTGCAATTTGTAATGTTCAATTTTATCTGGAAAGGAAGGCTTTATTGATAGAATAAATAAAAAAGATTGCTTCCTGTGGAAGGGTCAATAACAAAAGGACACAGATTAAGTCTGATTGACAAAAGCAACATAGAGAATAGGTGCAGGAGTAGGCCATTCGGCCCTTCGAGCCTACTCAATATGATCCTGGTTGATCATGCAATCTCACTATCCCACTCCCACATTCCCTCCATATCCCCTGATCCCTTTAGCTATAAGCACCATAACCAGTTCCCTCTTGAATCTATCTAACAAACTGGCCCCAACAGCTTCCTGTGGGTGAGAATTCCACAGGGTCACAGCTCTCTGTGTGAAGGAACTCTGCCTCATCTCAGTCCTGAATGTCTTACCCCTTATTCTTAGACTGTAACCCTCTAGTTCTGGACTTACCCAACATCGGGAACATTCTTCCTGCATCTAGCCTGTCCAGGCCCATCAGGATTTTATATGCTTCTATCAGATCCCTCCTCATTCTTCTAAACAGAGCAATGTTGAGGAATAGTTTTTAAGTTGTTGGGGATGGGTGCAGAAATCCAAGCAGATATTTTGCTTGGTGATATGTATTATTTGGATGGACAGGGCACAGTTTAGGTAATGGTAAAGTGACTATAGTAATCCAAAGGATCACATGCTTAACAGAGAGGAAGATGACTGGTGATGAGTTTAACCTGAGGGTCATGAGGCAAGGGGAAGGGGGTTAAGAAGACAAGATCATCATGGTGACTGCAGCCAGTGTAGGAAGTGAACCGTCACTGTTGGTGTCATGCTGCAGTGCAAACCAGCTAGCCAGCGAACTGAGCTAACTAACCCCCCAACAGGCACTGTTTGAAACTTTGCTGAAGACATGGCATTGGGAAGGATTACTGTCAGGGGGATGGTGTCAATCCTCAGGACAGGACAAGGTTGGCTGAGTGATAGATCAAATTTCACAAAGAAAATGGCAAAGTGATTCAGGTTGGGAGTGCAAATGTGGGAAGAAAAGTAAAATAATGGGGACAATTCTAAAAGGAGAACCAGGAGCAAAGGGACCTGGGGGATGCAGGTACAGAAATTGTTGAGGAAATTATCAGAAAGTTTTCCGAGGTCCCAAACGTTATATTTAGAGGCCTGGATTGCAATTGTACATCTTTATAAAACACTAGCTCAGTCTTAACTAGAGTACCATGTCAAACTCTGGACATTACTCTTTTGGGAAAGATGTGAAAGCTTGAGAGACGATCCACTAAAGACTGACAAGAATGTTTCCAATGACAGGAGACTGGAGTTACATTGATGCATTGTAGAAGTTGGGTTATTCTCCTTGGAGAGGGCTGAGGGAGATGTGAAAGAAGTTGCCTGGACAGGGTAGACAGAAGGAAACTACTCCAGTTCTGACAAACTCTGTTTCTCTCTCACTAGATGCTACCAGACCTGTTGAGTTTCTCCAACATTCTCTGCTCCTGTTTCTGATTTCCAGAACCTGCAATACTGTTCCTAGTTGCTCAATTGAATGGTTCCCATCAAGAAATAGGAGAAGTCACTGGAAATTGCAAACGCAATGGGCCCTGACAACATTCCAGCAATAGTACTGAAGACGTGTGCTCCAGAAATTGCCACATCCCTAACCAAGCTGTTCCAATGCAGTTACAACACTGCATCTACCCGACCATGTGGAAAATTGCCCAGATATATCCTGTACATAAAAAGCAGGACAAATCCAACCCAGCCTCCCCATCAGTCTACTCTTGGTCATCAGTAAAGTGATTAAAGGTGTCATCAACAGTGCTATCAAGCAGCACCTGCTCAGCAATAACCTGCTCAGTGATGCCCAGTTTGGGTTCCACCAGGGCCACTCAGCTCCTGACCTCATTACAGCCTTGGGTCAAACATGGACAAAAGAGCTGAGTCCCAGAGGGGAGGGGAGGGGAGGGGAGGGGAGGGGAGAGGGACAGCCCTTGACATCATGGCCACATTTAACCTCGTTAGCTGCTTCATCAATGCCCTCCCCTTCATCATAAGGCCAGAAGTGGGGATGTTCACCAATGTTCAACACCAGTCACAACTCCTCAGACACTAAAGCAATCTGTGTTCAAATGCAACAACATCTGGACAAATCCAGGCATGGGCTGACAAGGTGTCAAGTAACATTCACCCCGCACAAATGCCAGGCAGAGACTATCTCCAATAAAGCAATCCAACAGTTGGCCCTTGACATTCAACGGTGTTACCATCACCCCAGCCTCAATATCCTGGGGATTATCACTGACTGGAAACTCAACTGGACTTGTAATAGCTGCAAGAACAGATCAGAATCCTGCAGTGAGTACCTCCCCTCCTGACTCCCCAAAGCCTGTTCACTATCTACAAGGCACAAGCCAGGAGTGTGATGGAATACTATCCACTTTCCTTTGGAGCAGAAAAGGTTGAAAGGTGGGGGTGATGGAGGTGTATAGGATTAAGAGGAGCATGGAGGGGGGAGTTTCAAGGTGAAAGACAGATATTTTAGAGAGGATTTGAGGAAAGATGTTTTCACCCAGACGATGGTTGGGGGGAGCAGGGTCTGGAATGCACTCCTGGGGGGGTAGTTGAGGCTGAAATCTCAACATTTAAAAAGTACTTTACGAGCACTCAGTGTCATAACATTCCAGACTATGGGCCTAGGGTCAACTTAGTGTAGGTGTAGGATTTGGCAGATGGGCCAAAGGGCCTCTTTTGTACTCTACAATTCTATGATTTGATGAATGAGCTGGAATCAGGAAAGTGAAAGGAACAAGCATATTGTCATATCACAAAGAGGACTACAATTTCAAACAGATCCTGTACATGTGCCAAACAAACTCAATAGCAGCAATCCCACTAGGGCTCCATTGGACTCAGGTGTGAACAGCACTTAGCAGCAATGGAGCTGCTTTCCTCGTTACTGGAATCCTTCGAGGCAGAAGACGACCAGGTTTGTACCTGAGGGGGGATGAGGCAGAAGGAAATGTTAGCAACATGAGGTTAACAGGAACAAACATCAACAAAGTGCAAAACACAAAGACTCACAAACACAGGACAATCTTAAAAGACATCAGGGTGAATCATTCTTTCCTGGATGAAGAGGATGTCATTATTATTCATTAATGAAACGTTTCTGGTGGAATTATGAGATTTTATGTGATGGAATACTCCCCATTTGCCTGGATGGGGGCAGCTCCAACAACACTCAAGAAGCTGGACACCATCCTGGACAAAGCCCCCGCTTGGTTGGCACCACATCAGCAAACATTAGGGGTAGTGATGGTCTAGTGGCATTATCGCTAGACTGTTAACCCAGACACCCAGGTTTTGGTCTGGGCACCTGGGTTTGATTCCTGCCACAGCAGATGGTGGAATTTAAACTCAGTAAAGAATCGGGAATTAAGAGTTTAATGATGACCAAGAAACCATTTGTCAATTGTTGGAAAACAATTGTATCACTAATGTCCTTTAGGGAAGGAAACTGCCATCCTTCCCTGGTCTGGCCTACATGTGACTCCAGATCCACAGCAATGTGGCTGACTCTTAACTGCCCTCTGGGCAATTAGCGAGGGTCAATAAATGCTGGCCTGGCCAGTGATGCCCACGTTCTGTGAATGAATGAGAAAACTACCTTCTCCGCCACCAGTGCTCAGTAGCAGCAGTGTGTACCATCTACAAGATACACTGCAGAAATTCACCAAAGATCCTCAGACAGCACCTTCCAAACCCACGATTGAAAGTGAGGATTGCAGATGCTGGAGACCAGAATCAAAAAGTGTGGTGCTGGAAAAGCACAGCCAGTCAGGCAGCGTCCAACGAGCAGGAGAATCGATGTTTCGGGCATCAGCTCTCCATCAGAAAGGCTTTTTCAGCGCCACCCTTTTTGATAAATGACACACGGCAAAGCATTAATGACCAGATAAATATGACCAATAGGATTGACAGACAAATACCAACAGCGTGGGTTCAATTCCCACACCAGCTGAGGTGACCATGAAGGACTCTCCTTTTCAATCTCTCCCCTCACCTGAGGCATGGAAACCCTTAGATTAAACCACCACCATCGTCTCTCTCTCTCTCTGTTTCTCTGTCTCTCTCTGTTTCTGTCTCTCTCTCTCTCTTTCACAGCCCAATGGTCTGGTAACACTATGGTGACTTGACATTGTACTTAAGCCCCATTTGAGCAAAATATTACATAGGTCACTGTTGAAATAGAGTAATAGAAGGTCTATTATTAAAATAGTATTAAAGCTAATTAAAATGTGATTATTAACTGTTTCATCACTTTTTTTTAACATTTATTCACAAGATGTCACTGGCTAGACCAGTATTTATTGTCCATCCCGAATGGCCCAAAGAGCAGTTCACATTGAGAAGTATGGCGCTGGAAAAGCACAGCAGGACAGCCTACATCCAAGAATGTCACATTCCTGATGAAGGGCTTTTGCCCGAAATGTCGATTTTGAAGCTACTTGGATGCTGCCTGAACTGCTGTGCTCTTCCAGCACCACTAATCCAGAATCTGGTTTCCAGCATCTGCAGTCATTGTTTTTACCTAGGTGCAGGAGTAGGCCATTCTGCCCTTCGAGCCTGCACCACCATTCAATATGATCATGGCTGATCATCCTTAATCAGTATCCTGTTCCTGTCTTATCTCCATAACCCTTGATTCCACAATCCTTGAGAGCTCTATCCAACTCTTTCTTAAATGAATCCAGAGACTGGGCCTCCACTGCCCTCTGGGGCAGAGCATTCCACACAGCCACAACTCTCTGGGTGAAGAAGTTTCTCCTCATCTCTGTCCTAAAGAAGTTTCTCCTCACCTCTGCTCTTCGGATGCTGCCTGACCTGCTATGCTTTTCCAGCAATACACGTTTTTGACTCTAACTCTCTAGTATCTGCAGTCCTCACTTTCTCCAAAGGGCAGTTAAAGGGTGCTCATTGACCGAGTTGGACTTGTTTTGTCTTTAGTGTAGTGAACATACCCAAACAGCTCTCCACACAGCCTGGGGAGGTGTGCAAGTGTTGGAGCTGGAGTGGTTACACAGATTCAACAGTCATCACTATGCGTTAATAAAACATTACACCGTGAGTCTGGAGTCACATGTAGGCCAGACTGGGTAAGGAAGGCAGATTTCTTTTATTGAGTGACATTAATGAATCAGATGGGCTTTTCTGACAATCGACGTGATTGCATGATCACCTGTCAATTCTGGATAGTTTATAGAGTCATAGAGATGTACAGCATGGAAACAGACCCTTCGGTCCAACCCGTCCATGCTGACCAGATATCCCAACCCAATCTAGTCCCACCTGCCAGCACCCGGCCCGTATCCCTCCAAACCCCTCCTATTCATATACCCATCCAGATGCCTCTTAAATGCTGTGATTGTACCAGCCTCCACTACTTCCTCTGGCAGCTCATTCCATACACATACCACCCTCTGCATGAAAAAGGTGCCCCTTAGGTCTCTTTTATATCTTTCTCCTCTCACCCTAAACCTATACCCTCTAGTTCTGGACTCCCCGATCCCAGGGAAAAGACTTTGCCTAGTTATCCTACCCATGTACATTTTCACTTCTCCCTCAAAGACATCACAGATGGAGAAAAAAATAACAGCCGACCAGATCATTCCCGTAATGTAGGTTTGTTGGAAATTGTGTCTGGTGATTTTCTGCCAGTTTTCCTACAATCCGAAAGCCACAGCTGTAAAGCAGGGAGGGGTTTCCTGAGGTAGTGACAGGCGCTACAGAAATTCGAAGCCTGCTTGTCCTCCTTGGAGATATACAATGTCGTTGGGAGCAGTGACTCAGCAGATCCTGGAGTTGTGTCCTTCATTCAAGACTTTTAATTCAATCGATTTGTTTATTTTTGGTAGCGCAGAGTAATGTTTTATTAACGCATGGTGATGACTGCTGAGTCTATGTAACCTCCAAGAAGTCTATTGTTTTTCAGATTTCTTCCCAATACTCTGCGTGTTTTAATACTCCAGCTCCAACACTTGAACACCTCCCCAGGCTGTGTGGAGAACTGCCCGGGTATGTCCTCTACACTAAAGATTAGTCCAATGCGATGAATGAGCACCCCATCAGTCTATGGCAAGAACATGAGGTTGCAGGCAAGAAAGTGAGGTGGAGGGTGCTCATCAGATCAGCCAGCATCTGACTGAATGGTGAGCAGATTCAAGGGGCAGAGTGGCCTGCTTCTATTTGTAATCCTGATGCTGCTATGTCAATGATTAGATTAGATTCCTTACAGTGTGGACACAGGCCCTTCGGCCCAACTGGTCTACACTGACCCTCCGAGGAGTAACCCACCCAGACCCATTCCCCATGTTTACCCCTGACGGATGCACCTAACACTATGAGCAATTTAGCATGGCCAATTCACCTGACCTGCACATCTTTTGATTGTGAGAGGAAACTCACGCAGACACGGGGAGAATGTGCAAACTTCACACAGACAGTTGCCTGAGGCTGGAATCGAACCCAGGTCCCTGGTGCTGTGAGGCAGCAGTGCTAACCACTGAGCCACCGTGCCACCCCCAAATGATAGAAGGGGTCAGGGTAAGTGCTCTATTATACAAATGGAAAGAGGGAGAAACTCCAAGGAAGCACCATGCTCTCACATAATCAAATAGAGCAGGAGTAGGCCATTCGGCCCTTCGATTCTCCTCTCCCATTCAATATAATCAGGCTGGTCCTCTGACTTGTTCCTGCTTCCTCCCCCGTAGCCTTCAATCCCTGTCGACCTAAGAACCGTATCTAATTCCTTCTTGAAAACATCCAATGCTTTGGTCTCAACCACTTCCTGTGGCAGAGAATCCCACAGGATCCCCACTCTCTGAGTAAGGCATTTCTCCCCATCTCAGTCTGAAATGGCCCACGCCGTATCCTTAGATTGTGACCCCCTGGTCACCGGGAACCGGGAACATCCTTTCTGTGTTTACCCTGTCTAGCCGGGTTAGAATTTTATAGGTTTCTATGAGGTATGCACATCCCCCCCCAAATTCTTCAAACCACCAGTGATTGGCTTGAAATAAAAACTGAAGGACTACGGATGCTGTAATGAGAAAAAAAGAACTGAAATTGCTGGAAAATCTCAGCAGGTCTGGCAGCACCTGTGGAGAGAAATCAAAGTTAATGTTTTGGGTGGAATGATCCTTCCTTAGAACTGGGCAGTAGCTCTTGTGCATGTAACACACAGAAGGAAGTATGCAGGTACAGCAATTAATTAAGAAGGCAAGTGGACATTCAATCTTTATTGCAAGAGACTTTAAAACAGCAAAGCCCATGAATGACAGTGCAGCATGTTGGTGAGACTGCCACCTAGATTACTGTGTACAGTTGGACCCCTAGATTTAAGAAATATTAGACTGCCATTGGAGGCAGTTCAATAGACATTCATGAGGCTGATTCCTGGGATGAAGAGGTTGATTTAGCGGGAACAGCTAAACGGGTTAAGCCTTTATTTTGTAGAGTTTCGAAGTACAAGGGGTAATCTTATTGAAACCTACAAGATTACTACAAGAAAACCGACACGCACAGCCGGTTTCAAAACAGTTTCTACCTGACTGTTGTTAGAACACTGAATAGACTCACAAACTCTTAACATTCGCCTGTCCCTGTGTTTTTGTTTTTGCTGCTGTTTACCTATTATTTACTTATCTACGCTACTTAACTCTGTGATCTGCCTTTATCACAAGACAAAGCTTTTCACTGTGCCTCGGTACACGTGACAATCAATTCAATTCAATTCTATGAGGCTTTCACAGTGTAGATGTTGAGATGTTTCCACTAGTAGAGGAGGACCGAACATGGTTATCGAATAAGGGGGCAAACTGAAATGGGACGGTATTTCTTCTGCCAGAGGGTTCTGCGTGACTGGAATTTTCTACCCCAGAGAATTGTGGGGGCTAGATCACTGAAAGTCTTTAAAGAGGAGGTGGAGAGATGTTGAACCATTGAGAAGTTGAGGGCTATTAGGAGCCAGCGTGAAAGAGGACTGGGGTATTCAACCACTCGTTGAATGATGGATGAGAGGGGCCAAATGGTCAACAACCGATCCAATTTCTTATGTTCTTGTGCTCAGCAATAACCTGCTCAGTGACGCCCAGTTTGGGCTCCACCAGGGCCACTTAGCTCCTGACCTCATCACAGCCTTGGTTCAAACATGGACAAAGGGGCTGAATCCTAGATGGGAGGGGAGAGAGGGAGACAGCCCTTGACATCAAGGCTATGTTTGACTGATGAATGCAAAATGCTGTGGATTCAGGAAATATAAAATAAAAACAGATCTTCTTCGGAACAAGTCACATCAGACTTGATGAAACGTTAACTCTGTTTCTGAGGGAAACCTCCAGATCACCTGCAATTGCAGACTTGAGCAGGGGGGGGGGGGGGGGGGGGGTGGAGAATGGTTTACGTGGGTCTGCAAGGGTTAATACTGAGGAATGACAAAAGCACCACCCATTGTGATGATCTTTGTCATGATCGATGCACTAGGAGTTCCTGTGTGGGGCCCTTCCTGTGGTGCAGTGGGAATGGCCCCACCTCTGGACTGGGAGGCCAGGGTTCAGGCTGCACCTGCTCCAGAACATAGAATATAGAACGTTACAGCGCAGTACAGGCCCCTCAGCCCTCGATGTTGCCCCGATCTGTGAAACCAATCTGAAGCCCAACTAATCTACACTATTCCATTATCATTCATATGTTTACCCAATGACCATTTAAAGTTGGCGAGTACACTACTGTTGCAGGCAGGGTGTCCCACGCCCCTACTACTCCCTGAGTAAAGAAATTACCTCTGGCATCGTCCTATATCTATCAATCCTTGGCTTAAAGCTATGCCCCCTCGTGCTAGCCATTACCATCCAAGGGGAAAGGCTCTCACTGTCCACCCTATCTAATTCTCTGATCATCTTGTATGCCTCTATTAAGTCACCTCTTAATCTTCTTCTCTCGAACAAAAACAGCCTCAAATCCCTCTGCCTTTCCTCAGAAGACCTTCCCTCAAAACCAGGCAACATCCTAGTAAGTCTCCTCTGAACCCTTTCCAATGCTTCCCCATCCTTCCTGTAATATGGTGACCAGAACTGCACGCAATACTCCAAGTGCAGCCACACCAGAGATTTGTACAGCTGCAGCATGACCTTATGGTTCCAAAACTCAAGCCCTCTACCAATAAAAGTTAACACATCGTACACATTCTTAAAACCCTATCAACCTGGGTGGCAACGTTCAAGGATCTATGCACATGGACACCGAGATCTCTCTGTTCATCCACAGTACCAAGAATCTTACCATTAGCCCAATACTTTGCATTCCTGTTACTCCTTCCAAAGTGAATCACTTCACACTTTTCTGCATTAAACTCCATTTGCCACCTCTCAGCCCAGCTCTGCAGCTTACCTATGTCTCTCTGTAGCCTACAACATCCTTCGGTACTATCCATACCTCCACCGACCTTAGTGTCATCCACAAATTTACTAACCCATCCTTCCAGAGATGTGTAATAATGACTCTGAATACACCGTAAAAAAAATGAGTGACAATGTATCATTCAATTCAATTAGAAAAATAAGTTAATTTTTTTAAAATGAGGGAGTGCTGTGAGGGGCCCTCTTGTGGTGCAGTAGTAGTGTCTCTACCTCTGAACCAGGAGGTCTAGGTTCAAGTCCCACCTGTTCCAGAGACGTATAATAACATTTCTGAACAGATGGATAAGGAAGATATTTATAAATCACCACAAAACGTTCTGGGCTGGTGAGAATTAAGGCATTGGAATGGGTTCAGCAAGAGTTTGCAAGGATGAAGGACTTCTGATCAGACCGGAGAGGGTGGGACTGTTCTCCCTGGAGAAGGTGGGATTTGATTGAGCTGCTCAATATCACAAGATGTCTGCTGGGGGGTGGGAAGACTGTTCCCATGAGTGGAAGGATCAAGAGCAAAAGGGCACCAGGGAAAGGAATGATGGCAACGTGAGGAGGAACCTTCTCACACAGCAAGGAGTTAACATCTGGAATGCAATGCCTGAGTCTGTGGTGGAGGCAGGTTCATTCGAGGTTTTCAAAAGATAAATAGCTGAGTGGAAAAGATTTGCAAAGTTAAGGGGAAAAGGCCAGGGGAATGGGAGTAGGTGAGTTCCTTTTATAATGAGCTAACATGGATACAGTGGCTAAATGGCTTCATTCCGTACCGAATCTTGGTATCGCAGTGAGAGTGGGATGTAGTAGTTGTTTTGGGTAGAGGGGTGGAGGGAGGGTTTTGGTTGTGTGATCCATTCACACCAATGAGGTAATTACAGCATGACAACGCGGGGGAGCATTGTAAAGGAGGGCTCTGCTCCACCAAGAAACATACGAAGGAATTAATGAAACTTACCAAGATGTAAAGCCAAGCCCTCCTGCTGATTGTTTTCTTAAATATCAGAATAAAAAGGCAGACACGTTGCACAGTGGTGATGCATATTCTACAAACCGAGGAGTCGAGTAGCATGTGTGTGACTCCCTCTGGTGGTGTGTGGTCTAGGGTGCATGAAGTCAAAAATCACACGACACTGATTTACAGTCCAACAAGTCTCACCAGGTCTCTGAAAGCTTGTGGTGTTGGACTGTAACCTGGTGGGGTGTGATTTTTTGACTTTGCCCACCCCAGTCCAACACCGGCTCCTCCACGTACCGGCTACGGTATGTGTCACTTCTTAGGAGCGGTTTTAAAAGAATGCTGGGGGCCATGGGGAGGTGTCCAGGAATATCTTTGGTAAACATATCAACTGGGGATCTCTGCACGGTAGCCGGCCCTCCTATATGCCTGGGAGACATGACTACTGCAAGTCCCTTGAGCAGTTTGACAGGCTCCACATGAGATACATTCGGAATATCGTGGCTGTGAGTGTGAGGACAAGCTCCCATGAATGCTCTAATGACACTCATGTCCTTCAAGGTAAGGAATCCAGCATCCTGGCCTTTACGTGACTCCAGACCCACAGCCAATGTAATTGACTCTTAACTGCCCTCCGGGCAATTAGGGATGTGCAATAAATGGTGGACTGGACAGTGATGCCCTCATTCCATGAATGAATTATTTTAAAGAAAGAAGACAAAGTAGTGAAGGCAGCCATGTTTTCACAACTGAAAGGTGGACAGTACCTAGCAGCCAGTCAAAGACTCCTCGAAACCAAGCCTCAGGAAAAGAGGTCAGTCGGCTTTGGAGGAAGAAATGATTTGAGGAATGATCTCAAGTGGTCATATTCCTGAGAGAAGGCTGAGGGGGTACCTGATTGAGGTGTACAAAGTTTTGAGGGGCTATGGCTAGGGGAAATCATAATATCTCTACAGTATGGAAGCAGACCATTTGGCCTATTGAGTCCACCCTGACCCTCCAAAGAGCATGCCACCTGCCTGAGAACCCTGCTTTTTCCGTGGTTAATCCACCCTACAAGCTGGATACTATGAGCAATTTCCCATATATTTGTGGGCAGCACGGTGGCACAGTGGTTAGCACTGCTGCCTCACAGCGCCAGAGACCCGGGTTCAATTCCCGCCTCAGGCGACTGACTGTGTGGAGTTTGCACATTCTCCCTGTGTCTGTGTGGATTTCCTCCCACACTCCAAAGATGTGCAGGTCAGGTGGATTGGCCATGCTAAATTGCCCGTAGTGTTAGGTAAGGGGTAGATGTAGGGGTATGGGTGGGTTGCGCTTCGGCGGGGCGGTGTGGACTTGTTGGGCCAAAGGACCTGTTTCCACACTGTAAGTAATCTTATCTAATCTGCACATTTTTGGACTGGGGGAGGAAACCGGAGCATCCAGAGGAAACCCACACAGACACAGGGGGGGGTGGAGTCTATTTTTGTAAATGACTCCTGCGCTCTCTCCAGTACATCCACATCATTATTGTAATGTGGTGGGGAGAATGTGTAATCTCCACACAGAGAGTCAGCTGAGGGTAGAATCGAACCCGGGTCTCTGGAGCTGTGAGGCAGCAGTGCTAACCACTGAGCCACCGTGCTGCCCTGGAGATAGGGCCAAAGACTCCACCTGAGTGAATGAGTCAATAACCAGGGGGCATTTTTTTAAGGTAAGGAACATGAAGTTTGGAGGGAATTTGGGGAAAATCTTTTTCACCCAACAGATGATGGGAACCTGAAACCCGCTGCTTAAAAAGGTGACAGGGGCAGGAACCTTCAAGACATTTAAGAAGTGCAAAGACTAATACTTTAGTATTAATAGGAGCATAGAGTACTAGAGCAGGGAGGTGACAATAGTTAGACCTCAGCTGGAATAATGTGTTCAGTTGTGGTCACCACATTACAGTAAGGATGTGAATGCATTGGAGAGAGTGCAGGAACCATTTACAATAAATAGTTTCAGGGATGAGGAACTTCAGTGATGAGGATAGAATGAAGGAGTTGAGGAGAGTTCCCCATTAGAAGTCACACAACACCAGGTTATAGTCCAACAGGTTTATTTGAAATCATAAGTTTTCGGAGCTCTGCCCCTTCATCAGATCCCCTCCATGTCATGGCTTCCCCTCGGAGAGAGGTCTGATAGAGTGGGCTGGGTGAGGCAGGTAGGGTGAAGCTGTTCCTGCTTCACAGAAACAAGAACAAGAGGGGCTTAGGTTTAAAGGGAGATGCAAACAAAGCAAGGATGTTGGCAAAAACATCTTTCTCGCTCAGCGAGTAGTTAGGGTGTGGACTGCAATGTCTGGAAAAGTGGGGGAGGCAGTTTCAACTGAGGCATTCAAGGGGGGCATTGGCTGGCTATTTGGATAGAAATGGCGAGCAGGGAAATGGGGCAAAGGCAAGAGATTGGCACTAGGGGATAGAACCGTGCAGGCACGATGGGCCAAACAGCCTCCTTCTGCACCGTAATCATTCTGTGATCACAAAAACAAACCGTTGACAGCGATTTCTGTTTGCATGGGCTCATTGTGCAGCTTTCATCCTCAGTAATCTGCAGTGAAGTCCAAATGAGTTTCGCAAAGTCTAAAATGTCAACAGATCAAACCATGACTGAATTGTATATTTCAATACCGGCTTATTAATGAGAGCAACATTTGCCTTTGTGCAAACGTTCCTTTGTCACAACTCTCTTTGTCTGAGCAATAATCTTCCATAATCTACTCTGAAGCAGCATCTCCATTTTTTTATATTGGTTTTTAACATTTACTGTCTGGTCAAGTTTGAAACCCTTAAGGTATAAAACACCAGCATCCGTTGTAAATCCCACTGCCACCCCTTCTCATTAATTAGCCCACTATAAATAAACACTATCTAGGAGGCTTCACACCATAGATGCAATTAGGCGACACTGTAATTTGAGCCCCATAATGCCTCATTTTAAGATTTAATTAGAGGCTAATTACACACAATTAATAGGTGAAATCAGAATATTTTCTATAGTATTGTTTCTATAGCAACACAAGCTACAGCTTATGTGACAGGCTGATGGGTGTAAAATTATGCCTTTTCATGGACTTCAATGACTAATTTTGTCACACATTTTGGTTTCCGTGCATATTGTATCAAAATACCGTGTTCCGATACAGTTGTCATTAACTTCTGTCTTCTGCAAACTTACCTGATAGCTTGTAATTACAGCATATAAGTACTTGCACATTACTGAAATCTGCTACTCCTCACAGTTCCTGGTAATTAGAAAGCTCACAAGAACAGAGCATTAGGAGAATAATTTAGGAACACTAATATCAACTTTATGTGGAAAAGCAGGGTCATTATCAAGTAATTACCACCCCTGCAAAGCAGGTGTACGTACTTATCATAAATGGGAGCATTTGTAAGAAAGCTCTCTCCCTGTCTCACATAGCAAACCAGCAGGCAACACACGCACTCACTCACTCACTCTCTCTCTCTCTCTCTCTCTCTCACACACACACACACACACACACACACACACTCTCTCACTCACTCACTCACTCACTCACACACACTCTCTGGGAGTGAGGGACAATTGACAGTCCATTCCTGATTATAGAGCTGCAGTAGGAACTAATAATTCTCAAAACAAAAATGCCTTACATACAAAAATCCCATAATTGTGGTTCCCTGCAGGAATGTCAGCCTTGGGATCCATCATTCTGTGCTGTCTCTAAAGAAACAATGGGCATTTCATCTGAAAATCAGATTGTGAGTGCAGATGAATAACCCAAGCAGCTACCAACATGGGCATTTTCAATCAATTTAATATCTTTTTTTTAACAATATGCGCAGAAATTGCTTACTGAATGCTATTTTGCTAAGCGCTTGCTAGGGACATAGTTGGATGGCAGCTTTGTGGTATCGAGTTGATGCTGACAGTATGGGAGTAATTCCCGTCCCAGCTGAGGTTATAGTGAAGGTCCCTTATCTGTGGTGAACCTCTGCTTAGACCACCACCAGTTGTCTCTCTGTCTCTAACGAGGGAGCACTCCTCTGGGATTATCTTGACTCGGGCCTGCAAAGGATTTGAAATTCCCAATGCTCTAT
This sequence comes from Chiloscyllium punctatum, assembly GCF_047496795.1. Classification (NCBI taxonomy): domain Eukaryota; kingdom Metazoa; phylum Chordata; class Chondrichthyes; order Orectolobiformes; family Hemiscylliidae; genus Chiloscyllium; species Chiloscyllium punctatum. The sequence goes on from NC_092743.1 coordinate 6,788,696, forward strand.
AAAACTTGCAGAAATGTAGGTGCAGTGAAAAAATATTTTCAAGCTGGCTGGAACTGGCCATCGTAGGGAGTACACTGGTGATACAAAGCCAGCTACTGCTCACTGGCTGACACCTCTCATTGCCAAGTCAACGCGGGTTGTGGTTTCAAGTCCCACTCAGCAGTTTGACCTCAGAGAAATGAAGGAAAGCAAGCTAAAGCAGTGCTGAGGAAGTGCTGCACTGTCACAGAGTCATCGAGTCATACAGCACAGAAACAGACCCTTCAGTCCAACTCATTTGTGCCGATCAGACATCTTGATCTAACCTAGTCCCATTTGCCAGCATTTGGCCCTTATTCCTCTAAACCCTTCCTATTCACAACTGAAACCTAGCAGCTGGGTCAAAAGCTTCTCGAAACTGAGCCTCAGGAAATGAGGCAAGTCTGCCTTGAGCTGGGAGGAAGAAATTATTTGAGAAATGTTCGCAAGTGGTTGTATTCCTTATTGAAGGCTGAGGGGGTATCTGATTCATCGACCCATCCAGATGCCTTTTAAATGCTGTAATTGTACCAGCCTCCACCAACCACTTCCTCTGGCAGCTCACTCCACACATGCACCACCCTCTGTGTGAAAAAGTTGCCCCTTAGGTCCCCTTTAAATCTTGCCCCTCTCACCTTAAACCTATGCCCACTATTTCTGGACTCCCCCATCTCAGGGAAAAGACCTTGGCTGTTCACCCTATGCATGCCCCTCATGATTTTAAAAACCTCTATAAGGTCACCCCTCTGCCTCCGACGCTCCAGGGAAAACAGCCCCAGCCTGTTCAGCCTCTCCCCATAGCTCAAACCCTCCAACCCTGGCAACATTCTTATAAATCTTTTCTGCATTCTCGTAAATTTAACAACATCCTTCCTATAGAAGGACCACCAGAATGGAACATGGTACTCTAAATGTAGCTTTATCAATATCTTACACTTGTGCCTTGTAGATGGTGGACAGGATTTGAAGAGTTAGAAGGTGAGTTACTTGCTGCTGGATTCCTAGCCTCTGACCTGTTCTGGTAGACACTATATTTATATGGCTTATTAATGGTAAACCCTACATCCCACCCCAGGATATTGATAGAGGGGAATTCAGTGATGTTAAGACAATTGAATGTCAAGGAGTGATTATTGGACTACCTCTCATTGGTGGTGGTCATTGCCTGGTATTTCTGTGGCATGAATGCTACTTGTCACTTGCCAGCTCAAGCCTGGATATTGTCCAGACCTTGTTGCACTTGGTCATAGACTGAGCTTCCACAGCCCTCCCTGGTAGAGAATTCCAAAGGTTCACAACTCTCTGAGTAAAATACTTTCTCCCAATCTCAGACCTAAATGACATTCCCCCTATTTTTATGTTGTACCCTGATTCCAGAATCCTTGACCAGGTGAAACATCTTACCTACTTCTCTCCTGACTTTCTCTTTCAGTATTTTGTAGGTTTCTATGAAATCACTCCTCAGTCTGCAAAACTCTGATGAATACAGGCCCAGTTTTCCCAATCCCTCTCCATAGTTCAGTCCCACCATCCCAGGAACAAGTCTGGGAAACCTTTGGGCAATAATATCTTTCCTGAGATAAGCAGACCAAACCTGCACACAGTACCCCAGGTGTGGGTCTAACCAAGCTCCTATACAATTGGAGCAAGAGTTCACTGCTCCTGTACTCAAATCCTCTGAAATAAAGGCTAACATTCCAATAGCCTTCCTAATAACTAGTTGCAGCTATGTTAAGATTTAGTGATTTATCTACAAAGGCACCTAGGTCCCTTTGTCAACTGCACTTTCCAACTTCTTACTATTTAAGAAATACTCTGTCCATCTCATCTTTCCTCCAACCTCACATAACCTCACATTTATCCACAACCTATTCCATTTGCCATATCTTTGCCCCTTCACTAATCCTGTCCAAACTCTTCTGAAGCTGCTCTACATCTTCCTCACAACACACATTGTTGTGTAGTATTGTCTCATCTGCAATTTTGGAAAGATGATATTTACTGCCCCAGAAACAGTTGTCTGATCCACTGAGCATGCAGTCTCCTGTAAGTGGAATGCCACAAGGATTGATGCTGGGTCCAGTACTTTTCATAATTTACATAAATGATTTGGATGCGAGCATAAGAGTTATGGTTAGTAAGTTTGCAGATGACACCAAAATTGGAGGTGTAGTGGACAGCGAAAAAGGTTACTTCAGATTACAACGGGATCTTGACCAGATGGGCCAATGGGCTGAGAAGTGGCAGATGGAGTTTAATTTAGATAAATGCGAGGTGCTGCATTTTGGGAAAGCAAGTCTTAGCAGGACTTATACACTTAATGGTAAGGTCCTAGGGATTGTTGCTGAACAAAGAGGCCTTGGAGTGCAGGTTCATAGCTCCTTGAATGTGGAATTTCAGGTAGATAGGATAGTGAAGAACGCATTTGGTATGCTTTCCTTTATTGGTCAGAGTACTGAGTACATGAGTTGGGAGGTCATGTTGCGGCTGTACAGGTAATTGTTTAGGCCACTGTTGGAATATTGCATGCAATCCTGGTCTCCTTCCTATCGGAAAGATGTTGTGAAACTTGAAAGGGTTCAGAAAAGATTTACAAGGATGTTGCCAGGGTTGGAGGATCTGAGCTATAGGGAGAGGTTGAATAAGCTGGGGCTGTTTTCCCTGGAGCGTCGGAGGATGATTGGTGACCTTACAGAGGTTTATAAAGTCATGATGGGCATGGATAGGATAAAGAGACAAAGTGGAGTGGGGCATACAGAACTAGAGGGCATAGATTTCGGGTGAGAGGGGAAAGATATAAAAGAGACCTAAGGGCCAACTTTTTCACACAGAGGGTGGTACATGTATGGAATGAGCTGCCAGAGGATGTGGTGGAGGCTGGTACAATTGCAGCATTTAAAAGGCATCTGGATGGGTATATGAATAGGAAGGGTCTGGATTAGTGGTGCTGGAAGAGCACAGCAGTTCAGGCAGCATCCAAGTAGCTTCGAAATTGATGTTTCGGGCAAAAGCCCTTCATCAGGAATAAAGCCCTGATGAAGGGCCTTTGCCTGAGACGTCGATTTCGAAGCTACTTGGATGCTGCCTGAACTGCTGTGCTCTTCCAGCACCACTAATCCAGAATCTGGTTTCCAGCATCTGCAGTCATTGTTTTTACCACATATGAATAGGAAGGGTTTGGAAGGATACGGGCCAGGTGCTGGCAGGTGGGACTAGATTGGGTTGGGATATCTGGTCAGCATGGACGGGTTGGACCGAAGGGTCTGTTTCCATGCTGTACATCTCTATGATTCTATAACTATTGCTTTTCCATTCTTCTCCTTCCCCAACCACCCCCCCCCCCCCAACCCCTGTTGAATCGCCAATGGTACCGTGAGGAACTCTGTGGAAACATCATTCACACCAGTTTCCAAAACGGACTGTCAATTAGCAAGCACAATAAGGAGTCTGTGATGTGAACACATCCCTACACATGCTACTGGTGTAATCCTCTGCCTCGCAGATACACAACAGTAACTCCAGATGTTGCTAAAGTTCTGAAATCCAGAGCTCATGTTTGTGGAGATACGTTTGTCTGGAACACATGGTACGTCTGTGACTTCATACATACTGTAAGATGTTGTTGTGGTTCTGTTCGCCGAGCTGGGAATTTATGTTGCAGACGAAACATCTGCAAGACAAATTCCCAGCTCGGTGAACAGGACCACAACAACGAGCACTCGAGCTACAAATCTTCTCACAAACTTTGAACTGTAAGATGTACACTCCACATGACCCAATTGGCCTGCCATCTTATAACTCCAAAAATTATTCATTATCCTTAGAATAATTATGGACTTACTATGAAAACTTAGCAAGTTATTTCTCAGAAAGAGATAGAAAAGAAGTAATGACATGAACAACACAAACTAAACAGTTTCACTTTAAAGGTTAGAATTATTGACTAAACCTACTCACCAATCAGCTGCTTTCCCTGCACTCATAGTGTTACACTGATGTTCCCAATATAAATAGGCTTTTCAATCTGTGCCACCTCACACTCTAGACATTTGATCTTTGGACACAAACCTTAATTAAAGCCCCTCTTCTCCCAACTGCACCAACTCCCACTTTGACACAAATTCCCTGATCCTCACCCTGTCTCAGTCTCACTCAGGCAAGGTCTCCCTCACTCTGAGTGCTCCCACACTCTCTAAGCCTAACCTTCGGGGGGGGGGGTCAGGATCTGAGCTGGTGATGGTTCCAGGACACTCCATCTGAGGGATCTTCTGTCCACGATCAAGGAGGGGGGTGAGTCGGGCAGGAGGAGTGGTGGTGGACACGATGGTGGTGGAGAGATGGAGTCACGGACAATGGTGAGGAGGAAGTGAGACCGAGGGATTTACAGCACAATAAAGAGTGGGAGTTAGTCTGTTGGTGAAATGTGATGTGTCAGGCAACGCTACAGGAATGCTCTTAATCTTCTCCTGTAGGCCACCTTTAAGTACATTTAAGTCGTCTTATGGACGTACATGGAATAGTGTAGGTTAGATGGGCTTCAGATTGGTATGACAGGTCGGTGCAACATTGAGGGCCGAAGGGCCTGTACTGCGCTGTAATGTTCTACGATCTATGATGTGGAGGTGCTGGTGTTGGACTGGGGTGGACAAAGTTAAAAATCACACAATGCCAGGTTATAGTCCAACAGGTTTATTTGGAAGCACTAGCTTTCCGAGCACTGCTCCTTCATCAGATGGTTGCTGTCAACAGCCTCCTGACAAAGGAGCAGCACTTCCAAAGCTAGTATTTCCAAATAAACCTGTTGGGCTATAACCGAGTGTTGTGTGATTTTTAACTTTCCCCTGTCAGGGCCAGGATTCTCTGGTAATGGGAGGTGAAGGGTTCGGCGTCCTTCTCTCCCATATGGACTCTCTCAGCCACCCCTACCTAGGCCTCCTGCATGAGGGGAAGGGGACAAAGCACATTGAGTGAGCTGAAATGGGGTAACAGGGCTGGTAATGCTGAGGGAGGTGAGGCGAAAATGGAAGCTGTTCTGAGTGGGCAAGGAGGCAACCTAAGGGCATGTGGGGTGAGTAGGGCATGGGAGTTGGGGGGAGGTGGGGGGATGGCTGCAGGGTGAGGGTGGATGGGAAGAGGTGAGTGTGAGGTGGCAGAGAGAGAGAGAGAGAGGAGTTATCACGTATCTTGGTGACCAGTGACTCAGGGACAGCAGTGACTCAGGGAGGGGGCTTGGAACCAGGCTGCCTGTGGGCTGCTGGTGCAGCCTTCTCTCAGCTGGTCTTGAGGGAAGAGGTCAGGCCTCATCGGCACTACCACCTCCCCATTCCTCTTTCCCAAGATCTCAGGTCCCTGCCTTTTCTCTGGCACAGTCAGAATCAGGGTGTGACTGAGCTGAGCAGTTCCGAAACACCAGTGTTCATCCAGTGGCACAGTGGGGCCTGTGACATACGGCACAGACCCAGGGGATTCCTGCCCTTTGGTCTCACTGATTGGTGAGTCGTTTTGGGAATGGTGCACGGTAACATCGCAGAGGGCTATAGAGGCTGGGTCCTTAAAAACCTACCCACTTTAGCCTGTAATCAGGAAGGGGAATCAAGGGTTATGGGGAAAGGCAGGAAAGTGGAGCTGAGGATTACCAGATCAGCAATGATCTCATTGAATGGCGGAGCAAACTCGATGGGCTGAATGGCCTGTTCTGCTCCTACATCTTATAACCTTAGCATCAGATTAGGCTGGAATCAGATATGACAGACTGCATAGGATGGGGAAGGTACTTAATACAGTGAGTTGGATAAGACAGGGTGAGAAATTATGACTAGAACTCTCTTCCATAAATAGCAGTGAATGCTGGATTAGTTGTTCATTGTAAATCTGAGAAAGATAAAGGTTTGTTAAGCAAAGATGTTAAAGGATATGGGCCAAAGGCAGCTATATGGAGTTAGGCCACAGATCAGCTATGATTTCACTGAATGGTGTAACAGGCTCGATGGGCTGAATGGCCTCCTGGATTAGTGGTGCTGGAAGAGCACAGCAGTTCAGGCAGCATCCAAGGAGCTTCGAAATCGACGTTTTGGGCAAAAGCCCTTCTTCATCCCCTCCCCCACTCACCCATTGTACTCTATGCTACTTTCTCCCCATCCCCACCCTCCTCTAGCTTATCTCTCCACGCTTCAGGCTCACTGCCTTTATTCCTGATGAAGGGCTTTTGCCCGAAACGTCAATTTCGAAGCTCCTTGGATGCTGCCTGAACTGCTGTGCTCTTCCAGCACCACTAATCCAGAATCTGGCTTCCAGCATCTGCAGTCATTGTTTTTACCTTTTGGCCTCCTCCTGTTCCTATGTTCCTGTATAACTGACAAGACCTTGCAGTGAAAATCCCACTAAAAATGTCAACGCAACTGAGACTTTGTCAGAGAAAAAAACCCACAAGATTTGGCCCAACCAGTTTGCTGGTTATCCTGATTTTCACATCAGCTGGAGTTAGGCAGTGCCAGGATCACACAGAGCTGAAAAATGTGTCCAGAATCACACACACCAGATAGTGAGCTGCTGAATTGGAGTTCACACTGTTCCACAGGCAATTACAACGTTCACTCTCCACCTTAGCCGTCGCACGGTTAGTTTCAGCGGTTTCACTGCTTGTTTTTGTACGAAGGGCTTGGATGAGTTGTTGCTGAAGTGGCCAGTTGACATCGTTGGTTTAACTTGCCGTTGTTAACTGGAATGACCATCAGTACATTTTGTAAAGATGTAAATAGCACTGACAGCATGATTGAGGAATTAAATATTGCAACACACAGTGAGGAACTAATGAAGATTCACTTTACACTCTTGGTCATTAATCTTTGATAGCCACCTTATTGTCTCTGACTAGAAGATTAATAGGTGACCGAGGTGACTGGAGGAGATGGTCAATCATACAAAGAGAACGTGTTCTTTGTCTTTTGGAACAAACCAGGCAGCACCTTCAACGTTCTGAGGCAATGTATTCAAGCGTTTCTTCACTCAAAGCATGAGGCAGACATCATAAGACCATGAGATAAAGGAGCAGAATAAGGCCGTTTAGCCCACTGAGTCTGCTCAGCCATTCTCAACCCCATTCTCCTGCCTTCTCTCTGTAACCTCTGATCCCCTTGGACGGGTATATGAATAGGAAGGGTTTGTAGGGATATGGGCCGGGTGCTGGCAGGTGGGACTAGATTGGGTTGGGATATCTGGTCGGCATGGACAGGTTGGACCGAAGGGTCTGTTTCCATGCTATACATCTCTATGACTCTATGACTCTAATGAAGAACCTGTCTCTCTCTGCCTCTCATACACTCAATGACTTGGCCTCCACAGCCTTCTACAATAATGTGTTCCACAGAGTCACCACCCTCTGGCAGAAGAAATTCCTCCTCATCTCCATTCTAAAGGGTCATCCCTTCCCTCTGAGACTGGGCCCTCCTACTGGTGAAAACATCTTCTCCATGTCCACCCTATCAGGGCCTCTCAGTATTCTGTAACTTTCAATCAGGACTCCCCCCATGCTTCTAAACTCCACTGAGTACAGACCCAGAGTCCTCAACTGCCCCTTCACATGACAAGTCCTCCACTCTTGGGATTATTCTTGCACACCTCCCTTCTGGACTCCCTCCAACACCAGCACATCATTCCTGAGATACAGGGCCCAAAACTGCTCACAATATTCTAAATGTGGTCTGACCAGAGTCTAATATGGCCTCAGCAGAATGAGCCCACTCTTGTATTCCAGCCCTCTCACATCGGGAATTCCCTCTCAGCACCGAAAAGAAAACAGTGAAGGCAGGAGCTTATTAGAAATCCCAGAGCTGGTTCGAGGGTGGGAAGATGGAGTTAGGATAAAGTGAGACATCACTCAGAGATTCTCACTGGGGAACCTGTCACCCCTTACGGATCAGTAAGAAGGTTTCCGAGGTCTAAGAGTCATAGAGATGTACACCACGGAAACAGATCCTTCGGTCCAACTTGAGCACAAATGATTGAAGCCTCCAGGTCATTCCAAATCTTAATAACTATGGGCCATCAGTTATTCCTGTAATAGAACAGGTCTCCCATGATCTCTGTCCCTCACCCATGACCCAGCAAATCACTCTCACAGCTCAATATTAAAGCTAAACTGCTGACGTTCTTTCAATATCTTTCACTGATAGATCCAGTCCTAAAGTGTTATTGTGTGATGGTGTGATTTATTGTCACTCTCCCTCAGTGAAAGTCCCTCCATCAGAAGGTCAGTTGTAGGAATCTTCACTATTACTGGGTTCAGCTCCAATCGTAACTGCTCAAGTACAGAGCAATGGGCAGTGTATCACTCAGCAGGCTGAAATTCAATACATAGAGCACACACTAAACCTTCTCTCTCACCCAGAGTCCTTTCTCTCTCTCTATCCTTCACCCAGAGTCCTCTCCCTCTCTCTCACACACACCCAGAGTCCTCTCTCTCTCTGTCCCTCACCCAGAGTTCTCTCTGTATCTCACTCAGAGTCCTCTCTCTCTCTCTGACCCTCTCCCAGAGTCCTCTCTCTCTCTGACCCTCACCTAGAGTCCTCTCTCTCTTTGTCCCTCATTCAGAGCCCTCTCTCTCTCTCTTTCTCTCTCTCCCTCACCCAGTGTCCTCTCTCTCTCTCTATCTCTCACCTAGAGTTCTTTCTATACCTCACCCAGAGTCTTCTCTCTCTCTGACCCTCACCCAGAGTCCTCTCTCTCTTTCTCTCTCTCCCTCACCCAGTGTCCTCTCTCTCTCTATCTCTCACCTAGAGTTCTCTCTGTACCTCACCCAGAGTCCTCTCTCTGTCTTTCACCCAGACTCCTCTCTTTCTCTCCCTCACCCAGAATCCTGTCTCTTTCTGGCTCTCACTCTTACTCTGTCTCTCCCCTGGAGTCGCTCTCTCTCTCTCTCTCTCTCTGTCGCCCTGTCTCTCTCTCTCTCTCTCTCTCTCTTTGCCTCTCTCCTACCCTGGAGTCCTCTCTCTCTCTCACAGCCTGGAACAATTCTGAAGTAGGGTCACTGGATGTGAAACATTATCTCTATTTTTCTCTCCATAGATGTTGCCAGACCTGCTGAGTTTCTCCAGCAATTTGGGTTTTTGTTTGATCTCCAGCACCTTCCTACAGTGAGCTATGACAATAATGGTTGCAGATGTCCCATCCATTTGCACTGCAGTACTGGGCTCCCCCAGCATTGAGGATGGGGATATTTGTGTTGTCTCTTCCTCCAATGAGTTGTTTAATTGTCCATTCACAACTGAATGTGGCAAGACTGCAGAGCTTCGATTTAATCTGTGTGACTGTTTTGCTTTTGCTAAGACTAAACAATGGTTGAAATGCAATTAATTGAATTTTTAAAACAATTATATAGGTTGGTTGAGATAAAAGACACCATTTTTAAAAGAGATGCTGGATTATACACTGCATAGTAATCGACCTGCCTTGTAAGGTGTAATGTAAATCCAATTTCCTAAATACTACAATTTCACTCACAATTTGTACTGTCATCTTAATGCATTGTGCTTGGTTAATGGAGGAAAATCCACTTCAAGATTTAAAAGTTAAATGTTATTCAACGGAACTAAAAAAACCTATCATAACTCCTTCAAATAAATTTCCAATAAAACAGCTTGTGTTGTTATAGATTTTATATCAAACACAAGCCTAATCATAAGTCATCAAGAAGGCTCACTGTTGTAAAAGGCACAGAATTACGTTCTGGATTGGAACAGTCATCGAGATGATTTTGTAAGAGAGAGAGAAACATGACTCCCATCACTGCACCATTTCTAACAATATAGACTGCAGCCTCAGATGAAATATGTGCAGGTTTCACAAAATGGAATTTGCAGTTTGTAAACTGCACAGACAGAACCGCAATAGTATTTGGCACCTTTTATTTTAACAATGGAAAATTGAGTCCAGATTCCAGAGGCAACTGGAACAAATTCCTGCAGATGCCGGAATCTGTACTGAAAACAAAAAATGCTGGAGGTCAGAGTGGGTCGGGCAGTATCCATGGATTCCGTGATATTCCAGCATGTTCTGTTTTCAGTTCCCGCAGGAATGTCTGAAATTATTGATTACAGAGAAATACTCATCTCAATAAAACAACAACCTGAGTTTATATTGTGCCTTTAACATACTAAGGTGTAACACAGGAGTGTGAACAAACACAATTTGAAACTGATCCCTAGATTAGGGATTATTAGGGACGGGTAGCCAAAAGTCTGGTCATAAAGGCAGAAACATAGATGATAGGAGGCTGCCATTCAGCCCATTGACCCCAATACACCATTCAACTTGACAATGGCTGCTGCTCTGTCTCAGCACACCACTCCCATACTCTCCCCGAATCATTGACAATCAATTTCTTTCTTAAGCCCATTTAGTAACTTGCCTCTCCAACCTTCTAGAGTCAAGAATTCCACAGGTTCCACATCCATTCATTTAGTCTGTCCTGAATTCCTGGATTCCTGAAGAAGGGATCATGCCCGAAATGTCGATTCTCCTGTTCCTTGGATGCTGCCTGACCTGCTGCGCTTTTCCAGCAACACATTTTCAGCTCTGATCTCCAGCATCTGCAGTCCTCACTTTCTCCATTTAGTCTGTCCAGCCCTGTTAGAACTGTATATGTTTCGACCAGATTCCACTCTCACCCTTCTAAACTCCATTGAATACAGGCCTAGTCAAACCAAACTCTCCCACCATCACAGCAATCGGTCTGGTGAACTCTGTGGTACCCTTTCTTTAGTAGAGAGACCAAAACTGCACTGAATACTCCAGGTGTGGAGTCACCCAGGCCCTGTGTTAATACAATAAGACTTCCTCGCCCCTCTACTCAAATCCACCTCCAATGTAGGCCATCACACCATTTGCCTTCCTAACTGCTTGCTGCACCAATATGCTTGCTTCAGTGACAACATCAATATCTCCCAAACTGTCAGCATCTAAGTAATATCCTGCTTTCTTAAAATAAAATCTTTCTTAATTCATTCACAAGACAAGGCGGTCACTTGTCCAGGCCAGCACCTATAACCCATCCGTAATTGTCCAGAGGGTAAACAGTCAACTACATTGCAGTGGGCCTGAAGTAACATGTACGGGTACGGATGGCAGATTTCCTTCCCTAAAGGACATGGGATTTTTAAAACAATGGACAGTGGTTCCATCAGACACTTCATTTGAGATTTTCATTGAATTCAAATTCTACTGTTGGCCATGGTAGGATTTGAACCCAGGCCCCCAGATCAACAATCTAGCAATAATACCATTTCCCATCTCCTCCTCTAACAAGTGGATATCTTCACATTTATCCATGGTATACAGCATCTGCCATGTATTTTCCCCACTCACCAAACTTGTCCAAAGCCTCCTTGCATCCTCCCTCCCACTCACACTCCACCCCCACCCGACACCCACTCCCACTCCCATTCCCACTGTCTCTCCCACTCCCACTCCCACTCCCACTCCCATTCCCACTGTCTCTCCCACTCCCACTCCCACTCCCATTCCCACTGTCTCTCCCACTCCCACTCCCACTCCCATTCCCACTGTCTCTCCCACTCCCACTCCCACTCCCACTCCCACCCCCACTCCCACTCACACTCCCTCTCCCACTCCAACTCCCACTCCCATTCTCACTGTCCCTCCCACTCCCACACCCACCCCCATTCCCACTTCCACTCCCATTCACACTCCCATTCCTACTCCCCCTCCCGCTCCCACTCCCACACCCAACCCCATTCCACTCCCACTCCAACTCTCACTCCCACTCCCACTCACATTCCCACTGTCCCTCCCACTCCCACACCCATTCCCACTCCCACCCTCATCCGCATTCCCACTCCAACTCTCCCTCCCACCTCCACTCACACTCCCATTCCCTCTCCCTCCTACTCCCACTCCCATTCCCATTCCCACTCACCCTCCCACTCCCACTTCCATTCCCACTCATACTCCCATTCCCACTCTGCCTCCCACTCCCAATCCCACTCCCATTCCCACTCCCATTCCCACTCCCACTCCCACTCCCACTTCCATTCCCACCCCCACTCCCATTCTCACTCCCACTCCCACTCCATTCCCACTCTCCCTCCCACTCCCACTCCCATTACCATTCCCACACCCACTCCCAGCCCCAACTCCACCCCTGTCCACACTCTCACTCCCACTCACACCCCCACTCCATTCCCCACTCTCCCTCCCACTCCCATCCCCACTCCCAACTGCACCCCCACTCCCAAACCCACTCCCACTCCCATCCCCACACCTACACACACTCACAGTGCCACCCCCACCCACACTCACACTCCCACTCCCACCCCCACTCCCACCCCGGCTTCCAATCACACACACTCTCACTCCCACCCCCACACCCTCTCCCACCCCCACACCCACTCCCACTGCCATTCCCACCCCCACTCCCACACCCACTCACACTCATACTGCCACTCCCACCCCCACTCCCACTCATACTCACACTGCCACACCACACCCACGCACACTCCCAACCCCACCCCCACCCCCACACCCACTCTCACTCCCACCCCCACTCCGACCCCCACTTCCACACCCACTCACACTTCCACTCCAACACCCACTCCCACTCTCACTCCCACCCCTACACCCACTCACACTCCCAACACAACCCCCACCCCCATACCCACTCCCACCCCCACTCCCACACTCACTCCCACTCACACCCACACTCCCACCCCCACCCCCAATCCCACTCTCACTCTCATCCCCACACCGACTCTCACCCCCCACCCCCACACCCACTCTCGGTCCCACACCCACTGACACTCACACCCCCCGACTCCTGCTCCCACCCCCAGTCCCATCCCCATTCCCACCCCCACTCCCACTCACACTCCCACCCCCACTCCCACTCCCACTCATACTCCCACCTCCCCACTCCCACTCACACTCCCACCCCCACCAACATTCCAACTCCCACACCCACTCACACTCCCACCCCCACCAACATTCCAACTCCCACACCCACTCACACTGCCACCCACACACCCTGACTCCCACCCCTACACCCACTCACACTGCCATTCCCACCTCCACTCTCACTCCCAACCCCACACCCACTCTCACTCCCACCCCCATTCCCACTCCCACACCCATTCCCACTGCCACACCCACACCCACTCCCACTCTCACTCCTACCCCACTCCCACTACCATACTCGCTCCCACTCCCACATCCACTCCCACTCCCATTCCCACTCCCACTCCCACCACCACTACCACTCCATTCCAACTTCCCCTCCTATTTCCACTCCCATTCCCACTCCCACCCCCACTCCCACTCCCATCCCCACTCCGACCCACACTCCCATCCCCACTCCCACTCACACTCCCATCCCCACTCCCACTCACACTCCCACCCCCACTCCCACACCCACTCCCACTCCCACACCCACTCCCACTCACTCTCCCACTCCCACCCCCACTCCCACACCCACTCCCACTCCCACCCCCACTCCCACTCACTCTCCCACTCCCACTCCCACCCCCACTCCCACACCCACTCCCACACCCACTCCCACTCCCACCCCCACTCCCACACCCACTCCCACTCCCACTCCCACTCCCACCCCCACTCCCACTCCCACACCCACTCCCACCCCCACTCCCACTCCCACACCCACTCCCACTCCCACCCCCACTCCCACTCACTCTCCCACTCCCACTCCCACTCACTCTCCCAACCCCACTCCCACCCCCACTCACACTCACACTCCCACTCACAATCCCACCCCCACTTCCACCCCCACTCCCACTCACACACACTCACTCCATCCCCACTTCCACTCCCACCCCATCCCCACCCACATTCCCACTCCCACACCCACTCCCACCCTCAGTCCCACTCCCACTCACACTCTCTCTCCCACCCCCACCCCCACTCCCATTCCCACACCCATCCCCACAGCTACACCCACTCACACTGCCAACTCCCACCCCCAAACACACTCCCACCCCCACTCCCCCTCCCATCCCCACTCTCACCCCCACTCGCACTCACACTCCCACCCCCACTCCCCCTCCCATCCCCACTCTCACCCCCACTCGCACTCACACTCACACCCCCACTCCCCCTCCCATCCCCACTCTCACCCCCACTCGCACTCACACTCACACCCCCACTCCCACTCATAATCTGACACCCACCTCCACCCCCCTCCCATTCACAGTCCCGTCCCCACTCCCACACCCACTCACACCCCCACCCCCACCCCCACTCCCACACCCACACCCACCCCCCCTACCCCCCCCACCCCCACTCTCACTCTCACTCCCACACCCACTCCACTTGTCATCAGCAATTTTGGAGATATTGCATTTGATTCTTTCGTCCAAATCTTGATATATATTGTCAATACCTGAGGCCCCAAGCACTGATTCCTGTTGGTGGCTCCTACTTCAGAAATTACCCGTATATTCCTGCTCCTTGTTTCATTTTGATAACCATTTCTTAATCCAGGTCAGCCGAATACTTCCAATGCTGTGCACTTTGGCTTTGAACACTACCCTCTTTTTGTGAGACTTGATCAAAAGCGTTTTGAAAACCTACATCCATTGGTTCACCCTTATCTATTACAATAGCTACGTCCTCGAATATTTCAGAAGATTTGTCAAACATGATTTCCCTTTCATAAATCCATGGTGGGTATGTGTAATCCAGTTGGTATTGCCCGTGTGTACTGTTAGCACAGACTTTCCGGAGAAATTTTGAAGGGAAGTTTGAAGTTTGGAACCCAAGCAGATGAAGACTCAGCTGCTAATTTGGGAGCAGTGACCAGAATTAGAGGGTGCAGATTACATCAGAGGGGTGAAGTGGGGCTACTACAGGTGGGTCATGCGGAGATTAGGGAATAAAGTAAGTGAAGTTTAAAAACAGAAGTTTTTCTGGACTGGGAGTCCCGGTCGGTCAGCGGGCACAGTGAAGAAGTAGGTAAAAGGGACTCAATTTCAGCTTGGGCAAAGTCAACAGAGTGCAGTGAGGCACCCCAAGTGACTGCACAGGAGCTGTCCAGCAAATACAGGCAGGAGGCTGGAAGAACACAGCAAGCCAGGCACCATTAGAAGGTGTAGAGGGCAACGTTTCAGGTGTAACCCCAGAGCTGCTTTAATCTCATTGATTTCTTCCTGTAACAAAGTCTGGGCTTAACTTCCTTGCTGTGTCTGTTCAGAGACTGGCTCTGCACAGGAGGCCATTCAATCCATCGAACCTCTGCCAGCTCGTTAAAAGAACTATTCAATTAGTCCCAGTACCCTGCTCTTTCTCCATTGCTTTGCAAATGCCACCTTTTCAAATATTCCCCATCTGAAAGTTACTGTTGACCCTCTGTGCAACACACTCTCAGGCAGTGCATTCCAGACCCTGGTCAGTTGCTGCATGAAAAGGGTTAGTTTCTCTGCTGCTCGTTTCTTCACTTGCCCCTGTCCCTGCGTTTGTCTTTGTGAATCTTTTTTGGCACGTCTGCAGAAGTGTTTTACAGCCTGTTTGTATGTTTCTTACTAAATAACTTTTGTATTTTAGTTTTCCTTTTATATTTTTGACCCTACTCATCATGTGGAAAGTTGAGCCTGCTCCCCCATTCAATAGGATCACGGCTGATCCAACATTCTTCACACCCACCTTCCTGCCCTTTCCCTCGATTCCCCGACTGATCAAGAATCTATCGATCTCAGCCTTAAATATACACAAGGACTCTGCCCCCACAGCTCTCTGGGGCAAGGAGTTCCAAAGACCCACAATCCCCTGAGAGAAGAAATTCCTCCTCATCTCCGTCTGAAATTGGTGCCCCTTTATTCTGAGACAGTACCCTCTGCTCCTAGACTCCCCCATGAGGGGAAACATCCTCTCAGTATTGACCCTGTCAAGCCCTTTAAAAATCCAATATGTTTCAATAGGATCTCCCTTATTCTCCTAAACTCCAGGGAGTAGAGTTCCAACCTGTTCAGCTTTTGCTCATAAAACAATCCCTCCATCCCAGGGACCATCCTAATGAACATTCTCTGCCCTGTCTCCAATGAAATGATATCTTTCCTGAAATGAGGGGACCAAAACTGCTCAGAGTGCTCCAGGTGTGATCTCATCAGCCCCTTGTAGAGTTACAGTAAGACTTCCCTACCCATATACTCCAACCCCCTTGAGATAAGGGCCAACATTCCATTAGCCTTCCTGATGACCTGCTGCCCCAGTGTGCTCGCTTTCTGTGTTTCATGGACAAGTCCCCCTTTTTTTTACTATTGATTACCACTGACTCCAGGGTTAATTTAGTGTCACACACCCCAAACCCCCTTGATTTTGAGACCCTCTCAACTCTCCCCTCCCCTCTTGAATCCAACTGTTTTGTCCATGTTTGAACTAAGGCTGTAATGAGGTCAGGAGCTGAGTGGCCCTGGTGGACCCCAAACTGGGTGTCACTGAGCAGGTTATTGCTGAGTAGATGCTGCTTGATAGCACAGTTGATGACACCTTCCATCACTTTACTGATGACCAAGAGTAGACTAACAGGGCGGTATTTGGCTGGAATGGATTTGTCCTGCTTTTTAATGTACAGGACATAGCTGAGAAATTTTCCACATTGTCGGGTAGGTGTCCCTGTGTATCTTGGTTTAATGGTACCATCTACTGGCCAACGTGGGAACACAGTGAATAAAACTCAGAATTGAAACGAGGAGGAACTGGGCACAGTACCTACACACAATAAATTTTATTGATGGCAGTAAGTGCTTGTTTTCAGTTTCAGGTGTTCTTTTGCGTCCTAACTGTTGTTTGCAAGACCACAAAATTTCAGAGCTTCCAACCACAAACAGTTTGGCCCTGATGGAATAATTATACAAGAGAGAGATCTGTTGATGCAGGAGTTATTGCCACCTAGTGTCCAGAAATAAATCATCAGAGGAAGGTCAAGCTGGGACTGACTATTGGAAGTTCACATTCAACAGCGAAGACTATATACCCTGGAAACAGGCCATTCAGCCCAAATGGGTCAAATTGATGTTTATGCTTCACACAAGGCTCCAACCATGAAACTTCACATCATCCAATCAGCAAAGCCTTCCTTTTCTTTCCCTACCCCAGGTTCTCACCCACCTTAATACTGGTTCAATTCAAACCATCCCATTCCCCATGTAGCAACTTCACAATTAACCCACTCTTTCACTGAAGAGTTTTCTCTCGAGTTTCCTGTTGGACTATTTAATGTGAATAGCTCATATTTAACGTCTCAAGTTTAAAAGTCCATCCATGAACACACCTGCAACTTTTTATATATTTACTCGTGGGACATGGGTGTCATTGGCTGGGTCTAGGATTTACTGCCCGTCCCTAGTTGCCCCTTTGAGAAGGTGGGGGTGAGCTGCCTTCTTGAACCGCTGCAGTCCATGTGCTGTAGGTAGACCCACAATGCCCTTAGGGAAGGAATTCCAGGACCCTGACCCAGTGACACTGAAGGAACGGTGATATTAAGGGAGATGATAGAATAATGATAATATCCTTGAGTTAGTAATTCAGAAGTGCAGGTTAAAGTTTTGGGGACATGGGTTCAAATACACCAACTAGCCACGAAACGACACGACCAGCTATCCTTAGTAGCCACACACGCAGATGACAGGCAACATGAGTTCGACTGGGACAACACTACTATTATAGGACAAGCCAAACAGAGAACAGCCAGGGAATTCCTAGAGGCATGGCACTCATCCACAGATTCTATCAACAAACACATCGACCTGGACCCAATATATCGGCCACTACAGCAGACAGCTGGAACTGACAACCGGAAGTGGCAGATTCAAACCACTACAAATGCCGGAGGAAACATCACAGAAACGTTTCACAGGAGGCTCCCAGGCACTGAGGATGTCACCTAGACAGGGGACGAAACGTTTGCAACACAAATTCCCAGCTCGGCGAACAGAACCACAACAGTGGGTTCAAATCCCATAATGGCAACTGGTGAAATTCAAATATAATAAAATTCTGAATGAAAAGCAAGTCTAATTGGAATGTGGGAGACTGAGGGGTGACCTTATAGAGGTTTATAAAATCATGAGGGGTATGGATAGGGTGAATAGTCAAGGTCTATTCCCTAAGGTGGGGGAGTCCAGAACTAGAGGGCAGAGGGCCAGGGTGAGAGGGGAAAGAGGGACCTTGATGCGCAACCTTTTCACACAGAGGGTGGTGTGCATCATGGAACGAGCTGCCAGAGATAGTGATAGAAGCAAGTACAATTACTATGTTTAAAAGACATTTAGACAGGTACATAGTTAGGAAAGTTTGGAGAAGTATGAGTCAAACACAAGCAAATGGGACTGGTTCAGTTTCTGAAACCTGGTTGGCATGGACAGGTTGAGCCGAGGGGTCGGTTTCTGTGCTGTTTAACTCTATGATTCATTGTCATTTGTTGTAAAAGCTCATCTGGTTCACTAATGCCCTTTAGGGAGGGAAATCTGCCATCTTTATCTGACCTACATGTGACTCCACACCCACAGCAATGTGGTCAACTCTTAACTGTTCTCTGGGCAAGATCAGAGGTCACCCATAAGAACACAAGAGCCAGGAGCAGGAGTAGGCTGTCTGGCCCCTCAAGCCTGCTCCACCATTCAATAAGATCATGGCTGATCTTATCGTGCACTCAGACCCACTTACCTGTGCTCTCACTGTATCTCTTAATTCCTTTATTGTTAAAAAAATCTATTTTAGCTTTAAAAACATTTACTTAAGTAGTGTCAACTACTTCCCTGGGCAAGGAATTCCTCTGGGTGAGGAAGTTCTTCCTCAGTTTAGTCCTAAACCTGCTCCCTCTCATCCTGAGGCCATGCCCTCTTGTTCTAGTTTCACCTGCCAGTGGAAACATCCTTTCTACTTCTATCTTATCGATTCCCTTCATAATTTAATGTTTCTATAAAATCCCCCCTCATTCTTCTAAATACCAATAAATATAATCCCAGTCTACTCGGTCTCTCCTCATAAGCCAACCCCCTCAACTCTGGAATCAACCTGGTGAACCTCCTCTGCACCCCCTCCAGGGCCAGTCCATCCTTTCTCAAGTAAGGAGACCAAACCTGCACACAGTACTCCAGGTGTGGCCTCACCAGCATCTTGTACAGCTACAACATAAACTCCCTGCTTTTAAACTCAATCCCTTTAGCAGTGAAAGACTAAATTCCATTTGCCTTCCGAATGACCTGTTGTACCTGCTGACCACCCCTCTGTGATTTACGAACAAGGACACCCAGGTCCCTCTGCATAGCAGAGTGCTGCAACTTTTTACCATTCACGTAATAATCCTTTTTGCTGTAACTCCTACCAAAATGGATGACTTCACATTCGTTAACCTTGTATTCCATCTGCCAGACCTTTGCCTAGTCACTCAATGTATTTATATTGCTCTGAGGAGTTTCACAGTCCTCTGCACACTTTGCTCCGTCACTCACCTTAATGTCATCTGCAAACTTTGACACCGTACACATGGTCCCCAAATCCGAATCATTCATATAAATTGCGAAGAATTGTGGTCCCAACACAGATCCCTGAGGCACACCTCTAGTCACTGAATTCCACCCAGAATAGCACTCATTTATCTCCACTCTCTGCTTCCTTTTAGTCAACTAATTATCTATCCATGCTAACACTCTACCCCTAACACCATGCATCCTTACCTTATGGAGCAGCCTCACGTGCAGCATCTCATCAAAGGCCTTTTGGAAATCTAGGTATACCACATCCAGTGGGTCCCCGTTGTCCATTTTGCTCGTAATGTCTTCATAGAGTTCCAAAAGATTTATTAAGCATGACTTGCCCTTCAAGAACTCGTGCTACATCTATACAATGGGACAATTTCTATCGAGATGCCTTGCTGTTTCTTCCTTGATAATAGACTCAAGCATCTTCCCCACTACAGAGGTTAAGCTCACCGGTCTATAATTCCCCATCTTTGTCTACCTCCCTTTTTAAATAATGGCATCTCATTTGATGTATTCTAAATTTCTTTGAAATCACCAGTTTTCAGGGCACTGTCCCTTTGTCAGGTGAAGAAGTAGCGCTCCAAAAGCTTGTGATTTCAAATAGACCTGTTGGACTATAACCTGGTGTTGTGTGATTTCTGAATTTGTTTACCCCAATCCAACACCAGCACCTCCACATCAAGGTTCTGTGGGTAATAAATGCTAGCCTGGGCAGCAACACTCACATCCAATGAATTAATTTTTAAAAAGTGTATATTTCCAAGTCAGTATGGTGAGCGTCTTAGAGGGGAACTTGCAGGAGATGGTGCTCCCATGTTATCTGCTGCCCTTGTTCATCCCAAGAACATTTAGCGCCACTGAAATCAAAGACATTTAAATCAAAGAAATGACACAGCCCTGGGTATTAATTTCACACGTTGCCACATTGAACAAACTTGGGTCATCCGAGACCTCTTTCCTACTCCACGTTCAGACAGTAAAATACTTGTGCAATTAATCACAGGGAAATAAAACACAAATGACATAGAGCAGCTTGTGAAATCACAATAATTTATTTGCCTTTTAGTAATGATCCAGTGACGCACATATTTCAAATATCAACAAAATACTGTGCGGAGGGGTCTGTCACAGAACGTACAAATGGTTGACAAGTACAGATGTGAATAATAATACTGTTTGGGTTCCTTTGCCAAATCTGTACACACAATGGTCAGGTTAACCAAATGTCCAGAAATAACCACCTACCCTCCGAAATACGTCTTTAAAAACAGAAAGGGCTCGGTTTGGCGTGGGGAGGGGAGTCGGAGATGCTTAAAGGAGGGTGTGTTTGGGACAAATAAGAGTCAATTACTACTCAAAGCAAAACCCCACTCTTTAAAACAATCAAGTTAAAAATCAGAAGCGTAACAAATTCTTCTAGTCTATTGTTCAATACGTAACAATACAAAATTGTCATCATTTTACGTTAAAACAAGTTTGTGCAACAACGATTGACCCTGGTGGAATTATTCCTCGAAATTTCCTCCTGGGAGGAGATTTCACAAAGTTTGAGCTTGTTTACTGGTTTACATGTAATCCGAGCAGATTTTAAATATTAGTCACCCACAATTCAATCGAATTGGCCGACAGCTTCTCTCCTCAGTCTATTTTCATTTAGAATAGAGTTTCTTTCCTGAAAATCAGATGCATCACGTTTTTCCCCCACTCAAGGAAAATCTGCTCTTCCACTTTTTAAAAAATAAATCCTGCTCGTAACAAATGTTAATTCTGCTTAAGTAAAGTCAGTGTGAGAAACAAATATGGCACAGTGTGGTTAATTTACAGAGATGATCAGGGTCTTGGAAAAGCAGATGGTGAAGCCTCTATGTGTCCCCTCTCTCTATCTCAGATGACCAAAGCAGGGTATCTCAAAATTTAACACAAGATCCCATTGACCGGATGAGTGCTGGTGGTCAAATTTAGCAAGGTGGGGGGCTTGGTGGGAGGGGAGATGCAGGGTGGTGGTGGTGGGGGAAGGGGGGAAAGAGAGGGGTCCTCTTTCTCAATTTTCTGTGTTAACGTCACTGCTGAAGAACCGTTAAGACAGAGCCTTCACGTCTTAGAGATGATGTCACACAGCGATGGCCTGCAATTAGCCACTAGGTATTAGACTGGGTACTGCCCAACCTCAGAGGCAATGGCATCAGCTACTCAGACGTCAAAATGTTTATCCTGGACACAAGGAGGGTGAAACTTTGATGAATTGCTGGTGGCGGTTAGACACCCACAGTGCAGAGGGTTAAAAAACAAGGCCCTTATCAGAACGTCAGGCGACTGGAAAAAAACGATACGACTGACTCACTGCTGGTAATTCCCATACTGGGCCTGGAGGGAAAGCCAAAAATAGAGAGAAATGAGACAGGTGGGAAAATACTGTCAATAGTGAGAGATGCAGGTATCATAAACAGACAATTTTTGCAAGGTTTGTAGCTCAGGTTGAGGTTTAGGGTGTAGGTTTGCTCGCTGAGCTGTAGGTTTGATATCTAGACCTTTCATTACCTGGCCAGGTATCATCATCAGTGGCGACCTCCAAGCTTCACTGATGATCTTACCTGGCCAGGTAATGAAATGTCTGGATATCAAACATACAGCTCAGCGAGCAAACCTACACCCTAAACAGACAACGCTAGTGCTGTCAGTACCGATACTGTTACATTTGTTTTATCCTAATCAACCGATTCAGTGATATTACACCCCTCTTGGGCAGGTGGAACTTTAACCTGGGCCTCCTGGTTCAGAGGTAGGGACACTACCACTGCATCACAGCTGCCCCAAAGTTGAATTAAAATTTCATCTTCTGTTGTAGTGGGATTTGAACCTGTGTATGAAGTTATCAGTTTGGGTTTCTGGCCCATGTGATGTCATCATTACAGCACCACCTTGTTCACGTACAGTTTCAATGACAGCAGGTGACCTCTTCACTATTGCAATAGCAAGCTTTCATTGATATAGTGCCTCAATATAATCAAAACATCCCAAATTACTATCATTCTTTAACCTCAACTTTACATTTCGGCGTATCCCCCATAATTTTTTCAGGAGGTGACGAAGATGATTGATGAGGTAAAAGCGGTTGATGTTGTCTACATGGACTTCAGTAAAAGCCTTTGACATGGTCCCTCATGGCAGACTGGTACAAAAGGTGAGGTCACATAATATCAGGGGTTCGCTGTCAAGAGGGATACAGAACTGGCTTAGTCATAGGAGACAGAGGCTAGTGGGGGAAGGATGCTTTTCCGAAGGGAGGGTTGTGACTAATGGACCCCTGTTGTTCATGGTCCACACAAGTGATTAGGAGGAAATAGTGGCTGGTCTAATGAGTAAGTTTGCAGGTGGTACAAAGTTTGGTGGAGTTGCAGTTAGCGAGCAGGATTGTCAGAAGATACAGCAAGATATAGATCAGTTGGAGACATGGGCAGAAAAATGGCAGATGGAGTTTAATTCAGATAAATGTAAGGTCAAGTACAGGTGGAAATTATACAGTGAATGGCACAACCCTTAGGAGTAATGATATGCAGAGGGATCTGGGTGTGCAGGCCCACAGATCACTAAAGGTGGCAGTGCAGGTAGATATAGTAGTAAAAAAGGCCTATGACATGCTTACCTTCATTGGAAGGGTCATTGATTAGAAGGATAGACAATTTATGCTGCAGCTTTATAGAATTTTAGTTAGGCCACACTTGGAACATTGTGCACAGTTCGGGTCACCACCCTACCAGAAGGATGTGGATGCTTTGCAGAGGGTACAGAAAAGGTTTGCAGGGATGTTGCCTGGGATGGGGGAACTTAGCTATGATGAAAGGTTGGATAGACTGGGTTTATTTTCACTGGAACACAGGAGGCTGGGGCGCGACCTGATAGAAGTTTAAAAGATTGTGAATGGCATGGATAAAGTGGGAATTGTGAGGCTTTATCCCCAGAGTGGAAGGGTCATTTACTAGGGGATACAGATTCAAGGTGCAGGAGGGGAGAGTTTAAAAGAGGTGTGAGGCAAGATTTTTACACAGCGGGTGGTGAGTGCCTGGAACATGTTGCCAGAGGAGGTGGTGGAAGCAGACACAGTAGCAGCATTCAAGAAACACCTGGATGGATACATGAATAGGAAGGGAATAGAGGGATACAGATGCTGTAAATGAAGACAGTTCTAGTATGGAAGGGCAAAATGTGTCAGCACAGGCTTGGAGGGCCAAAGTGGCTGTTCCTGTGATGTAATGTTCTTTGTATCTACAGCATAAGGTAAATCTTCAAAGATCTACCTTTGGTAAAAACATGTTGGCTCTGCTTGCCGACCTCTAACTTATCTCAGTGGCCTGTTAAAGGATCGTTATGTAAGAACTTTGAATATTTTCCCTATGACAGATATTAAGCTAACTGGTTTGTAGTTTCCTGTTTTTTGATTCCCCCTCCTTTCTGAATAAAGGAGTTACATTTGCTGTTTTTCAACCTAAATGAATACAATGAGTTCCCGAATATAATGAGTTCTGGAAAATTAAAACCAACCCATTAACTATCAAACCAGTTATATCCTTTAAGACCTTAGGAAGAAATCCTTTAGTACCTGTCAACTTGCTTTTCAAATGTTTTGCTCTATTACTTCCCAGAAGATTATGATTTTCTGGTTCCCCCTCCCTCCCTCCCTCCCAATTGTTGACTTACAGCCATTTCCTGGATGTTACTTGCATCTTCTTTAATGAAGGATAAGGTAAAACATTTGTTTAATTCATCTGCCACCTCCATTACTAATTCCCCAAATCAGGTTCTATAGGAGCAACACATTGTTAACTTCTTCCTTTCTTAAAAATTTTGAAGAAACTTTTAAAGTTTTGGATAACTTTCTCACATACTCCAATTTTTCACTCATTATTAATCTTCCAGTAATTTTTACTGGTTTCCATAAATTGTCCAATCTTCTGTCTTTGCACGATTAGAAGGATTTCCTATAAGTCTGATACCGTCTTTGACGCTTCAAGATAATCGCAGATGGCAGATCCGGGTTCTGGGACTGGGGCTCACTGTGGCAAATGGTGAAATTTTAAAAAAGCTTGTAAAAAAATAAAAGATTGTGTTCAAAAGAGTCAGCACAGACAAAATGGGCCAAATAGTCTCCTTCTGCATAGTAACAATTCTGTTCTGAAAGCTGCTAACTGTCCTCAGAGTCATTGAGGGCATAACTCAAAATATTTAATTTTAAAAAACCAAGCACATTTCCGAAATACCATCAAAATGGCCAAGGCAGAAGGAGGAGTGCTGAACTGAATGGAAATACTGTGGATGCGGGAAATTCAATACAAAGACAAAGACAGAGAGCACTACAAATGCTGGAGATGCCTGGTGGGATCTGTGGAGAAAGAAGCTTGTGTTAATGTTTCAAATCCGTGTCTTTTCATCAGAGTGGAGACAAGTTGGAGATGAACTGTGTTTAAACGTGGTTGGCGCAGGTGGGGAAGAGAACAGAAAGGGAGAGATTGGGTGGAGGACGAGAATGTTTTTGAGAAAGGTGCAAGGATAGAGGGTGGCACAGTGGTTAGCACTGCTGCCTCATAGCGCCAGGGACCCAGGTTCGATTCCAGCCTCAGACAACTATCGGTGTGGAGTTTACACATTCTCCCAGTGTCTGTGTGGGTTTCCTCTGGGTGCTCCAGTTTCCTCCCACAGTCCATAGATGTCCAGGTTAGGGTGGGTTAACCATGGGAAATTACGTTTATAGTGTGCAGGCGTTACAGGGATAGGGTGGGACACTGTTTGGAGACTCGATGGGTCAGATGGCCTCTATCTGCACTGTAGGAATTCAACAAATGCTGACTTTGCTGGTGAGACCACTATAAAAGTTGGAAGAGCGTGCTTTTTACCTTGAAGGTACAACATGCACTGAAACAGAAGTGAATTTTAACTTCAATTCCAGTTGGAATTTATTCAACAAGGACATTTCTCAACAATTTATTTATCTAAGAAAGTAGAGGTAAATGTACAGTTTACCTTTTCCCTGAGAAGATGGTGAATGACTATCGCCCAGCCACTAAAATATGCCCAGGAATTGTTCCAGTGGATCCAAACCCAGGTTTCTCCATCCTTCCCTTTCCCACTCCCTGCCAGCAGTGAAATGGCCTCACTCTGACCAAACCCTGGGAACTGATTGGGAATCATGACAGCAGAGGAACATAGGCATGTTGGCACCCACATTCCCCGTCACTCACAGTCATCACTCTGAATTGTTGACTCAGTCTCTCAGCAGATGCTACCAGGCCTCGTGTATCTCTGGTATCCACTGTACTTCACTCTCCAAAGAATGGTTACACTGCAAGTGAAGGCCTTTTAACCCATCACGACGGTACTAGTCCTCTGAACAAACAATGTACTTGGGTCACAATCTCCTTTCTCTCCAGAACCCTGTATTGTCTAAATATTTCAAATCCCTTTCAAGAGCCTCGATTGAACCAGACTCCACCACATTTGCAGACAGCGCATTCCAGACCCAAACCATGTGAATCAGTTTCTTCCTAAACCATCACTCTATCTTTTGCAAATTACCTTAAGCCAGTGCCTTCTGCTCCTTGAGTCTTTCATGGATAGTAACAGTTTCTCCTGAAACATCTTGATCCCAAATCTCCTCTCAACCTACTCTCCAGAGAACTCAATGTCAACTTCTCCAGTCTGTCTACTCAGAACTATCCCTGGCCCTGGGGCCAATCTCGTGAATATGGATGGATTCTTGATCAGTTGGAGAACCGAGAGGAGAGCAGGTGTGAGGAATTCGGATCAGCCAGGATCAGGATCAGGCTCAAGGGACCAAAGGGCCTAATACTGTTTATTTTCCTTATGGTCTTTAATTTTGTTGCATCCTTGCCAGTGCCTTCACTGAAGGAGGTCTAGAACTCAACATTCCAGTTGGTGCCGAACCAGTGCCACATGAACCCATTGCTCTCCCCCAGAGAGAATAGTGACTCTTCTACTACTCACAGCTCATGCCAGACATTGTTTATATGTTAACTCACAGAATGGGAGCATCACTGGCTAGGCTTGCACTTATTGCCCATCCCAGAGGGCAGATGAGAGTCAAACACATATGGGTTGCAGCTACATGTAGGCCAGATCCAGTAAGGATGGCAGTTTCCTTCCCTAAAGGACATTAGTGAACTTTAACAACAATCAAAAAGAGTTTCATGGTCACCAGACCCTTAATTCCAGATTTTTTGTAAATTCAAATTCCATCATCTGGCATGGCTGGATTTGAACCCAGGCCCTCCAGGTTAATAGCGCATTGGTAATTTCACTAGGCCATGACCTCCCCTTGATCCAGGAGGCAATCTTCCCAGATACTGAGGGAGTCAGGAGGTACTGTTCTTCAGGCAACACCTCCGGCCCAGCTCCCCTGTCTGCTCTCTCAAGCGACTGGAAAACAGCCCATGGACATTATCAGGAAGAGCAGCAGGTCCCTGATCAATATCTATCCGACATCCAACACCAGCAACAGAAATAATCAGATCATTATCCACAAGCACTCACCCCCTCCACCACCGACACTCAGTCACAGCAGTGTGTACCATCTACAAAATGCATGGCAGAAATTCACCAAACATCCTCAGAAAGCACCTACCAAACACCTGCCCACTTCCATTTAGAAGGACAAGGGCAGCAGGTACATGGGAACATCACCCCCTGCAAGTTCCCCTCCAAGCCAATCACCATCATAATTTGGAAATATATTGCTGTTCCTTCAGCATCACTGGGTCAAAATCTCAGAACTCCCTCCCTAAGGGCATTGTGGGTCTACCTACAGCACATGGACTACAGCGATTCAAGAAGGCAGCTCACCCCCACCTTCTCAAGGGGCAACTAGGGATGGGCAATAAACGCTGGGCCCAGCCAGCGACATCCACATCCCACAAAAAAAAATTTAAATCACATTGATGCCCGTGGGAGCTTCCTGAGCACTAACTGACTGCTGTGTATGCATCTTATAGCATAGAAATTACAAGTGTTTCAATGCTGTAAAACAACGTCCTGTAAGGTGCTATAGAAACGCAAGTTTTTAAAAAAAATTCTCCACAGTCACCCCACCTCCAATCGTCTTGATTTGACTTTTCTACATCCTAATCCATTTCAACATTACACAGGATTTGGGCACCACTGATTGGACAATACATGCTGGTCCATCCCTAATTGCCCAGAGGGTATTTTTGAGTCATTTACATTGCTGTGTGTCTGGAGAAACACACTGGCCTGGCCAGGCCAAGAAAGGATGGCAGAGTTCCTTCCTCTAAAGGACTTTAGTGAACCAGATGGGATTTTATCAGCCATTAGCTCATTTTTCTTTAGAGGACTCTTCTGGGATTTTCGGAGCAGATGCTTTGTCTGGTTTTAGGCAGTTATTTAATTTGTTCTCACTGAACTCCCCTATTAGGTAATGCTGACATACAGCAACAATACACTAAGGATTTGTATTAACTTTCAAGACACAGTATTTAATTCGGTAAAGACAACAAGCGTATGTTAAAAGAATTTTTTTCTTCCTTCAATATAATTGACAAACACTTCAACATGAGAAAAGCCATCACTCTTCTACAGGCTGGGGAGGTTACACCTAATGCATAAAAAGTTAGCATATTTAACAAAAAGTTCCAATCTCCTTTACTCAACCTCAGACTGAAATTTAACAATTGACAGCGCTGGTTACATTTGGATCCGCTACATTCTTCCCAAGTATATCTATGGACCCCTACATCAGACATTCTACATTCAATTGCAAAGAATTCATTACCTCTTACAGTCTCCTTCACACCTCCATCTGGAAATCTCCATCTTCCTCCCCAAGCCCTCCTGCAACGGTCTCTCCAACTCCCCATTGCACCCTGCCCTCCTCTGGACAATAGCCCTATTGTTCATCATCAGATCGAACCCTCAAATCCTGCACAAGTCACTTGTACCTTGGTAAGAGGCTGCACCAATCCTGGACGATGGTGACTCTAAGACACCCCAAGCGCCACTGGATCAAGCTCTCACTCCCCCACAAAAGATCAGGCTACTACGGACTCATTGTTATCTGTGAGAAGCCTTTACATTACCACTCGAACTGTAGAATCTTACAGCTTATTCCTTTATTTCCTTAGTTTAAATAAAAAAGACTGATGTTAACTATTAGCTTATTTCTTTATTTTTCTACTTATTCTATGAAGTAATGCTTAACTTTTTAACTCTTGTTTCTCTTACTACTTTGTATCTAGGTGCCTTGTGTGGTGACATTATACATTTTCCACTGTACTCCTGTACTTGAGTACAGGTGACAATAAAAACGAAGTCTAAAACCACAGGCCATCTGGTCCATCACCCTTGTGCTGGACCTTTGAAAGAGGTGCCCACTTAATCCCTTTCACAATCAAGCCCTCCCTCTCTTATAGCCCTGCTAATTTTCCCCTTGAAGTATTTAACCAGAGAGTAAAGAAATACAAACTGCTGAAGACCTTCAGCAGGTCTGGCAGGAACTGTGGAGACAGAAGCAAAAGTTAACAGCTCAGATCATTGAGCTTCTACCAGGACCAAGACAGAACAAAATATGGGTTGAGTAGAATGTTCAAAAGTGGACCATCACCAAATTATATCTGCGCAATTTTGAAAATTATGTGCAATTTGTTACAACACCTTTGAAAGTTACAATCCCATCTCAAACAAATTAGAGTCTAGAGGCACAGACATGTACAGTACAGAAACAGACCAGTTGGTCCAACTTGTCCATGCCGATCAGATATCCTAAAATAATCTAGTCCCGTTTGCTAGCACTTGGCTCATTCCACACACACACACCACCCTCTGCGTGAAAACGTTGCCCTGCCACACCCACCCCCCAAAGATGCTACAGAAATGCAAGTTCATTATTCTTCCATCCATTAAATATTATATTAAAATTATATTAAAGCTAAAGTGAGTAAACTGATGTGGAGATGCCAATGTTGGACTGGGGTGGACAAAGTTAAATGTTACACAAGAGCAGGTTATAGTCCGACAGGTTTATTTGGAAGCTCTAGCTTTCGGAGCGCTGCTCCTTCATGATGATACACAACCACCTGATGATGGAGCAGCGCTCCAAAACCTAGTGCTCCCAAATAGACCTGTTGGACCATAACCTGGTGTTGTGCAATTTTTAACGAAAGTGAGTATGTTCAGCTGAACGAGAGAATCTAACAGAGCAGGAGGATGGAACAAGCTAGAGTTCTGTCCTTTAGATGACATGGACAGGTTGTTTCCCCTGGGCAGGTGGGGGACTGGTACCAGGCACACTCATTAATTCACCTAACTGGGGAAAGACTGAGTTTAGAAACGGTGAGAAGGGGGAACCTGCTACCTTCCAGGAGAGAGAGAGAGAGAGAGAGAGAGAGAGAGAGAGAGAGAGAGAGAGTGAGTGACAGACAGAGAGAGAGTGAGTGACAGACCACAGAGAAGACTGCAACCCAATCACAAATATGGGGCCAGGTGGGTGGATAAACAGGAGAGAGAAACGGAAGGATATGGAGATGGGGGTGGGGGAGGGGAATGGAGTCACATAGAACAGCAACACCAGCATGGACCTGAAGAGCTATCTGACCTCTTTCTGTGCCTTACATAAAAGCTTTCTGAAGAGTCCTAAAAGAGATATAACTACACCTATACCATCCTCCAATGGAGTTATCAATAGCTCAGGATTAATAGTTCACTAACATTGAACTTTAGCCTACTGCTCTAAGGCAGGAGAGTGGAGTCCATGATTATCAGGTCAGCCATGATCTCAGTAAATGGTGCAGCAGAATCAATGGGCTGAATGGCCTCCTGCTGCTTCCAAGTCCTATTTGTTCATGGGATGAGGGTGCTGTTGGCCAGGCCAGCATTTATTGCCCATCACTAATTGCCAGAGGGTAATTAACACGTTGTTGTGGATCTGGAGTCACTGGCAGGCCAGACCAGGTCAGGATGGCAGATTTTCTTCCCTATTAGCGAACCAGATGGGATTTTATAAGCAACCGACACCAGTGAGCTGGCTCTTAGTTACAGACTTCTTAATTCAAGTCATAGCAGGGGGTGGGATTTGAACTGACATCCCCTGAAAATTAGCCTGGCATTCTGGATTACAACTCCAGCGACATTACCTTCTCCTGAAGGATAAGCATCAGCCAGGCCACCAGGGGACCACCTTCTCTGAAACAGCATCATGTGACCTTTCACATGCAACTGATTTCTTACAATCTTATGATACCAGACCCCATAGCCCAGAATAATCTCAGGCCAGGTCATTCAGCAGAAGTGAAACAGTTTTGCTCAGTTCTACACTGAGCGAATATTCCAGTTGATGCGAGAATGGAGGAAAATCCTCTAATATGGATACTGCACAACAGACACTATGAATATTCAAGATATGTTTATAAAAATTCAACACATTACATGTTAACACTGCCCCAAATGGAGAACACACGGTATAATGGTTGAACACATTGACCATACAAACTTAAATTTAACTTCTAACGCACATTCTATAGAGTGAGGGGATGTAACAGAGTGATATTCAACACTAATGATCAAGTAACAAATTCTCCACAATAACGTCCCTCAGCAAGCAATAGCTGCACGTTTTTGTTTTAATGAAAACCCTCCATTTTCTGCCATTCTACAGACACTGCCCGTGAAAACGTCTGTTTTTCATCAGTTTCTGACTGCAATGCCACACGCAGATATTGCAAAATAAATGACCGGACAGCAACATTGCAAAAGAAATAGCCAGGAACACACAATCATCCGTGCCAACATTGCTTGGATTGCATCTATTTCCTCGTATAACGTGATTAGCTTTGGAACAGCCCTTGATCTTTCTGGGGGGGCGGGTGGCTCTGGAAACCATTCTTCCAAGCTCAACCACTTTGACACTAGGTCACAGAGCTTGACAACGGTAACTTTCGAATTTGGCTGTTGCACAAGGACAAGGACAAGTGAAGATCAGCCAGTTTCAGAAACTGCTTCTGGCTGCACTGATACCTATTATTCAACAGATCCCTGGACATTCCTTCCAGGTACAGGACAGCAGGAAAATGACTTACTACAGCACAAGTTACCAAAGGTAAAAGGTTACATCAAAAGAGATGTCAGCAAGGTGCACTCAAATAATTTATGCAGCTTATCTGATTGAGCTACAATTAATACTATTTGCACTTGGACCTAATTATACAATTAGCGACCATCTCCAGCAAGTGTGTGTGTGTGTGTGCGTGTGTGTATATGTGCATGCGTGTGCGTGTGTATGAGAGAGAGGGGTTGGGACCATCCTAGGGTAAGGTAGAGCAGGAGACAGCAAGGTGTTCAGATCAGTGGAGCGTATACACAAGTTATAAAAAGCAGAGACAGGGTTACCTTCTATCATAAAGAATAAGATTAGTTATGAGAGAGTGAGAGAGAGCACGAGAGAGAGAGAGAGAGAGAGAGAGAGAGAGAGAGTGAGAGCGCGCGTGAGGGAGAGAGGGAGAGTGAGAGATTTCCTAGCAAATAAAAATAATCATCTCATGTTTTGCTGACAAATTACACAGTTAACTTCGACCCCCTCTTTAATAACAGAGAGTTGTTTAGCTTCACGAACAAAGCCAGAAACTGAGAGTGTGATGAAAGATTAACAAAGCAATGTGATATTACCAATACGTGGAATATGGCTTCTTAATAAATCCACTCACAATTGTTACCCATCCCCATCACAGGATGTGGGTGTCTCTGGCCAGTCCCAGCATTTTTATGCCCATCCCTAATTTCCTAGAGGGTAGTTAAGAGTCAAACACATTGCTGTGGGTCTGGAGTCACATGTGACCAGATCAGGTAAGTATGGCAGATTTCCCTCTCTACAGGACATGAATGAACCTGATGGGATTTTATGACGATGGTTACATGGCCGTCTATGCTGAGACTAGGTTTTTTTTCCTCCCAAATTAATCCATTGAACTGAAACTCCTCAGCTGCTACACCCATGCTTCTGAATTAGCATAATCAGCCTCTACATTCCTCATGCTGTAACACAGCCACAATGCAATAACCCTGACGGGGCAAATTAAAACTCTCTCTGAACAATACTACTTGGCTGAAATACTCCTTTGCTCCGAATCTGGTGTGTTGACTCAGTTAGGGTCTCTTTCAAAAATAAAAAGGATGGTGTTGGCAACGTGTGGAATGTGCGCTGGGTGCAGAGGGACAGGGATTACGGGAAGTTCGGTGCCACACAAACAGTGGTCACCATGTGAACTCACTTCGTGAGGTGGAAGCATGGGGCAGTGTCTTAGAGAGCTACAGCGCAAACAAAGACCCTTCAGCCCATCGAGTCTGCCTGTCAAAAACAGCCACTTCACTCATTCTAAAGTATAAAAAAACTATTCAGTTGAGGCCCATTGCAAGGGTGGCAGGTTACCTCGAATTAAACCCTAATGGAATGAACAATTTGAGCAACTGCTCTTCATTAAAAACCAGAAAGAGGAACCTGCAAGATGGTCAGAAAAAATACTTGAACAATTTTGAGAGAAAATAACATTTGGCGTAAATCAAGTGTTAACCTTTGGACATTGAGAGTCACCATATTTAATACTCGCCACCCCCACCTTGAGTTATTTAACTTGACGCTGGGAATGGGTTTTATCAATATTGTTTCGGAAAGCTGTGTGTGAGCCTAATGTCCAGTCTCCAGAAATACTTGCACTTCAAGCAAAAGCCTTGCTCACTTTCTCTCTCCTGCATAGTGTAGCAAATCAATACAAAAAAAAAGCAGAAAAAACTATTTCATGTCGTTTACGGACAATTCTTCAATATCCCGGTTTCTCAGTATCTTCAATTTTAAAAAAAACAAACAAACACACAATCTCGGTGTGATCTTGAGAGAGGATGAACCAGGCTAGTGAGGACATCAAGAACTATGGAGAAAGGGATATTGCAGAGTCTGGGGCCTAGGAATACAAGATGAGAGATCAGATTGTGCTGGAGGAGGTGCTATCTGCTGAGTCCTATGCACAGCGGAGGTCTGTCACAAAAAGATCGGTGCACAATCAGATCGAAGTCTGGGATCTCCAACAAGCCTGTTCCATATCAAAAAAACAGAAGACAGCGTTTGGTCAAGTCTTGCATCAAATCATTTGTGAAGTTGGATAGACCCAAGAGGCACAGTGAAGTGACGATGGGGTGTATGATGGTCAGAAATAGCTGGACACAGTGGGGTACGGGGAGGGTGAGAGGAGCACTGGTCTGCTTAACCTGGTTACCAACGGTCTCGTCAATCTGGTCACCAACAGTCTGGGTCATGTGGCAACCACAGGATGAGCAATGCTCCTCCCATTGCATGCAGCATCCAAAAGTCATCAATATCCCTCCCCCCTGTCCTTGGCTGTGTCTTTGCGACCGGTGTGAGCTTGTGTTCCGTTTTGCATTCTTCCTCCTCCTGTGGCTGACTGGGGGCCAAGCGTGGAAACTAAAAACTTTCTGGGTGAGCGGCCACATTCTTCCCAAGCTCCGCAGACGATTCATTGCAAGTTCTGTGGAGACACAAGAGTCCCAAAACTTCAAACCGAGTTTGACTGGAAACCCCACTGAATTTGTACACATGCAGACAGCAACACAACATCATCTTTTAGAAAGACATACTTTATCCAAATTCCATTCCACAAAGCAACTGGATGAGCATTACCACTGGCACGAAGATAAAAGAATGATCGACATTTACCTGTGAAGTTTTAAGGAGGTCTTTGACTATAAATGGTTTCTTTTCACCTCTTCAGTGGGGTCAGTGCCCCTTATGCCCTCCTCCTTCCCAGCTCCATAAGCTACAGAGGGGTCAGCTGGAGACTCTGCCCACCCTTCCACTGCTCCAGCTTCGTTAACAGTTTCCAGAACCTTCTGTCTTTCAGCTGCCGGAGCTCCTGTTTGCATACATCTGCGAAGACTCCGTAACCCGATGACCGAGAAATCTTCAAAGGGAGTTCGGGACTTAAAGCTTCATCAAAACAAAACTCAAGGTGTGTCTTTTGCCCAGCACACCCCCGCCCTCCCCTCCCCCCTCGGCGCTTGTGACTTGCAGGATTTCTGCTCTCCACGTGAAGAGTAGGGGCTCAAGGCCGACTGAGCGCAATTCCTTTCCCAAGAATACAAATGGAGGGGAAAGAGAAGTGATTCTCATCTGCAAGCAGAGGGTGCTAAGGTAAGAGGAAACTAAGATTCCAACAGCAAGCTGATAGCGCAGGACATAGGGACTGTTCCTTATTGGTTACTTTCCATTCTCTGCGGGTCGGAGTTTATGAATTCTACTGAATCTTGTACGTATCCACACAGAAGGTAGTTTCTTCCTGCAGATCGACTGGAGATTCTTGTCTGATGTGTCCAGTTGGAACAACGCCGTGAAAAAAATACAACTTAAACAGCACTAGGGCCAGGTCAATCAGCCCGTCTTTAAAAGTTCAAGGCAACAAGTCACATTTCCTCCACTCTTCCTCCAAATTCACGCAAACATTAACTCAACGAGTTAGTGGGGTGGGGTGGGGGGGGAGCGGTGGTTCTGAAATTGACCTGCCATTGCTTCAGATATAATGCAGAAAAGTTCACTTCAGGCTATAGATATGGCATGACCATTGGATAGTAACTCATTCCTTGGCAGGGTGTAAGCCAGAGGCAACACCACAATCTAACGTGCTACTTGGAGGGTTAATTAAATTCAATTCCTAGTACATGTTGAAATTCTTGTGCAGTTAAACCATATCACACAGATACAGGACAAAAATGGAGGCAATTTGACCAGTCATGTTTTAGATCAGCCACTCAACAGTTCCCATTGCCCACTGCTAGGAGGTGTCTCACACCCCCCGCCCCCAGTGTTACAATCCTGGATCAGATCCCAGTTTAGCCATGGGATCCCTCAAGTCTGTTTCACCATCCAATGAGATCATGGCTGATCAGAGACCGAACTCCATATAGCTTAATAACCTTTTTTTTAAAACCAAACAACACTTAAGCTCCAATTTAAAAATTAACAAATCAATTAGCATTTGCAGGAGAGAATTAGAAGCTTCTCCTACCCTGCGTGTTCAAATGTAATTTCAAAAATAGGAGGAGGCCATTCAGCCCATTAAGTCTGCTCTGTCATTCAGCACAGACATGGCTGATTGTTAAGAGAAACACATTAACATGTTTAAGCCACTTTCCATAATTCTGTATACCAATGATAATGCAAAATCCATCAATCTTTACTATAAATACACGTAATGACTGAGCTCCCACATCCCGCTAGGCGAGAGAATTTCAAAGGTACTTTAACCCGCTGAGTGGAAAGAGAGTCTCCTCTAGGACAAAGATTGCATCTGACTTATTTTTAAATGTTGGCCTCTATTTCTAGACTCAGAGAAACATTTTAGCTGCATCTATCCTTTCAGTATTTTCTAACTTTCTACAAGATCGCCTCTCATTTTTCAAAACTAGAGCAAATACAGTTCCAATTTTTCCAAACCTCTCTCCATAGTTCAGTCCCACCATCCCAGGAACAAGTCTGGGAAACCATTGGGCAATAACATCCTTCCTGAGATAAGGAGACCAAACCTGCACACAGTACCCCAGGTGTGGGTCTAACCAAGCTCCTATACAATTGAAGCAAGAGTTCACTGCTCCTGTACTCAAATCCTCTGGAATAAAGGCTAACATTCCAATAGCCTTCCTAATAACATGCTCCACCCATTAGTTAGTGATTCGTTGACAAAGACATTTGGCCCCGTGTCCATATTGTGAAGATTTGGGGCCCAAGTACTGCTCCTTGTGGTACCCCACTTGTCACAGTCTGTCAAGGTCAGAATGACCCATTCTTTTCTATTCCCCATTTCCTGTCTGTCAGCCAATCATTAATCCATGCCAGTACATTCCCTCCTGTACTACGTGATTTGATTGTGCTAACCAACCTTCTGTGGGGGACCACATTAAAAGTAAATTCAGAATTAGAATCGCTACAGTGTCGAAACAGGCCCTTCAGCCCAACAAGTCCACACTGACCAAAGAGTATCCCATTCAGAACCCATTCCCCTCCCATATTTACCCCTGACTCATGCACCTAATCTACACATCCCTGAACACTGGGCAATTTAGCACAGCAAATTCACCTAACCTGCACATTTTTGGACTGTGGGAAGAAACTAGAGCACCCGGAGGAAACCCACACAGACACTGGGAGAAAGTTCAAACTGCACACAGACAGTCACCTGAGGCTGGAATGAACCCGGGTCCCTGGCCCTGTGAAGCAGAAGTGCTAGCCACTGTGCCAATCCTAAAAGAACATCCACTGACAACCCTTCATCAAAATTGTAACATCCGCCGAACCTCCAATTAATTTGTCAAACACAATTTTCCATTTGCAAATCTACATTATCATTTGATTCATTTATATTCAAGTGTCCATTTCTCAAGTCCTTTATGATAGAAGCAGGAGGAGAAATCTTTCTCAATCGCGGGGGTGACATTTTCTTGCTCTGAACCACAGGAAGTATTCCAGAGCTGACCAGATTTTGGGAGATAATCACAATGCATCAACTATCTCTGTAGCCAACTCCTTTCATACTCTGGAATGCAGACCATCAAGTCCGAGGGAGTGATTAGCTTACAGCCCCAGTAATTTCTTCAGGACAATTATTTTTACTGATTCTAATCTACTTCAACTCCTCATTCTGGTCACTTGGATCTTTAATTTTGGGAGATTTGTTGTATTAGCGATTTTTGAGATCTCTTGTATTTTCCTCATTGAAAACAGACACAAAGTAATCATTCAGCTTCTCTGCCATTTCTCCATTCCCAGTGACTCTGCTTTGTAGGGATCCATATTATTCTTGGCCAAACACCCATTAATGATTCAGTCAAAGGCTTTTCAGTCTATTTGTATGTTTTTTTTTCCTGAAATTGTATTCATACTCTATTCTTCTTTCCTATCAGTTTTGTGCTCCTGTTTAGCTGTGTTCCCAATTCTCAGATTGCTGTTTGCCCTTTTGGTAAGCTGTTTCTCTCTGCCTCATACAATCCTTAAGCTCATTATTCATTCCTGGTTGACTATGCATTTGAGATTTTGCACCTTGATGGAATGTATAGTTGCTATAATCCATGTGATAATTCTTTAAAGACTATCCATTGCATATTCCTTTTCATGTATTTCCTAACCCACTTTAGCCACTTGGGGCCAAATACCTTCATAATTTCCCTTTGTCAATTTACGACATCCTTGCTTCAGCTTGAACTGCCTCACTTTTAAACATATGCAAATTTTTAATCACGTTATGGTTACTCATTTCTATATATACATACATTATACATACATACACACACACAAATGTACACAGATATCATATAATGCCCAGTATATACAGCTAAAGGCGTGGTGCTCAGAACAGCTCCCAGTCTCTCCAGGCACAGTCTAACATGAACGTTGTTTCACGGGCCTTTTTCTCATCCCCCTCCCCCATTTCTCATTTTCCTTTCTCTATCCTTTCATCACTTGCTCAGCCAGCTGCTACCTTGCCTTTCACCACTCCTCCAGGCAGCTTTGTTCGCTTGCTTGTTCCTTCATCAATCACAAAACACCTACAGTGCAGATAAAGGCTATTTGGCCCTTCCGGTCTGCACCGACCCTCTGAGGAGCATTCCGCCCCCATCCCTGTAACCCCATATTGGCCACAATTAGCCAACCCAGCCTGTACACTATGGAGCAATCTCCCATGGCCAAGCCACCCTAACCTACACATCTTTGGACTGTGGGAGGAAACCTGCACACCCGGAGGAAACTCACAGGGAGAAT
Organism: Chiloscyllium punctatum; assembly: GCF_047496795.1. Classification (NCBI taxonomy): domain Eukaryota; kingdom Metazoa; phylum Chordata; class Chondrichthyes; order Orectolobiformes; family Hemiscylliidae; genus Chiloscyllium; species Chiloscyllium punctatum. Next base: position 6,827,048 of record NC_092743.1, read on the forward strand.
GTGTAAACTCCACACAGTCAGTCGCCCAAGGCTGGAATTGAACCTGGGTCCCTGGCGCAGTGAGGCAGCAGTGCTAACCACTGAGCCACTGTGCTGCTCTTTGCCCTTGTACCTTTCTCAATTTAGTCCTCACCGCCTCTCTCCCCTTTTGTTCTCCTACCCCCCCCCCACCCCCAAATTCACCTCTAACCAGTCTCTGATGAAAAGACACAGATTTGAAACATTAACATGGGTTTCTCTCTCCACAGATCCCACCAGACATCTCCAGCATTTGTAGTGCTCTGTGTTTGTACTGAATTTCCAGCATCCACAACATATTCATTCAGTTCAGCACTCCTCCTCTCTCCTCCCCTGCCCCCCCTCAGCCATTTGGGTGATGTTCAGTTAACGTGCTTGGTTTTTTTGAATTGTGTGTGTTAACTGGAACCCTCAAACCTCCTTGGATTGTTTGAAAATCCTCCTCATTCGCACATTAAGGGCAGGCTGATGTCTCAGTCCGCTGGATTCGGTTCCTGAGGGTAAAACCATTGGCAATAAACACGCCGTACATCCCATACCTGGTCATACCCATAAGGCCTCTGCTGTTGCTGGGGTGGTCCAGGTTGGGGGGTCCTGTAGCCCCCATACTGCTGACCCTGGCCTTGTGGATAGTTTGGATACTGGTTCGGAGGAGGTTGGGAAGAACCTGCAAACAGAATCGAGAATCAGCCCACCAACCGACATGTCAGACACCCCAACGGCCTAAACCAATCCGCACTCGGACGCGGGAGTTATCCAAGGGTATGACCTTCAAACCCAGCTTTCCCAAACCCACTCCTTCACAAACAACGATTACAGCACTTGAGGAGTGAAGATTTCACCAGCTCGCTGAAGGAGCTACTCGCTAAATGCCAGTCCTTGTAACCCCTGTAGCCCCTCACTCTATTCTTCCTCCTCAGCTAATTAGCCAACTCACTGACTGACCCTAACTCCACCACACTCTCAGACTCAGTGTGCCAGATCCTGACCACTTACTGTGTGGGCAATGTTAAAAATCACACAACACCAGGTTATAGTCCAATAGGTTTAATTGGAAGCACATTAGCTTTCGGAGCGACGCTCCTTCATCAGGTGATCTCCAAATCATGTGTGGGCAATGACCTCATTGCTTTTGGTTTTAAACCAATGAGCAGAAGATGTAGCAGCCAGAAGGCCATTCAGCCCATCGAATCTGTTCCATCGTTCAATGGCTGATCTGATAATCCTCAACTCCACATTCCTGCCTTTTCCCCAGAACCCTCGAGTCTCCTTCCTGATTAAAAATCTCTCTCAGCCTTAAATATAGCCAATGACCCAGCCTTGATAGGTCTCTATTGTAAACAATTCCACAGATTCACCCCCTCAGAGATTAAATCCAGCCGAAGATGACTGCCAACTGCAGGTACCTGTGACAGCACATTTATGGTCATGATTTATGGTCCGTCCCATCAGCCTCTGACTTCATCGTGAGCCAATGACCTCAGTGACCCTCCCTCAATTGCACTCTGGGTAAGAGAGCTCCACAGACCATGGAGAACCACAAGCACAACCACCTGATGAAGGAGCAGCGCTCCGAAAGCTAGTGCTTCCAAGTAAACCCGTTGGAGTATAACCTGGTGTTGTGCGATTTTTAACTTTGTAAACTCAATCAAGTTTGAGAGACTCGTCCTCCCACACACGAAGCCATGCTTCCTATCGCTGATAAGTCCATATTTTTCCAAATGGGAGTAAGGCCTGTCCCTGAAAATCTCCTCCAGTAGTTCCTGTACCCCAGATTTCCCTGCTGCCCTGCTTAAACAAAGATCCAACATTGGCATCCTGCAGTCAGTGACAACTGTTAACTACCCAGTCAATTGCTGCAAAATTCCCTCCTGCATTTACATCATGAATCTACAACACAAGCAGCAAGGGACCCAGCACACAGCTCTGTGCAGCACCACTGGAGTCTACTTTTGCAAAAATAATGTGTAAACCATGACCTTTGTGTACGGTTCTGGGCTGTAGGAAGGCGGTGAACATAGGTAAAATCAATGACTGCAGATGCTGAAAACCAAATACTGGATTAGTGGTGCTGGAAGAGCACAGCAGTTCAGGCAGCATCCAACGAGCAGCGAAATCGACGTTTCGGGCAAAAGCCCTTCATCAGGAATAAAGGCAGTGAGCCTGAAGCGTGGAGAGATAAGCTAGAGGAGGGTGGGGGTGGGGAGAGAGTAGCATAGAGTACAATGGGTGAGTGGGGGAGGAGATGAAGGTGATAGGTCAAGGAGGAGAGGGTGGAGTGGATAGGTGGAAAAGGAGATAGGCAGGTCGGACAAGTCAAGGAGACAGTGCTGAGCTGGAAGTTTGAAACTAGGATGAGGTGGGGGAAGGGGAAATGAGGAAGCTGTTGAAGTCCACATTGATGCCCTGGGGTTGAAGTGTTCCGAGGCGGAAGATGAGGCGTTCTTCCTCCAGGCATCTGGTGGTGAGGGAGCGGCGGTGAAGGAGGCCCAGGACCTCCATGTTCTCGGCAGAGTGGGAGGGGGAGTTGAAATGTTGGGCCACGGGGCAGTTTGGTTGATTGGTGCGGGTGTCTCAGAGATTCCCTAAAGCGCTCTGCTAGGAGGCGCCCAGTCTCCCCAATGTAGAGGAGACCACATCGGGAGCAACGAATACAATAAATGATATTAGTGGATGTGCAGGTGAAACTTTGATGGATGTGGAAGGCTCCTTTAGGGCCTTGGATAGAGGTGAGGGAGGAGGTGTGGGCACAGGTTTTACAGTTCCTGCGGTGGCAGGGGAAAGTGCCAGAATGGGAGGGTGGGTCGTAGGGGGGGTGTGGACCTGACCAGGTAGTCACAGAGGGAACGGTCTTTGCGGAAGGCGGAAAGGGGTGGGGAGGGAAATATATCTCTGGTGGTGGGGTCTTTTTGGAGGTGGCGGAAATGTCGGCGGATGATTTGGTTTATGCGAAGGTTGGTAGGGTGGAAGGTGAGCACTAGGGGCGTTCTGTCCTTGTTACGGTTGGAGGGGTGGGGTCTCCCTCCCCACCCCTTTCCGCCTTCCGCAAAGACCTTGAAGAGGAAGGCTGAGGGATGATTTGACTGAGGTTTTCAAAACCACCTGATGAAGGAGCGTCACTCCGAAAGCTAGTGCTTCCAAATAAACCTGTTGAACTATAACCTGGGGTTGTGTGATTTTTAACTTTGTACACCCCAGTCCAACACCGGCATCCCCAAATCTTGATTGGGTTTATTTGAGGATGTAACAAAGATGATTTGTTACTCCCAAAGGCGATAGATATTGTCTACACAGACTTGAACAAGGTGTTTGACAAGGTTTCTCATGGCAGGCTGATACAGATGATGACCTCACGTGGGACCTGTGGTAAAATGAATACAATGCTGCCTGATGTGCTGTGCTTTTCCAGCACCACTCTAATCTGGACTCTAATCTCCAGCATCTGCAGTACCCACTTCTGCCTGCCTGAATACAAAACTGGTCCAGTCATCGAAGCCAGAGAGCAGTGATGGAAGGGTGTTTTTCTGACTGGAGATCCGTGACCAGTGGTGTGCCGCAGGGATCAGTTCTAGGACCCCTGTTGTTTGTAATATCTATAAATGATTTGGAAGAGGATCCAGGTGGCCTGGTCAGTAGGTTTGTGGGTGACCCACAGACTGGGTGAGCTGCTGATAAGTGAGGAGGAACTCCAGAGGATACTGCAGGATATAAATAAGCTGGAGACTTGGGCGGAAATACGGCAGATGGAACTTAAACAAGACAAATGTGAGGGGATGCATTTTGGAAGGTCGAATGCAGGAGGGGAGTATACAGTAGATGGCAGAATCGTTAGTAGCATCAACATACATAGGGATCACGGTACAGAGGTCCACAGCTTCCCTGTAAGTGGCAACACAACTGGATAAAGTGGTCAAGACAGCGTATTGATCTGGGAAAAGAGTAAAAAAAAACTAGCAAGCCAAGCTCCTGCTGTATAGAAGTTTAGCTGGCCATCATTTGGAATATTGCATACAATTCTGGTTGTCACATGACCAGAAGGATATGGAAGCTTTGGAGAGGGAACAGGAATAGTTTATTCTCCACGCCAGACAACATCCTGGTATCAGCTATAAGGAGGGATTTAGCAAACTTGACTTGCTTTCACTTGATTGTTGAACAATGAGGGGTAACCTGACAGAAGTTTACAAAATTATGAGACAAGGATAGAACGGGTAGTCTTCTTCCCAGGGTAGAAATGTCAATGACTAAGGGACACAGCTTTAAGGTGGAAGGGGGAAAGTTTAAAGGAGATGCGAGAGACAAATTTTTTTTTTTAAAACACAGAGGGCGGTGTGTGCCCAGAAGGCACTGCCAGAGGTGGTGGTGGATACAATAGCAGTGTTTAAGAGTCATCGAGATGTACAGCATGGAAACAGACCCTTCGGTCCAAACTGTCCATGCCAACCAAATATCCCAACCCAATCTAACCCCACTTGCCAGCACCCGGCCCATATCCCTCCAAACACTTCCTATTGATATACCCATCCAAATGCCTCTTAAATGTTGTAATTGTACCAGCCTCCATCACTTCCTCTGGCAGCTCATTCCATACACGTACCACCCTCTGCATGAAAAAGTTGCCCCATAGGTCTCTTTTATATCTTTTCCCTCTCACTCTAAACCTATACCCTCTAGTTCTGGACTCCCCGACCCTAGGGAAAAGACTTTGTCTATTTACCCTATCCATGCCCCTCATAATTTTGTAAACCTCTGTTGTTGTGGTTCTGTTCGCCGAGCTGGGAATTTGTGTTGCAGACGTTTCGTCCCCTGTCTAGGTGACATCCTCAGTGCTTGGGAGCCTCCTGTGAAGCGCTTCTGTGATCTTTCCTCCAGCATTTATAGTGGTTTGAATCTGCCGCTTCCAGTTATCAGTTCCAGCTGTCCGCTGCAGTGGTCGGTATATTGGGTCCAGATCGATGTGCTTATTGATTGAATCTGTGGATGAGTGCCATGCCTCTAGGAATTCCCTGGCTGTTCTCTGTTTGGCTTGTCCTATAATAGTAGTGTTGTCCCAGTCGAACTCATGTTGCTTGTCATCTGCATGTGTGGCTACTAAGGATAATTGGTCGTGTCGTTTCGTGGCTAGTTGGTGTTCATGGATGCGGATCGTTAGCTGTCTTCCTGTTTGTCCGATATAGTGTTTTGTACAGTCCTTGCATGGGATTTTGTACACTACATTGGTTTTGCTCATGCTGGGTATCGGGTCCTTTGTTCTGGTGAGTTGTTGTCTGAGAGTGGCTGTTGGTTTGTGTGTTGTTATGAGTCCTAGTGGTCGCAGTAGTCTGGCTGTCAGTTCGGAAATGCTCCTGATGTATGGTAGTGTGGCTAGTCCTTTGGGTTGCGGCATGTCCTTGTTCCGTTGCCTTTCCCTTAGGCATCTGTTGATGAAATTGCGGGGGTATCCGTTTTTGGCGAATACATTTGTATAGCTGTTCTTCTTCCTCTTTTTGCAGTTCTGGTGTACTGCAGTGTGTTGTGGCCCTTTTGAATAGTGTCTTGAAGAAACTTCTTTTGTGTGTGTTGGGGTGGTTGCTTTCATAGTTTAGGACTTGGTCTGTGTGTGGGGCTTTCCTGTAAACCTTTGTGGTGAATTCTCCGTTCGGTGTTCTCTGTACCATCACGTCTAGGAATGGGAGTTGGTTGTCCTTTTCTTCCTCTCTAGTGAATCGGATTCCTGTGAGTGTGGCGTTGATGATCCGGTGTGTGTTCTCTATTTCTGTGTTTTTAATGATTACAAAGGTGTCATCCACATATCTGACCCAGAGTTTGGGTTGAATTTGCGGTAGGACTGTTTGTTCTAATCTTTGCATTATCGCTTCTGCTATGAGTCCACAGATGGGTGAGCCGTTGATTTGTTCATAGATTTGGTTGTTGAATGTGAAGTGTGTTGTGAGGCACAGGTCCAGTAGTTTAAGTATGCCGTCTTTGTTGATAGGTTCAATGTCCTGTTGTCTGTTCTGTATGTCCAGCAGGTTGGCTATTGTTTCTCTGGCTAGGGTTTTGTCGATAGAGGTGAACAGTGCCGTTACATTGAATGAGACCATAGTTTCTTCCTTGTCTATGTGTATATTTCTGATGATGTCCAAGAATTCCTGTGTTGATTGTATAGAGTGTCTGGATCTGCTGATCAGGTGTTTCAGTTTCTGCTGTAGCTCTTTAGCCAGTTTGTGTGATGGTGTCCCTGGTAGTGGTACTATGGGTCTGAGTAGGATGTCTGGTTTGTGTACTTTAGGTAGTCCATAGAATCTGGGGGTGTTGTTGCTTTCAGGTTTTATTCTCTGTAGGTCAAACCTGGTTATCTGTCCGTTTTTTTGTAGATTCCTCAGTGTGTTGTTTATCCTATTGGTGAGCTGTGGGGTGGGGTCAAACTCCCTCTTTAGGTAGGTGTTGGCATCTGCAAGTAGTTGTTGTGCTTTTTGGATGTACTCTGCTTTGTCCAGGATGACCGTCATTCTGCCTTTGACTGCTGGTAGTATGATACCAGGGACACCATCACAAAACACTACATAGGACAAACAGGAAGACAGCTAACGATCCGCATCCATGAACACCAACTAGCCATGAAACGACACGACCGGTTATCCTTCGTAGCCACACACTCAGATGACAAGCAACATGAATTCGACTGGTTCTGGATTAGTGGTGCTGGAAGAGCACAGCAGTTCAGGCAGCATCCAAGGAGCTTCGAAATCAACGTTTCAGGCAAAAGCCCTTCATCAGGAAAAAGAAATTCAACTGGGACAACACTACTATTATAGGACAAGCCAAACAGAGAACAGCCAGGGAATTCCTAGAGGCATGGCACTCATCCACAGATTCAATCAATAAGCACATCGAACTGGACCCAGTATACCAACCACTGCAGCGGACAGCTGGAACTGACAACCGGAAGCGGCAGATTCAAACCACTACAAATGCCGGAGGAAAGATCACAGAAGCGCTTCACAGGAGGCTCCCAAGCACTGAGGATGTCACCGAGACAGGGGACGAAACGTCTGCAACACAAGTTCCCAGCTCGGCGAACAGAACCACAACAACGAGCATCCGAGCTACAAATCTTCTCACAAACTTCATAAACCTCTATAAGGTCACCCCTCAGCTTCCGACGCTCCAGGGAAAACAGCCCCAGCTTGTTCAGCCTCTCCCTATAGCTCAAATCCTCCAACCCTGGCAACATCCTTGTAAATCTTTTCTGAACCCTTTCAAGTTTCACAACATCTTCCCGATAGGAAGGAGACCAGATCTTTGCAGATACATGAATATTGTCAAAGAGCGTGGTGCTGGAAAAGCATAGCTGGGCATGCAGCATCCAAGGAGCAGGAGAATCGACAGGGAATAGAGGAATACAGACTGCATGGAGACAGCAGGTTTTTAGTTTGGAAAGGCTTGGGTGTTGGTGCACACTTGGTGGGATGAAGGACCTGTACTCACACTGGACTGTCCTTTGGTATGATTTTGATATGGCTGCCCTTTGGTTTGGCTGAGTGGGAGTGAAAGTAGAATTCAATGTGGGAAAAGGAGAGGTTCTGCTTAAGGAGAACGCAGACAAAGCAGGGGGTACACACAGAAAATGGGAGGGTATTGGAGAAGGTTAGAAGGTGAGAGGGACTTCAGCATTAACAAGCCCCTGAAGGGAACAGGACGCTAGATATGGTGGGAAAGGCAGCACACAGGACGCTTTATGTCATAGGATGAGGTACGGAATGGAAAAGAATGGGCGTCCAAGGCTGAAATTGTAGAAAATGGCAGTTTGACCACAGCTGGAGCTGTGTACACAGAGCTGGTCACTACAATGCAACAAGGGGGAGAGTTTCTCTGGAGAGGAGAGATTGACAAACACACGGCCAGGGAGGGGGAATTAAATAGAGGTGCTCAAAATAAGGAGGGGCTTGGGGAGACTGGGCATCCCTGAACCGAGAGGTCCATTAGCAGCGAGCACAGATTGAATCTGATTGGCAGAAGGACGAGAGGGGACAGTGGGGGGTGAACGTTTTCTCCCAGGGGGTGGTGGGTGTCGGAACTTCACTGCCCAGTTTGGGGGTGGGGCCAGGATGCTGGAATGACACTGTGAAGACCTGGGTTCAATATTGCCCAGGATTCTGCTGTGTGGATCACTGAGGTCCATATGAACTGGAAGGCATTACGCTGGCCTTCTTGATCAGCTGCACAGAGCTGACAGAGAACATCCTACAGTTAGAATGGGCGGCTAGTTTTATTTCCAGCACTATGGGCTGAACTGCCTCTTTCTGCGCCACAATACATCCATGGCACTATGAACCGGTTTGGCGAAATGGTTTATTTTGTCTATCCCACATAGAAAAGCAAGCAGAGTTGCAATGACTGAATAAGAACATTAGAACTAGGAGCAGGAGCAGGAGCAGGACAAGGAGCAGGACAAGGAGCAGGACAAGGAGCAGGAGGTCATTCGGTCCCTCGAGCCTGCTCCGCCATTCAATAAGACCATGACTGATCTTTTGGTGGACTCGGCTCCCATCCTTTCACCATAATCCTTAAATTCCTCTATTGTTCAAAAACCTATCTTTGCCTTAAGAACATTCAACGAGGGAGCCTCAACTGCCTCACTGGGTAGAGAATTCCACAGATTCACGACCCTCGGGGTGAAGAAGCCCCCCCTCAGCTCAGCCCTAAACCTGCTCCCCCTTATTTTGAGGCTACGCCCCCCTCGTTCTCATTTCACTCACCAGTGGAAACAACCTCCCTGCTTCTATCTTATCGACTCCCTTCATCATTTTAGATGTTTCCATAAGATCCTCTCTCATTCTTCTAAATTCCATCGAGTACAGCCCCCTACTCAATCCTCTCCTCAGAAAGCAACCCTCTCAATTGTGGAAGGCCACTTTGTGTTGTAGGATGCCACTTACCATTCAGTACCAGCATCTACTGCCTTTTTCTGTCTGGTTGCTTACCATAACCCTGCTGCTGGGTTGGATAGCCTTGTTGAGTGGAGTACTGCTGCTGTGGGTAGCCCTGTTGCTGAGGTGGTCCCTGCTGGTAGGTCTCTTGTTGTTGACTGTACTGAGAGTTACCTGCAAGAGGAGGGGGCACAGCGGTAGCATTAGCTCGACATTCCCACAGGACGTTCTGCAGACACCCCGACAGAGGGGACGGAAACGCACGGGGTGCGGGATAAAGAAAGTTGGGGGTGGGGGGTGGAGAGCAAGAGACATTTAAACAAGAGACAAGTGGAAGAGGAGGAAAAAGCCATAGAAATCTGGCAAGTCAAGCAACACAGAACTGCAGCTGGTCCGTAACCCTGCAAAAGAAAAACGAAAAAAAGAGAGACGTTTACTGGGACAACACAAATAGAAGATGGCTAGACTACATGAGAAGAGAGGCACAATAAAAAAAAAGACACAGAAATTAAAACATCAGCAAGGTATTGACACATAGGCACTCCACACCAGAATATGGATCCGGGGATGTGTGTGTGTTAATCGTTTTAGGGTCTTTTCTATTAGGAGCAACACATAGGCTTCTTTTTATTTTCACAAAAAAAAAAGAGAAAAGTTAGGAATGTTAAGGCTATTTTTGTAAGCATTGGTAAGGCAATTAATTTGGAAGCTACTTTGACCCTGGGGATAAGCCAGCAACTACCGTTCTACAAGAGCTGTGCGGTAAGGTAATGATGAGTTTCTTTTGAGAAAGAAGTTTTTTTTAATCCAGGGATAAGGTATGTGTATATGCTTCCATGAAGGTATATGAGCATATACCTCCTTCGCAGTAGTGCTGTGAGGAATCCTCATAAGGCCTATCATAGCCTTGTTCAGGATACGATAGCTGATGGTAACTGTAGTCATTGGGCCCTACATCAAACAGGAAAAAAATTAATGGCCTTGCATCCGCAATCCTACAATATTTCAAAAGTTGAGAGACAAACTGTGCAAGGTAAAGCTCCAACATTTCACCCCAAAGCCCAAAAGTTCATTTCTGAAAAAAGATGTTTTAGTGCACTTGAACTACAAATCAAATACCAAAACACAACAGGGCACCCAGGTCCCAACAATGTGCTGCTCACAAACAGGGCACACCCAGTACGTGGGGCAACGATAGTTCACAGTTAGACCCTGGGGTGTTGTATATTCCTGTAAAACCTATTGAGAGATTCATAGCTGGTCCTATTTTGTTTGTTTTTAAAGAAACGTTTTGTCTCACTTTTACAGTTCACAAAACAATCGAGTCAAGGTAAAGTCACCACATTCTTACCAAACCATAGGGCTGCTCCCTCATCAGAAAGACGCAGAGAGGGAAACAACTGGTGGGGGTTTAACCTGAGGGTCACCATGCCTCAGGCAAGGGGAGGGGTTGAAAAGGAGAGTCATTTATGGTCACCTCAGCTGCTCGGGGAATTAAACCCACACTGTTGGTATCACTGGGCATTGCAAACCAGCCATCCAGCCAACTGAGCTACAAGTACCAACTATACACAGACACATACAATAAAAACCAGCAGACAACAGGGCAACAGAGAAAGTAAGAGGAAAGATCTTTGAAACCATTGTTCTTCACTTTCTTAGAGGTTTCCCGCGAGGGAATTTTTTTAACCAACTAAAAATTCACTTCTTCGTCACACTTCATTTCTATAGCACCCAATTTATAGTCTTAGAGATGTACAGCACAGTAACAGACCCTTCGGTCCAACCCATCCATGCCGACCAGATACCCCAACCCAATCTAGTCCCACCTGCCAGCACTGGCCCATATCCCTCCAAACCCTTCCTATTCAGATGCCTCTTAAATGCTGTAATTGTACCAGCCTTCACCACATCCTCTGGCAGCTCATTCTATACATGTACCACACTGTGTGAAAAAGTTGCCCCTTAAGTCTCTTTTATATCTTTCCCCTCTCACCCTAAACCTATGCCCTTTGGTTCTGGACTCCCCCATCCCAGGGAAAAGACCTCGTCTATTTACCCTATCCATGCCCCTCATGATTTTATAAACCTCTATAAGGTCACCCCTCAGCCTCCGACGCTCCAGGGAAAACAGTCCCAGCTTGTTCAGCCTCTCCCTGTAGCTCAAGTCCTCCAACCCTAACAACATCCTTGTAAATCTTTTCTGAACCCTTTCAGGTTTCACAACATCTTTCTGATAGGAAGGAGACCAGAATTGCATGCAATATTCTAAAACTGGCCTAACCAATGTCCTGTACAGCCGCAACATGACCTCCCAACTCCCAAACTCAATACTCTGACAATAAAAGGAAAGCATACCAAGTGCCTTCTTCACTTTCCTATCACCCTGCGACTCTACTTTCAAGGAGCTATGAACCTGCACTCCAAGGTCTCTTTGATCAGAAACACTCCCTAGGAACATACCATTAAGTGTATAAGTCCTGCTAAGATTTACTTTCCCAAAATTCAGCACCTCACATTTATCTAAATTAAACTCCAGCTGCCATTTCTCAGCCCACTAGCCCATCTGATCAAGATCCCATTGTAATCTGAGGTAACCTTCTTCGCTGTCCACTACACCTTCAATTTTGGTTTCATCTGCAAACTTACAAACTGTACCTCTTATGCTTGCATCCAAATCATTTATATGAATGCTGAAAAGTAGAGGATCCAGCACTGATCCTTGTGGCACTCCATTAGTCACAGGCCTCCAGTCTGAAAAATAACCCTCCATCACCACTCTCTGTCTTCTACCTTTGAGCCAGTTTTGTATCCAAATGGCTAGTTCTCCCTGTATTCCATGAGATCTAACCTTGCTAATCAGTCTCCCATGGAGAACCTTGTTGAATTCCTTACTGAAGTCCATATACATCATGTCTATTGCTCCGCCCTTATCAACCCTCTTTGTTACTTATTCAAAAAACACAATCAAGTTTGTGAGACATGATTTCCCATGCACAAAACCATGCTGACTATCCCTAATCAGTCCTTGCCTTTCCAAATACATGTACATCCTGTCCCTCAGGATTCCCTCCAACAACTTGCCCACCACTGAGGTCAGGCTCACTGGTCTATAGTTCCCTGGCTTGACCTTACCGCCCTTCTTAAACAGTGGCACCATGTTTGCCAACCTCCAGTCTTTGGGCACCTTTCCTGTGACGATCGATGATACAAAACTCAGCAATTTGCCCAGCAATCACTTCCCTAACTTCCCACAGAGTTCTAGGGTACACCTGACCAAGCCCTGGGGATTTATCCACTTTTATGTGTTTCAAGACATCCAGCATTTCCTCCACTATAAAATGGACATTTTTCAAGATGTCACCATCTATTTCCCCACACTCTCTATCTTCCATATCCTTTTCCACAGTAAACACGGGTGGAAAATACTCGTTTAGTATCTCCCCCATCTCCTGCAGCTTCACACAAAGGCTGCCTTGCTGATCTTGAAGGGGCCCTATTCTCTTCCTAGTTACCTTTTTGACCTTAATGTATTTGTAAAAACCCTTTTGGATTCTCCTGAACTCTATTCGCCAAACCTATCTCATGTCCCCTTTTTGCCCTCCTGATTTCTCTCTTAAGTATACTCCTACTGCCTTTATACTCTAAGGATTCACTTGATCTCTCCTGTCTATACCTGATATTTGCTGCCTCCTTTTCCTTAACCAAACCCACAATCTCTTTCATCACCCAGCATTCCTTATACCTACCAGCCTTCGCTTTCACCCTAACAGGAATATACTTTCTCTGGATTCTCGTTATCGCATTTCTGAAGGCTTCCCATTTTCCAGCCGTCCCTTTACCTGCGAACATTTGCACCTAATCAGCTTTTGAAAGTTTTTGCCTAATACCGTCAAAATTAACCTCCCTCCAATTTAGAATTTCAACTTTTAGATCTGGTCTATCCTTTTCCAACACTATTTTCAAACTAATAGAATTATGGTCACTGGCCCCAAAGTGCTCCCCCACTGTCACCTCAGTCACCTGCCCTGCCTTATTTCCCAAAAGTAGGTCAAGTTTTGTACATCCACATACGGAATCAGAAAAATTCCTTGTACATTTCTTTTTGCTTTTGCAAAAAGTCAAAGCAATTGAACAAAGCAATAGAGTCATACAGCATGGACACAGACCCTTCGGTCCAATTCATCCATGTAGATCAGATACCCGAAATTAATCTCGTCCCATTTGCCAGTACTTGGCCCATATCCCTTTAAACCCTTCCTAATCATATACCCATCCAGATGCCTTTTAAATGCTGTAATTGTACCAGCCTCCACCACTTCCTCTAGCAGCTCCTTCCATACACATACCACCCTCTAGATGAAAACATTGCCCTTTAGGTCCCTTTGAAATCTTTCCCCTCTCACCTTAAATCTCTGCCCTCTAATTTTGGACTCCCCTACTCTGGTGAAAAGACCTTGGCTACTTACCCAATCCATGCTCCTCGTGATTATATAAACTTCTGTAAGATCACCCCTCAGCCTCTGATGCCCAGGGAAAATAGCCCCAACCTCTTCAGCCTTTCCCTGTCATTCAAACCCTCCATTCCCAGCAACATCTTTGTAAATCTTTTCTGCACCGTTTCAAGTTTCACAATATCTTTCCTACAGTGAGGGATAATCACTTTCACGCTATTGTGTGCGCTGTTTCAAAGAACCAGCAGAGGTACGAGGGGTCAAATGGCCTGCACTCGGAGACTCTGATCTGATCCGTAACCACGTTACGGAAAATCGAACTTTCATGCCAGAAATAACATGCATCCAGAGAGAGACTTGACAGACAAAACAAATTCTCTGCAAAAGCGTAAGAAAATAACATTGGATTCCCAGCCTCACAAGGAGCTGTGGGGTGGATTTGAAAACAAGTCAGAAGTTTTAAAATCAGTTCGCTCAGCAGTAATGGGTAGTCACATGTTAAACACTGGCACTTTAATGAGTCCTGTGCATGGAGCAAATCTTTAAATAAATATTTTCAAAAACAAGTTGACACCATCCAGGATAAGCTGCCCACTTGATTGGCACCATACCCACCTCCTCCACCAACACTCAGTAGCTGCACCAAATTACAAAAATGCACCAATTCACCAAAGCTCATAAGACAGCACCATCCAAACCCACAGCCACTTCCACCCAGAAAAAGATCATCTGCTCAGCCTCAAAATTACAGCAGAATGTAGTAAGTGCTTCAGATTAATTCTCATCAAGGTTTGCGTCGCAAAACTTACTCCTTTTTAAATTCCAGCTGCCTAGATACAAAGGCTAACATTCCATTAGTCTTTCTGACTATTAATTTGTACCTGACAACTACAGTTTAGTAATCTGTGAACACCGACAGCAAAACGGCACTTGAATCCCCTCGGATTGCAGTTTACAAGTTAAAAGATAATCACATCTGTCCTTTCTCATAGTTCACACTAAACGACATTCAAATCAAACTGTCATGCGTCTTCCCCAGTCAGTTAATTGATCACCACCACTTCAATTATTTTGTTGTTCCACCATCATTACTTACTACCTCACCTGTTTTTGTCAAATATACTTACTTAGCTCCCTAAGTAAGCAATAAATACAGATTGAACAGTGAAGACCTCAGTACAGATCCTTGTGGAACATCACTGCACAATTCCTTCCAATTCAGGGTTTTTAAAAACTCATTCACGGGATGCAGGTGTCACTGTTTAAGATACGTGGCTCAGTGGTTAGCACTGCTGCCTCACAGTACCAAGGACCCTGGTTCAATTCCAGTCTCGGGTGACTGGCTGTGTGGAGTTTGCACGTTCTCCCTGTGTTGGTGTTGGTTTCCTCTGGGTACTCTGGTTTCCTTCCACAGTCTAAAGGTGTGCAGGACCAGGTGAATTGGCCATGCTAAATTGTCTGTAGTGTTCAGGGATGTGAAGGTTAGGTGCATTAGTTAGGGCTAAAGATAGAGTAATAGATTTGGGGAATGGGTCTGGACGGGTTACTCAGAGGGTCAGTGTGGACCTGTTGGGCCAAATGGCCTGTTTCCACACTGTAGGGATTCTATGAGGCTGATTGATTTCTGAATACCAATGGGGTACATGGTTATGGGGAGGAGATGGGTAATAGCCAGTGATTGATCAGCTTCAAATGTATTGAATAATGGGGTAGGTCCAATGGGCTGAATGGCCTACTTATTTCTATGTTCAACAAATTCGATGGGTGACTCAGGTGGCTTTAGACAGGGTTTCCAAACTCTTTCATAAAGCATAATCTCAAGGCAGATGGGAAATAAATTCCACACAATGAGAGAGAAACCTCTTACAGCTGCTGTTAAAATCGTTCTATTTTCCCTCTGCAATTTTTTTCAATTATTTTGGCATTGAAGAGGTGGGTGAGATTGAAATTCAAAGCTTACTGCCTCCTGCACAAACACACCCCACCCCCACCCCCCTCCTAATTCATTCTTTGAAGGTAACAATTGAAGATGGAAAATGTTCTTATTGGAAGCCACTGGCCATCCCTCACCTTGCATGTTGCCCAAGTGTGACACGAAGACTGATGAAATGCAAGGTAACTCCAACCTGCAACGTCATTATGCTAGGAGTGTCTTTGACATTAAGCAGCAACAGCAGCAGGATTGTTACTTCAGTTAAAACATCTCATTCAAGCTAACACAGCAACCGCATTGAGGAAATAACTGCACATCTGATAACAGTATTTCATAGCACAACACACAGAGTCGTCCAGCACGGAAACAGTTCGGTCCAACCAGTCCGTGCCTAACATAATCCCAAACTAAACTAATCCCACCTGCCCGCTCCTGGCCCGTATCCCTTTAAACCTTTCCTCTTCACGTCTCTATCCAAATGTCTTTTGAATGCTGTAACTGCACCCGCACCCACCACTTCCTCAGGAAGCTCATTTAGCACACAAACCACCCTCTGTGCAAAACATTTGCCCCTCATGTAATTTTTAAAATCACTCTCTTTTCACCTTAAAAATGTGTCCTCAGTCTTGAAATCCCCCAGCCTAGGAAAGGACACCTACCATTAACCCTGTCTAATCCCCTCATGATTTTATTAACCTCTATGAGGTCACCGGTCAACCTCCTTCACTCCAGTGAAAAAAAGCCTGAGAGTTTCTTTATAGCTCAAACTTCCAAACCCAGCAACTTCCTGGTAAATCTCTTCTGGACCCTCTCCAACTTCATAACATCCTTTCTATAGCAGGATGACCAGAACTGGACACAGTATTCCAGAGATGCCTCACCAATGTCCTACACAACCTCAAAAGGATGCTCTGATCCTATACTCAAAGGACGAAGCAATGAAGGCAAGCATGCCAAATGCCTTCTTAACCACCCTGTCTAGTTGTGACATAAACTTGGTGAAATTTGACTCTCTAATTGTCAGCAACTGTTCCTTCAATATTTTATGTTTCATTAAATGACAATCTTGAACCTGTGATCATATAGTTAGGGAAAACCAAGGCATGTTGAATTTTAACAATATCTGAGGGAAGACAGTGAGATGTGGTCTATTAAAATGGCAGCATAGATACAGGCCATTCACTCCACTGCTCTTTGTGCTAATTGTACAACTTGTCACGCTCCCCTTGCTCTTTCCTCTGACATTTTTTCTTTTAATGTATGGACCCAAATCCCCAAAAGGTAAAGGGACTGCGTGGAAACTTGGCAGGCTGAGTACAAACTGGGTAAATATGAACTTTGGCACAAAGAATAGAAAAGGTGTATTCTCCTAAAGTGGAGATAGAGATTGCAAAAGCCAGTGATGAGAGAGAGATCTGGGTACATGAATCACAAAAGGTCAATGTGTCCTGGAACGTAAATGCAATGGACAGCTGCAGCAAGTGATGATGAAAGCTAACGGTATGTTGGCTGTCATTAAAAGGGAGATGGAACATAAAGCAGTAAGATCCTGATAGAACTCTCCAGAGAACTGGTGCACTGTGTATAGTTTTAGTCTCCTTACTTCAGGGGGTCACAGTCTAAGAATAATGGGCAAGCCGTTCAGGACTGAAATGAGGAAGAATTTCTTCACTCAGTTGTGAACCTGTGGAATTCTCTCCCACAGGAAGCTGTTGGAGCCAGTTCATTATAGATTCAAGAGGGAGCTGGACATCGCCCTTGTGGCTAAAGGGATCAAGGGATATGGAGGGAAAGTGGGAAAATGGGATACTGGGATTGCATGATCAGTTACGAACGTATTGAATGATGGAGCAGGTCCGAAGGGCCGAATGGCATTCTCCTGATCCTAGTTTCTATGTTTCTATGACTATACAACAAGTCTGTGCAGGAAGATTCTCACTCCTCCCTCTGGGTCTTTTGTCAATTTATCTACAATCCATTTCCTGTGGTGACTGACTCTCCAGCCAGCTAAAAACCCTGTTTACTCCATCATTCACCACAATCCAGCAGCCTCAGACAAAAACACAGCTAGTCATTAGCTTGCTAACCCAGAATACTAACTAACTCGGAAAACCTTCATTCGGCACTTGCCCTGGTCATAAAGTGGGAAAGCTTAGAAAGGGAGAGTTGACTTCTAAAAGGGGCTCACTTGCCCCAGGAAGCCAAGACCTTGATGTGGTTTGTTGGGATAAACCCAGGACTGGAATTTCTAAAGTTCCCCTTGGAAGAAGGTCTTTGGGATCATTAAACAGAGGTGGATGCGAACGATGGAGGGATGCCCCTTGATTGGGGACCTGGCTGGTGAAGACACATTTGCCTGAACACGAGACGGAGAATGATTAGACTGAGGGAGGGGTAGTCAAGAGTGTGGTGCTGGAAACTCACAGCAGGCCTAGCAACATCCGAGGAGCAGGAGAATCAACGTTTTGGGCATAAGCATTTCCTGATGAAGAGTTTAAACCCAAAACGTCGATTCTCCTGATCCTCGGATGCTCCCTGACCGGCTGTGCTTTTCCAGCACCACACCCTCGACTCTGAACTCCAGCATCTGCAGGCCTCACTGCCGCTTGGAGGGAGGGATGGACTGGATTAGACCCATGGATAAAGAACTGTCAAAGATATCCTGACAGTGCGAGATGAAGTGGAGAAGGTTCAGACTGAATCGGTCTCTTTGCTGTGACAATCCACATAGCCGTATCCAATAAGCCAGACACACTCACCCTACCCTCCGCCCAGCTGGGAGTGATCTATCACTGACGTAGCTGAACAGAACACGTGAAGAACAGTGAGAGATGAGAGTTACCTGCACGTATGCAACAGAACGCAGCAAGAACAAGGAGGTGATAGGTATATATTACCATCAGGATAATACTGCTGGTTCATGCTCTCTGGGGTCCCCTGTCCATGATTGAACTGGTCATTGTAGTAATCCTCCTGCCCTGCGTATTGCTGGAGAGGACCTAAAAGAAGACAGGGACAGTCTGACGTGAACTGCAGCCTTTTGTGTTTGGTATTTTCATTTCAGGAAGAGAAATATATACAAAGATATTTTGAGCTGATTAAAAACACCCTCGGATTTCTGAGCACACAACTGGCAAACATTCAACAGAATATACATGGCCAACTACCCAGGTCTCTATAAGACACAGGAGCAGAAGCAGGCCATTCAGCCCATTGAGTCTGCTCCCCCATTCAATGAGATCATGGCTGGTCTGATAATCCTCAACTCCACTTTCCTGCCTTCCCCCCACCACCACCCCCAACCCTTGATTCCCCTTGCTGATTAAAAATCTATGTCTCAGCCTTGACTATACTCAATGCCCCAGCCTCAGCAGCCCTCTGTGGTAAAGAATTCCACAGGTTCACTCCCCTCAGAGAAGAAATTCCTCCACATCTCTGTCTTAAAATGGGGACTCCTTATCCTGCAATTAGACCCATTAGTCCTAGACTCCCCCACAAGGGGAAACAACCTTTCTTATGAAGTCCTATTGAATCTTTTGTTTCAATAAGGTCACCTCTCATTCATTTGAATTCCAGGCCCAACTTACTCAACCTCTCCTCATAAGACAGTCTGTCCATACCAGGGATCAGCCCAAGTGAACCTTCTCTGGACTGTCTCCAATGTCCATCTTTCCTTAGACAAGGGGCAGAAAACTGTTCACATTATTCCAGCTGGGGTCTGATTAGTGCCTTGTATAGTCTTAGCAAAATCTCCCTACCTTTATACTCTATTCTCTTTGTAGTAAAGACCAACATTCCATTTACCTTGCCCACTATCCACTGAATGTAGCTTTTTGGGATTCATGGACGAGGACTAAGAAGGTAGAGTTGCTGTAGAGGGTGTGCAACAAAGGCTGATACTGGGAAGGACAGCACCGTCAGATGAGGAGAGATTAGTTTGACTGGGCCCTGTATTCACTCAAGTATAGAAGAATGAGAGGGGGATCTGACTGAAATGTGCAAAATTCTCGCAAGGCTGGACAGACTAGATACGGGGAGGGTGTTTCCCCCCTGGGTGGGGGAGTCTAGACCTGGGGACACATCTCAGGATACGGGGTAAACCATTTAGGACTCAGAGGGGGAAAATATTTCTTCCCTCAGACAGGAGGGACTCTGTGGAATTCTGGAGGCCGGGGAGGCCAAGTCACTGAATATATTCTGGAAAGAGATTGACATATTTTTCGGTTACAAAAGACAACAAAGGGAATGGCAAGAAAAACAGGAATATGTCGTTGAGATAGAGGATCAGCCACGATCATACTGAATGGTGGAGCAGGCTTGAAGGGCTGAATGGCCCACAACTGCTCCTCGTTTCTCTGTTTCTAATGATCCCTGGATATCCAGAAAACAGAGTCTCCTGACTTTCTCAGCGACAAGACAAATCATTTACAGATACCATAAAGGCGGCAAATAAAACATGGGACACCTGTCTGTATATGCCAGTGTTGGACTGGAGTGGATAAGGTCAGAAGTCACATGACACCAAGTTGTAGTCCAACAGGTTTATTTGAAGTCACAAGCTTTCAGAGCAGCGCTCCAAAAGAAGCACGGTCGTGTGATTTTTGACTTTATGCAGGATTTGCATCTGAATAAAAAGATGATCCGCAAGCAAATCACTTTCTTACAAATTGTTAATCTTCACAGACAGACAATCTTTCTGCGCAAGCACTTGAGACTTGACATATACTCCGACATCCACGCTGGTTATTTTTCTCAAATAAAACAATAAGTAAATAAAAGCTGGTCAGGAGATGGGTGTGTCACTGGTTGGGCCAGCATTCTCTGCCTGTTCCCCAGTTACCCTTCTCAAATAATTATCAGCACCAACAGACAAAAATAAACTCCTTGGCCTTTTGGCTTAGAACAATGTGTAGTTCCCGAGGACGAGAGGAAGAGATTCTGCTCGAGTGCTGCAGATTCGACGCAGCAGACGTGTGCTGGCGGGGGAGAAACCACGGGGGTTGTGTTGGGAGTCGTCGGAGCTGCCGGAGACCATCGCTGGATCGTGATAGGACGTTGGAGGTTAGTTTGGTTGTGCTGACCTGCTCTTGGTGGATCTTTATGCCGGCTTCGGCCTAACGCCAATTCAGGTACCAGCCAACCTCAAGAGCTATGGCCTCAGCAGCTGCTCGCAGCCCTGGCCAGGGCATTCGCAACACAGTCAGGGTGACTGTGAAGAAGGTGGAGGAGCATACACCAGTTGATTGGACAGTGTTAGCGAAGAAGATTTTGCTGGAGTGCTGCGGGTTCGAAGCAGCGGATGTGTACTCCCTAGAGGATTTCCCTGGGGCAGGCTATTTCAATGTGACCTTCAGGAGCATGAAGAATTACGAGCAGGTCCTGAAGGTCTTCAAGGAGAAGGAAGGGGAACCTCTGTTCTCCATCTTGTCGGCAGTCCCGTTGTGTGTGCTTCCTGCGCAAAGGAGTCGGGTTGTAACAATCCACATGTACAACCCCCACGTCCCAGCAGCGGATGTCCTGACCTTCCTGAGAAGATATGTCCAAGTCGAGGGAGAAAGCACCGATGTGGTCGATCCTTTCGGGACAGGGTAACCCTGAGGGTCGATGCCAGTGGGAACGCCCTCCAGCTTTGCCATTGGAGGAAGCAGAGGTTACCTGACGTATGCAGGGCAGCCGAAAGTGTGCCGAACCTGCGGGAGGTCAGGCCACATGGCGGCGGATTGTAAGGTGACCAAAACTGCAAGCAGGAAGGCCACCCGACCAAGGAATATAAAGTGGCCAAGAACTGTAATCTGTGCGGAGAGGCGGGCCACATGTACAAGGCCTGCCCAAGACGAGGGGCTGCCACCTATGCACAGATGGCCGGAGGTGGCAACACGAGCCGTGGACAGCCTAAGACCAGTAAGGTACCACAAACCAGCACGGGAACGGTGTCTGGTGGCACCCAGAAGGAAGGGCAGGCTGTAGCAGAGCAGACAGCAGACAGCGGGAAGGTGCAGCAGTCGATCCAAGCTCCTTCAAGACAGACGGAGGAAATGGAAGAGGAGGGATCAAAGGAAACAGAGGCTTGGATTACTGTCAAAAGCAGGAAGAGGAAACCTCTCAAGGCCCCCAAAGCCACCCAGCGAAGGGGGAAAACGACACCTACACGACGAGGATACAGGCAGCTCTTCCGACTGTGAGGACGGGTGCAAGGAGGGTCGTCACCAGAGGAAGAGACAGAGCGCCACGGGGGAAAAAGGAGGGCAGCACCACCCAAACAGGAAAAGACGATCCCTCTGAGGGGACGGGTAAAGACCAACTCCCCCCACCCGGTGAGAACCAAAAGGTACCCACCGGCCCACAGCTCCAGGTAACTGGGAGCAGCGGTCCTGTGACAGCCCCGCTGTCGGACAGAGAACTGGACTGTGCGGACCCTGGGCCTGACCCGAAGACACCAGAGTGGGGAATGGCCCCAGTGTGGAGCCGGACATCTACCTCAGCCCTAGGAGGGTCCAGCGGTGTGCCGTCACCACGGGGATGCACACAGCTACCCCAGAGAGGCAAGACCAGCCTGGACACTGGTAACCTTGTAAACTGTTAAAATGGGGATAAGAATTGCCAGCATCAATGTGCGTAGCATCAAATCGGCTACGCGGTGTGTTTCTATGATGGCCTTCCTGGCCAACGTTAAAGTCAACGTCCTGTTTCTGCAGGAGTGTGGGATCCCGCACCTCAGCAGCTACTGGAGATGGTCGAGCTTGTGGGCCCATGGGCCGTCAGTTTGGTCGGGGGGCAACAATAGCCACACCTCCGGCCTGGGTATCCTGTTGCGAGGAGACAACTTCACCATCTCTGAGGTTAAGGAGGTGGTGGGCGGGGCGCCTCCTCGTCACCGACGTCATGTACAGGAATGCTCCCCTGAGACTGATTAATGTGTTCGCCCCAGTGGGTAAGAATGAACGGTTGGCCGTCCTGCAGCAGCTTCCACTGTTGCTGGCTATGTCCAGGCAGGTCATTCTGGCCGGAGACTTCAACTGTATCATTGATGCAGATGGACGATCCGGCGGGGGGGGGGGGGGAACAGTAAACTGGACGCCACGTCCAGAGCCCTGATGGACACGGTCAAAGATGCCAAGCTGCACGATCTCTTCAGCACCCCTGCAGATGGAGCGCAGCGTAGATACACCTGGTCACGGGCAGACGGGTCTATCCGCTCAAGGATAGATTACCTGTTTGTGTCCCGAATGTTCTCGGTCAGATCCACCGACATCAAGCCGGTGTTCTTCTCTGACCACTGCCTCCTGCTGGCCGACTGTCACCTACAGGACGAGCAGCGGGCTGGTAAGGGAATGTGGAAGCTGAACACAAAGCTGTTGACCCTGGGAAACATTGAGGAGCTCAGGAGG
Source organism: Chiloscyllium punctatum (assembly GCF_047496795.1). Lineage (NCBI taxonomy): Eukaryota > Metazoa > Chordata > Chondrichthyes > Orectolobiformes > Hemiscylliidae > Chiloscyllium > Chiloscyllium punctatum. Next base: position 6,849,753 of record NC_092743.1, read on the forward strand.
GACTGCGCAGGTTGGAGAACCGTGAAGCCCCTGTTTGAGTCTCCAGCGGACTGGTGGGAAACAGTAAAAGGGAACATCAAGAGGTTCTTCATCCTCAAAAGGTGTTCAGGAGGTGAGAGAGAGGTGGGGGAAACTGTCCCAGCTCCAGGAAAGTATGCAGAACCTGCTCCTGCTGCAGACGATGGGGGTTGATGTCACGGAGGACCTCAAGGAGGTGAAGGGACAGCAAGCCTCGCTCTTTGCCTCGGAGGCCTCCAAGATAATCTTCCGGTCCAGGGTCTGCTCGGTGGAGCAGGACGAGACGTGCTCACGTTTCTTCTCCAGAAGGTGCACAAAGAGAGCTCCGTGCTCAGCAGCCTGAAGGAAGAAGATAGCTTGGTAACATCATCTCAGGCTGATATCATGAGGATCAGCAAATCCTTCTATGCCAGTCTGTTTGACGCGAAGCCAACCGACAGCACGGTCTCAGAGTTGTTCCTGTCCTCTATCATGGAGGTCTTAGACGACAGAACACGAGAGAGGCTGGACCAGCCGCTATCTCTGGACAAGCTGACCAAGGCCCTCGGGTCCTTTGAAAAGAATAAAACTCCCGGAAGCAACAGCTTACCGGTCGAGCTATATTCCGCTCTGTGGGACTTGATTGGCCAGGACCTGCTGGAGGTGTATGTCAGTATGCCTCGGGCAGGTACCATGAGTGAATCCATGAGGAAAGGCATCATCACCCTCGTCTACAAGGGGGAGAGGGAGGAATTCAAAAATTGGAGACCAATCTCACTGTTGAATGCGGATTACAAAATTTTGTCAAAGGTAATCGCCAACCGGGTCAGGTCTGCTCTGGGATCGGTTATTCATCCTGACCAAACCTGTGCTGTACCAGGCAGGAAGATCGCTGAGAGTCTCGCACTCCTCAGGGATACGATCGCCTATGTGCAGGACAGAGGGTTGGACACCTGCCTCATCAGCCTGGACCAGGAGAAAGCCTTTGACAGGATATCACATACGTACATGAGAGATGTTCTCTCCAAAATGGGCTTTGGGGAGGGAATCTGCAATTGGATCAGACTGCTCTACACCAACATTGTCAGTGCAGTCTCAATCAATGGGTGGGAATCAGATAGCTTCCCAGTCAGATCTGGAGGATGTGAGCCTGAGAGGGGTGACTATTCCTGGCAGGAGGGGCCTGCAGGTCAAGGCCTCCCTGTACATGGATGACGTCGCCGTTTTCTGCTCGGATCCACTGTCCGTGCACAGACTCATGTGCATCTGTGACCAGTTCGAACGGGCCTCGGGGGCCAAGGTAAACCGAGGCAAGAGTGAGGCCATGCTCTTCAGGAACTGGGCCGACCAATCCTCGATCCCCTTCACCGTCAGGACCGACCACCTGAAGGTGCTGGGTATTTGGTTCGATGGGGCTGGGGCATGTGCCAAGTCTTAGGAGGAGCATATCAGCAAAGTGAGGCAGAAACTGGCCAGATGGAAGCTACAGTCGCTCTCCATCGCAGGAGAAAATCCTGGTCATCAGGTGTGAGGCACTGTCATTGCTGTTATATGTGGCACAGGTCTGGCCTATTCCCAGAACCTGTGCCGCTGCAGTCACCTGGGCCTTCCAGTTTATATGGAGATCAAAGATGGACGGTCCGAAGGGACTCTATGTGTAAAGATCTGGGCAACGGGGGGAAAAAAACTCACCCAATGCCACCCTCACCCTGATGGCCACCTTTTGTGTGTGACTGCACCAAGCTGTGCGTGGATCCCCGGTACGCAAACACCAAGTGTCACTACGTACTGAGGTTCTACCTGTCCCCGGTGTTGCGAAGGATGGGACTGGTATCGCTATTGTGGAACGCTCTGAGTAGTTGGACCGTTCCGTACCCCCTGTCCTTCGTGGAGAAGTTTATGAAGAAAAACACCTTTGACCACAAGTCCATCAGGAAGTGGTCAGTACGTAGTGTCCTTGAGACCCTTCGGGAAAAGGAGAGGGCGGATCCTATTGAGCGGTTCCCTGAGCAGACTGTCAAAGCCATTTGGCAGAATGCCTCATTGCCAGAACTTTCCAACAAGCACCAAGACGTGGCTTGGCTGGTGGTGAGAAGGGCTCTGCCTGTGAGATCCTTTATGCACGCCCGGACTCTCAGCCGCACCGCACGCTGCCCTCGAAGCGGCTGCGGGGGGGACGAGACTGTCACACACCTCCTTCTGGAATGTGCCTATGTAGAAGATGTCTGGAGAGGAATGCAGTGGTGCTTGTTGAGGTTCGTCCCGAGCAGCACCATGACGCGGGACTCCATGCTCTACGGCCTGTTCCCCGGGACTCACACCGAGACAAACATTAACTGTGCCTGGAGGATCATCAACTTGGTGAAGGACACTCTCTGTGCGGTCCAAAACCTGTTGATCTTCCAGCTGAAGGAGTTGATCCCGACTGAGTGTTGCAGACTGGCACATTCCAAGGTCCAGGACTACGTGTTGAGGGACGCGTTGAAGCTTGGGGCAGCTGCTGCCAAGGTACAGTGGGGAAAGACCACCGTGTAACGTCTGCCTGCCTAAGAACAGGGGGCCCACGCAGTCATTTGGGCTCCGCTGATGTCTCAGCTAAATATCCAGATATATGATTGATAAGCGTACAGACCTGTATGTACAAATGATAAATTCTTTGTATGCAAAGAAATTGAATGTTTACGAATGTATGGCACGACCAACTGTACAGACCATCAAAATATTTTATGAATAAAGTTTATTTTTGAAATAAAAAAACATCAGAAATAAACTAGAACTTACCATTCACACAGTGGGGGTGGCTGGAGAGCAAGAGAAGGGATGGAAAAGTTCAGAAACATTTGCACATGGCACCAACTCATTCTGGGAACAGAGCGTCATTCAGCACACCTGCTTTAGCATCGTAGAGGCCAGCACTGGCAAACAACATGTGCCAGATTTTCCATTATTTAAACGGCCCCACAAGGTGATGATTAATGACTGCGACAGTCTGGGAGGCACTCAGCAATGCCACAAAGTGAAGTGGTTATCGAAGAAAGTGGCTCCTTCATCAACAAGATTTGACACAAATTATTGTGACTGCATCGATACCTGCCCCACAAAACTGCTTCTGGGCCAAAGAATGCCATTCGGCCCATCGTGCTTGCACTAACCCGGTACAGGTTTCCCCTGCTATCCAAAACTAGAGAGTTACTACGAAACCTTTTGTAAGCCGAAATGGCGTAAAGTGAAGGAGCATTAATTTATATGGGAAAAACGTCGCCTTTTTCGTAAAAGCGAGAATCCTCTTTGGCTTTCTTTCAGTTAGTGAAAACAGGTACAAATACAAGAGTGAAGGGACCGAAAGGGATCTTTCAAAAAGTGGGCAATACCTGTACCCACAAACGCAAACCTGACACCTGGGAGTTAATGACCTTTGGGATTTGAAGACCCATGGTGTCCCATTAATTACTGAACAACACACCCACACAGACACACACCAACACAGACAGACACACCCACCCACACACCCATCTGTTGCAACAGATGGAGGGCAGGAACAGTTCGCCCCCCCCCTCACCCCGTATGTTGCTGTGGCCATGTTTTGTGGTGCACCCACCTTGCTGAGCTGGTCTGTACGGAGGCATCTGTCTCTGGCCCATCATGTGGTTTGCCTGGTTCACCGGATTCATCATGGACATGGGCGGCTGGTTGGGGTAATGTGGGCTCGCCCCCTGGGGCATATTGTACTGCGAGGCAGATGCTTGTTGGTGCATCATGGGGCCTGAAAGATATACCACTATCAGTGAAAGTGTTCGCCATGCCCCACAATCCCAACCACACAGAAGGCAGCAGATAAACTGCCATCTCCACCCCCACCCCCCCCAATGACTGAACCTTCCACCAAGGGGGACAGCTGCTTGCTTTCCACTCAGTCCATGCCTCTCATAATTGTACACACCTCTATCAGGTCCTCGCTCGTTACTCAGAGACAATAATTAAGGTCCTACTCCATCTCCCTTGAATTTGTATTTTTTTTTGCAGGTTATGAGAGATCTGGCCAATGAAAACAGGGGCTACTAACTTCCTCCATTAAAACCCCTCAAGAATCTGGGAGCCTGGAATTGATACGCAGTGCCCAGTCCAAGAGCAAAAGGAGGAAGAATTCATTCTTTGGACAGAACTATACAACCCAGAAGGACACGGAGGAGAGGAAAGGTCCAAGCCACTGCTTTGGCGATACAGATTCAAACACGTATGGAACTTAAATGCACAATGTTTACTTTGTGGAGTGGAAATCTGTCTCAGGGACAGGTCACCACGAACTATCAATCATTGTGAAAACTCACCTGGGTCACTAATTTCCTTTAGGGACAGAAATCCTCCATTCTTAACCAGTTCGGCCTACATGTGACTCCAGACCGACCTCTATGACAGGATTCGAACCCAGGTCCCCACAACATTGCCTGGGTGAGGTTTGAGAAGATCTGTAGCTCAGGTGGGAGGTTCTAGATGTAGGTTTGCTTGCTGAGCTGGAAGGTTCATTTCCAGACGTTTCGTCACCCTCCTAGGAAACAACTTCAGCTTCGCCCAGAGGCCCACTGAAGATGTTACCGAGGAGGGTGACGAAACGTCTGGAAATTAACCTTCCAGCTCAGCGAGCAAAGCTACATGCATTGCCTGAGTGTCTGGATTAATAGTCTAGCAATCATACCACCAGGCCACTACCGCCTGCCAGACTCGCTGACCATTTTCAGCACTTTCTGCTGTTTTATACTGTATCCGGTTCACCCCATCACCATCTATACAGCACCAGAGGGGTCTCTTACACTCATCCAAGGTGGCAAATGCGGCATTAATTTAACCCCCACTTGAACAGTAACACCAACCAGCACATTGTTGATGTCCCGCTGCACGTTTGGCAGAGAGAACTGAGCTCAAATATCAGCCATCAGATTCAGAGGCGAGGGTGCTCTCCATTTCCCTCCTCAGCTCACCCTCTGCTATTATCCTAGATTCCTCTTCGGGCTATTTACACACTTTTAAAAGAGTATTCATTTACGGAATGAGAGCATCACCAGCCAGGCCAGCATCTATTGTCCATCCCTAAGTTAAGAGTCAACCACATCACTGTGGGTCTGGAGTCACATGCAGGCCAGACCAGGTAAGGACACTAGCGAACCAGATGGGTTTTTCCAACAATTGGCAATGGACCCACGGTCGTTGGACTCTTCAGACTAGATTTTTATTGAATTCAAGTTCCGCCATCTGCAGTGGCGGGATTCGAACCCAGGTCCCCAGAACATTACCTGAGTCTCCAGCGATAATACCACAGACCATTGCCTCTCATTGCCTAGTGTCAAAAAGTGTGATATTGGAAAAGCACAGCAGGTCAGGCAGCATCCAAGGAGCAGGAGAATCGACATTTTGAGCATAAGCCTTTCGTCAAGAACGCTATGCCTGAAATGTCGATTTTCCTGCTCCTCGGATGCTGCCTGACCTGCTGTGCTTTTCCAGCACCACACTTTCGACTCTGATCTGCAGTCCTCACTTTCTCCTCCTCCCCTTGCCAATCCCAGTACTTTGCCTGCAACTTCTCCTCGAAGCCACTCAACCTTCTGACTTGGAAATATATCACCGTTCCTTCAGAGTCGCTGGGTCAAAATCTTGGAATTACCTCCTTAAGGGACATTGTGGGTCTACCTACAGCACATGGATTGCAGCGGTTCAAGAGGGCAGCTCACCTCCCGCCTTCAAGGGGCAACTAGGGAGCTTGCGGGTGAGTGGGCCTCCCAATTGCCCTTGGGGAATGTGAACAGACCTCAGCACCCCTCCCTAACTCTGCAACCTCCTCCAGCTCCAAAACCCTTCAGAATATCTGCAATTCTCCAGCATTAGATCTCATGGACACCCCCTGTTTGCTCCACCACTGACAGAAATGTCTTCAGCAGATGCTTGGACCTTAAATGCTGGAATTGCCCCTCTCTCTTCCATTAAAAATACCCCTTTGAAACAAGCTTTCTGTCACCTGTCACATGACAGGCTCAGTGTTAAATTTTGCATTATTTACTGTTCCTGTACAACACTCTGGCATGTGTCAGCTATGTTACAGGCATTACATAAATACAGATTGTTGTTGTTGTTGCTCAGTGGGGAGGCGAGCACATTTGTTACTCACCTTGGCTCGGCTGCATATTCATGTTTGTTCGAGGGCCGTAGTTACTCATTGATTGTCCCGGGTTCATATTCATCTGGCTCTGCACTGGCATTCCCTGTGAAGATGGCACTGAATGACTGTAGCCTCCCATGGAGCCATGGCTACTGGTTGGCATGGTAACTGAGGCATTGGCCATGCTCGGTTGGCCTGGCCCTTGCACTGGCATGTGGTTTGGGCCTGGCAAATTTGAAGAAACAAACAGACGTTTTAGAAACCAGATTATCGATATCCCCCTGGCTCCTTCAACCCAGTAACACACTTGCCCATAACTGCATGAAATCCACATAGACACTGCGATCAGACAAAATTTTTTTAATTGTTAGCTACATTTACGTAGCACTTTTTGTCACCTCTGGTCATCTTAAAGTGCTTGAGTGTCTGCTGGAATGCATGAAAAATACTCAGCAAAATCCCCTTTGACCAGCCATGTGATAAGGAGCATAGAATCGTAGAATCACTACAGTGTGGAAGCAGGCCATTCAGACCATTGAATCCACACTGACCCTCTGTAGAGCATCTCACCCAACCCCGTACCCTACCCTGTAACCCTGCATTTCCCATGGCTAGCCTACACATCCCTGTAAACTATGGGCAATTTAGCTCAGCCAATCCACATAACCTGCACACCTTTTGGATTGTGGGAGGAAACCCACGTAGACACAGGGAGAACATACAAACTCCACACAGACAGTTGCCAGAGGCTGGAATCGAACCTAGGTCCCTGGCGCTGTGAGGCAGCAGTGCTAACCACTGAGCCACCGTGCCACCCTATCAAGGAGACCCGATAGGCTGAATGACCAATATCTGCTCCACATCTTATCGGCTTCTTGTGATACTGACTTTATTTATTCATTGCTGTATGGGCCAACATTTATTGCCCATCCCTAATTGTCCAGAACGTAGTGAAGAGTCAACCACATTGCTATTGGTCTGCAGTCACAGGTAGGCCAGACCTGGTAAGGATGGCAGATTTCCATCAGTGAACCAGATGGGTTTTTAGAATAATTCACACTGGTTTCACAATAGTTCCAGATTTTTAAAAACTGAAATCAAATTTCACCATCTGGCACGGTGGGATTTGAAGCCATGGCCCCAGAATGTTAACGCAAGGTTGGCTGGGTTCCAAGCCCACATGACCACTACACCATAACTTTCGCTTGAGACTTAACTAACACCCCAGAGGGAGTGCAGAGGATGTCACCTGGGATGGAGCCTCTCAGCAATGGAGAGAGGCTGGATATGTTTGGGGAGTTTTCTGTGGAGCAGAGAGGGTTGGGGGGAGACCTGATAGAGGGGTGTAAGATTATGAAGGGCATGGACAGGGTGGGGATAGAAAGCATCTGTTCCCCTTTGTTGAAGAGTTAATAACAAGAGGGTACCATTTTAAGGTGAAAGGCAGGAGGTTTAGAGGGGATTTGAAGAAATGATTTTTTACCCAGAGGGTGGTGAGGGTCTGGAATGTTCTGTCTGGGAGGGTAGTTGAGGTGGAAAACCTCACCACATTTAAAACATCCTTGGATAGGCACTTGAAATGTCATAACATTCAAGGCTATGGGTTAAGCGTGGGAAAGTGGGACTCGTATAGATCTAGAAGAGTTTTCTTGCCTGTTGATGAACTGAAGGCCTTCTTCTGTAATGTTTGATTCAATGATTCTTTGAACAAGAATCACTGCTTTACATCCAGCCAAAACTTAGCTTAATATCTCATCTGAAAGACAGGATCTGTAACAAAGCTGCAGTCCCACAAAGCTGCACTGCAGGGCCAGCCTTGATTTTTGTGCTCAGGCCCAGGAGTGGGATTTGAACTCAGAACTTCATGACTCAGTGTTTGTAACCATCGAGCAACGACTGACAGATCAGAGTAACAAGATGGAGGGATAACCTTAAAGATCCCTCATGCCTGCTGACTTGCTACAGTATGAAGGTACACAGACATAAGCTGTGAGCTCAAACAGGAAAAGGGGTCACAGATTGAAGATTTCATTGGTGAGGTACCAGCCCTTATCATCCAATTCCATGACCCAAGTGCTGGAAAACATTGGGTGGCTCTTTGGCGAATACACGTATTTTTTTTAAAATTCATTCATGGGAACACGGTGGTGAAGTCAGCATTTGGTGCCCATCCCTCTTTGCCCCTTGAACTGATTACATTATTGGGCTATTTCGGGAGTCAGTTAACAGGATAGAAGGCTTAGGAGCAGGAGTAGACCATTCAGCCCCTCAAGCCTATTCTACCCTATAATACCATCATGGCTAATCTCATGTCGGCCTCAACTCCCCTTTCCTGCCCACTCTCAATAACCCTTCACTAATTTAAAATTGGTATCCTTCTTAAAATTTACTCAGTGTCCCAGCATTCCCCGCACTCTGGGGGAAGTGAATCCCACAGATTCAAGTCTCTTTGAGAGAAGTAATTCCTCTCCATCTCTGTTTTAAATTTGCCCCCCCTTATCATAAAGCTATGACCTCTCGTTCTAGATTTCCTCCACATGAGAAAACGCACAATCTACATTTAAATCCACACCCTAAAACTCACTCCCTTGCTGCTTCTTCCACCCCTCAACAGATCCCTTTTGAAACCCTCTTTCTTCCTCTGCTCCAGGACAATAATTGTTAGCTATTCTGGTGACATCATTGCCAGAGATTGAATATCAAACGAACGCAGGCACCAACATCTGTCTCGAATTGAACCAAAGTTGCAGGGCTGTTGGTTTATCAGCAGTTCAGGTTCCAGAAGGTTCCAGAACCCTCAAATACCAGCTTCCCGTCAGCGGCGTTGAGAAGTGGCTTAGCCCAGGCAGAGGGTATCTGAGACCACAGGGGAGACTCACCAGGTATTTGTCCATTCATCTGATTCTGCATGTGTGATGTCGGGGGCCCTCCCCCACCTCCACCAACCATACTGTCTGTGCCCATGCTGTGCCCGGGAGGGAGCTGGTTCATTCCACCAGGTCCCATGGGCATGGACTGTGTGGGAGGCTGAAACACACAAAGAGCTACAATCACAATGGGAGACAAGGTGCAGCCCTCACTTCCACACCTCAGAGATGCCACTACATTAGAATTAACTTCATTGTCACACGTCCTCCAAATGAGTCATTCTGTTACAACGCACGTTTCTCAACGTATATTCACTGTATTGCAATTGACGAACTGGGGCCACTGTTTCTAAAGAGCGAAATTTTAAAACGCATGTTGCCTGTAATGCAATTACATCACCAACACTTTTAAGTACTGTTTCTAAAGCGCAATTATTCTGTAAAGCGGGTTGCACAGGAATACAACCATCGTGTTACAGGGGAACTGTACAGTCCAAGGTGTGTACAAGCCATCTTAGGTACAAGGTACACCTTCTTCAGTTATGTGTTTTCAGAAAACAGAGATATAGTTCGTAAGTTTGCAGACACCAAAATTGGAGATGTAGTGGACAGCGAAGATGGTTTCCTCAGATTACAACAGGATCTTGACCAGATGGGCCAATGGGCTGAGGAGTGGAAGATGGAGTTTAATCTAGATAAATGCGAGGTGCTGCATTTTGGGAAAGCAAATCTTATCAGGACTTATACACTTAATGGTAAGGTCCTAGGGAGTGTTGCTGAACAAAGAGACCTTGGAGTGCAGGTTCATAGCTCCTTGAAAGTAGATTCACAGATAGACAGCATAGTGAAGAAGGTGTTTGGTATGCTTTCCTTTATTGGTCAGAGTATTGAGTACAGGAGTTGGGAGGTCATGGTGCGGCTGTACAGGACATTGGTTAGGCCACTTTTGGACTATTGCCTGCAATTTTGGTCTCTTTCCTATCAGAAAGATGCTGTGAAACTTGGAAAGGGTTCAGAAAAGATTTACAGGAGGATTTGAGCTATAGGAAAAGGCTCAACAGGCTGGGGCTGTTTTCCCTGGAGTCTCAGAGGCTGAGGGGTGACCTTATAGAAGTTTATTAAATCATGAGGGACATAGATAGGGCAAATAGACATGGTCTTTTTCCTGGGGTGGGGGGGGAGTCCAGAACTAAAGGGCATAGGTTTAGGGTGAGAGGGGAAAGATATAAAAGAGACCTAAGGGGCAATGTTTTCACGAAGAGGGTGGTACATGTATGGAATGAGCTGCCAGAGGAAGTGGCTAGTACAATTGCAATATTTAAAAGGCATCTGGATGGGTATATGAATAGGAAGGATTTGGAGGGATATGGTTCGGGTGCTGGCAGGTGGGACTAGACTGGTCACCATGGACGAGTTGAACTGAAGGGTTTATTTCCGTGCTGTACATCTCTATCACTCTATAAGTAGAAGTCTAGCATTGCAGATTTTAGGAATACATTATAAAAGAGAGAGGGAAAAAAAATGTCAGAATAACGGTCTTCCAAATCAATCCATGCTGGCACCTCATCTCCAAACCATGCCTGGCTTCATCTTAAGGTTCACAAGGCCAGGAGATCACTCTGGAATCACCTCATCGAGGTTTATCCCATCCAGGCATCTACTGTACTTAGGATTCATAATACTGACCACGTGTCACAATTTCTTGCAGTGCAGTGGGAGTGTCCTTATCTCTGAGCCAGGAGAGCTGGGTTCTAATCCCACCTGCTCCAAAGGTGCATCATAACATTTCCAAGTGGGGTGATTAGGAAACATCGAAAATGGTTTACTTAGACGGACATGGAGGAGAGATTAGGGATAGACCCAGGGTCCAGAAGAACATTCAACCAAAGGAGCTGGAATAGGCCATTCAGCCCATCCAAATTGCTCAATACAATAATCAACTCCACTGGAGTTCTCAACTCCACTTCCTGCATGGTCCCACCCACCCCCTCAGCACTTAACTGCCTTGTTGACCAAACTCAGTCTAAACCGGTATTGAATACATTCAGTAACACAGCCTCCACTGCTCACTGGGGAAGGGAGTTCCACAGATTAATGGCCCTCAAAAACAAAAAGAAAAATTCCTTAACTCTATCTTCAGTGGGAGACCCTTCATGTTATAACTGTGGTTGCATTTTCTTTCACAAGAGGAAACACAGTCTCTCAGTATCCACCCTGTCACTTCCTGTCAGATTGCGAGAGTGTTCCCTACATTCAGGCCCGATATGAAGGGGTTGTCTTATCAAGAAAGATTGAACTGTTTAGGCCTATACACTGTGCAATTTAGAAGCAAGAGAGGAGGTCTAATTGAGGTGTACAGGATACTAAAGGGGATTGACACAGTAGACGTGGAGAGGATGTTTATTCACGTGGGGTCAATCGCAATTGACAGGTCACAGCATGAGAATAAGGGGGGGGGGGGCAGATTTAAACAGAGATGGGGAGGAACGACTTCTGTCAAAGGGACATGGACTCACTCCCACCAGAGTGCGGGGGATGCTGGGACACGGAGTAAATTTAAGGAAGGGACAGACAGATTTTTAATCAGCAACGGATTGGAGGGTTATGGGCACCGGGCAGGAAAGTATAGTTGAGACTGAGGTGAGATCAGCCATGATTGTATTACAGGGTGGAATAGGCTTGAGGGGCTGAATGGCCTCCTCCTGTTCCTAGTTTTTATGTTCTCATGTTCAATATGTTCACCTCTCATTCCTTTCAACTCCAGCAGATACAGAATCAGCCCATTCTAGCTGCTTGTGGTCAGATAAAACCCCCTCACCCTGATAAACCAGTCTGGTGACTCTTCTCCTTATAGCCTCCAGTGTTAGTCTATCCTGTCTTAACAAAGCGACCAAACTGCACAGAATACTTGAGGCGTGCTCTTGCTGAGGTGGTGAAGGAGAGATTTAATTGAGGAGTTTCCGATGAGCAGAGGATTTCAATAAGTAGGAAGCAACCTCCCTGGTTGTGGGAAAGGGGACTGCAGAGAGGATACAGCAGACTGGAAGCTGAAAATTCCAGCCAGCCCATTCAGGAGTGAGGGTAGGAAGCAGGGGCCCACATAATGTGAAAGGGGGTTTGGGTGGGCAGTGTTGGCAGTAAACAGGAATATACTTCTGGCTCATCCTTGCTCCCCCCTCACAAAAACAACACTTTGAAGCCACAAATGACGCCAATGAGTTTGGTTCAAATGCCAAGGCTAAAGGTTCGTCTGTTTATGTTCATACTCATATCAGATTCAAACTTTAACTGTTTCCCTCCACTGATTTGCTGAGTTTCTCCAGCATTTGGAGTTTGCTTCAGACTTCCAGCGGAGTTTTGCTTTCATGTCTCTCAGTATCTACCCTGTCAATCCACTTCAGAAATGTGACTCTTTCAATGATGAGATCACCTTTCATTCCTCTAAACTCTGCAGGATACCATTTAGATTAACTCAACCACGCAGCACATAGACAACCCTCACTCATGGTAAGGACCAATATAGCGAATATTACCGAGAGCAATTAATAAACATGCAGAATGGACAGAGAGTTGGCACATTAATGTCACCGCAGGTAAGACAGAAATAATTAACTCCAGATTGCAGTTCCCACTCTTTCTGGCTCCCGAAAGGATTACAAACACCTGTACATCAGAGATTCAGCAAGCTTAATATTGTTTTACAAAATCCTACTGAAAAAAAAAGGACTTACAGCTGGTAAGAGTGACTGCATGTTCTGATTGGAATCTGCTATTGTTGCCAGATAGACCAAATTTCTATGAAGCATTTGCTGGTACCTGCAGGAGGAGGGAGAAAAAACAGTTTTATCAAAAGAATCATGGACCATACTTGTTTAAAGATTCAGCATCGAAACCGCGATCAAAGAATTAATTTCAGGTCGAGTTTAAAGCTCTGAATCATCCCAGGAGTTTCCCGAATACACATGCAGACATGAACATGCCCGGTTGAGCCATGACTCACTGAGGCAGAAGGTTATGGGCTCTCAGGTTGCACTCCAGAGATACAGTCAGACATACAGGACAGCATGGGGTTACCACCAAGTCAAAGGCCTTGCCTTGCAGATGACCAACGAGAGCATGCTCCCTCCCCACCCCCCCGCAAACCGTCTTACTTTCCAAGTGGGTGTGTAAGTTCCCTGTGCCTCTGTTTTGAAGAGGGAGGGTGTTCACCCATTGTCCTCAAACAATATCAAACCAACAAGAGCAGGCTATTTGGCCCCTTGAGCCTGCTCCACCATTCAATGAGGTCATGGCTGATCTAATTGTACCTCACCGCCACATTCCTGCATATCCCCGAATAATCTTTCAATGAAGCTGATGACAGTCATTTTTAAAACCATAGCTTGTGGCTGCTCACTTGTACAAATGTGCTTGTTACATCACATGGGATTAGGCTGGGGGTGGTGGGAATTTGAAGCTGGTGAAGTCTATGTTGAGGTCATTGGACTGTAAACTCCCCAGCAGAACAACAAAAGTCATAGAAAGATGACAGAGAATGTGCTTTGTACACACCATGGAGCATCAAGGAACCAAGTTATATGTTGGCTGATCAACCTTCAGCTCCACGGTATCAGACGAGCACTTGCAAGTGGGAGTCTACGGGGGAGCTGTGACTAATGTTCTGATTACCGACAATGACTCAAATCTTGAAAGGTCAGCCACAATTTCTTGACTGACTTACAGTATTAAATATCTCTTTAGAACATGCTGAATTTCATCAGTTTTTAAGCTTGTGAGATGACAAAGGGAACTTATTCCAACCTCTGAGGCGCCTGGGAGTGCAGTAGAATGAGAGGTGATCAATCATGCCTCAAAAAACACTTCTAATTCTTAAAATAAAAGAGTTAAATGCACAACTCTCAAACTTTGACAAAATAATGAGTGCAAAATAAAAAGCCATAATCTGACTCTAATTCATAAATGCAATAAGGAACACAGTGAAAATCTAGCAAAGTGAGAAAGTGGAATGTGTGTGAGGGGAATCATATTTACTCATTGAAAGGGGGTGCTAGATAAATAGCAGAGCGAGAGGAAGTGATTGGAGTTAGATCACACAACCTTACCAGCCCAGGTGTCATAACATTCAGGGCAATGGCTGACAGCAGGAAAGTGGGGTAAGGTTAGGTTGTAGTTTATTTTTGGCAGTACAGACTTGATCAGCCAAATGGCCTTTTCTGTACTGGATGATTCCATGGATGCAAGAGGGTATAAGGAAGTTATAAAGGGATAGAGACGGATTCATTGGGCAAAGATGTGGTAAATAGATGAAATTGTCCCGTTTGGCAGGAAGAATAAAAACAAGCATGTTCTGTACATGGTGAGAGATTACAGAATTGGGTTCCATGGAAGGGGAGAAGTTTGGTTCTCTGTGGCATAAGCGCTCCTTTAATCTGTGGTTACTGATTAACTGTGTCTCCTTACTCATTCTGCTGCTCTGAAGAAATTGTTTCAGATCATAGAATCCCTACAGTTTGGAAGCAAGTTTTTAACAATATTTTCACAGTCAGAGTCTGCTGCAAATGCTTGGGAATCCCTTACCATTCAAATCTGAAGCAATGACCTTGAAGCACAGGAGCCACAACTGAAGTTGAACGACATGCTGGTGTTAATAATGCAGCAGACACACAACAAAAACTCAATAACACACACCCTTAAACAAGGGACACAGCTGGTGCAATAGTTTAATACTACAAAAGGTATAAAGTAGCAGGGCTGATTGGAAAAGATCACAGAATACCATTTCTATATGGAGTGAAAAGAAATCAAATCTCATCTGCAAAGAGAAAGGGAAATCTACTGAAGTTTGTGAATGCAAAGTTGCATTCTGCCATAGGGCACGCTGATAACCTTCCAGAAAATCATTAATCTGTAAAATACAGCGAATAAAATAAAGTGCGGGGGGAATAAAAGGAGACGAATTCTCTGACAGTATCATTACAACCCTATCCTGGCCAGAGTCCCATACTTTTGTCTTAATTCATTCAAAGGTGATGGAAAGCCACCATTTGCAGTTCACCCTTGAGTTAAGAGACTGGATTGGGTTTTTCTTCAGATGGCCGCTAAGAGGCATCCACCTTGGTGTGGGCTTGGAGTCGTGTGTGCACCAGACTGGGTAAACACAGCAGGGTGCTCACAACCAATCACGGTCACCACCATGGGGACCAGCTTTAAAACCTGTGACTTTTTTTTTTGAATCAACTGAATTTAAATAAATCTGCCAGCTATTGCAATCAAGATTGTGGAAAAGGGCTTCTGGGTTCCCAGTTCGGCAACCACAAGACATAGAGAAACAGGCCATCCAGCCCATCGAGTCTACTCCATCACTCAATGGGATCATGGCTGATCTGATAATCCTCAACTCCACTCTCCTGCCTTTTCCCCATAACCCTCGATTCCCCTTTTTGATTAAAAATCTGTCTGTCTCAGCCTTGAATATACTCAATGCCCCAGCCTTGACAGCCCTCGGAGGGAAAAAATTCCACAGATTCACTCCCCTCTGAAAGAAGAAATTCCTCCTCATCTTCAAATTAAACAGGTGACCCCTTAAACTGAGATAATGTCATCTGGTCCTTGCTAAAGATTCCACGAACAAAAAGTTGCAAATCACTGCCATCATTAAGAAAGGAAGTTATAGAGGGTTGGGTTGTGAGGGGCTGATGACTGATGTGTACAAAATTGCCTCTGTGTTAATTTTACGACCACGTATTTAACAGAGCACCACATTTAAAGGGTGGTTAACAGAATCAGGGCTTATGGAATAGGAGGGTCTGTGTCCAATGGGATAACAATACATTGGTCATAAGGACACAAAGCTGTGATCTATGATAGGTGGCAGACAGCGCTGTTCCCAGAGGGTCAACCGCTTTTTATAATTCATGGAAACAATCCTGGAAGACAGGGAAAAATGCCAAACTTCTCTGATTCCACCAAGGTCGGAGGAGGGGCGAATAGTGGGAATGAGATGAACTATCGGGGCCAGGTTGGCAGACTCATGGCAGGTGGCGGTTATTAAGTGTGAGGTGATGCATTGGGCAGAAGGGTTGGGGGAGAGCTAACATCAACTACATGGCAGTTATGGACAGCATGCCCCCAGGGCACACGTCTACTGGGCTTTGAGACCGCAGAACGTTTTGAGTGAGAGTAGCGAGCAAAGCATGCACTTACCAAACTGAGGAGCAAAATACAAAAGCAGGGAAAACACAGCAAACCTTTAGAAAGTTCTGGTTTGGGTCCCAGTTGGAGTTTTGTGTCCAGTTCTCACCACCACCCCCCTGTACTTCAGGAAGGGTGTGATGACCCCTCAGGTGGTGAGGAGGCAAGTTGTCAGAATGGTTCCAGGGATGAGGGATTTTATGACAGGGTTGGGTGGAGACTCTTGGAGTTGTTCTCCTTAGAAGCACGTGGGTGCACAGAAAATAGGAGGAGGAGTAGGCCATTCAGCCCATCAAACATGCTCTGCCATTTGACACTATCATCTATCTCAACGCCATACTTCTGCCCTCTTCCCATGTTCCTTGACACCTTTAGCCTCTAGAAGTCTGTGGAAACATGGTCAATGCCTCCTGTGCTAGAGAACTCCACATATTCTCTGCCCTCTGTGAAGATTTACCTTTACCTCAGTAATTACCTCCTTCCTCTGTCCAAAGTGGTTACTCAAACAACCACAATAACTTTCCAATGTGCCAGGTATGGGTCAAACAGCAGAGAGTTTGCCCCAATACCCATTGATTCTAATTTTGCTTGGGCACCTTGATGCCACACTCTGTCAAATGCGGCCATGATGTCAAGGGTTATAACTCTCCCTTCACTCTGAAATTCAGCTCTTTTGAACCATGGCTGTAATGAGGTGAGGAACTGAGTGGCCTTGTCTCACCAATGCCTTGTACAGTTACAGCAATACTTCACTGCTTTTGTACACCATTCCTTTAACAAAAATGTCAAAATCCCATTTGGTCTTCTTTGGAATCAGGCCACAACCTGTTTTGATGTTTACCCACGATCACTGACAGGGACTTGTTTAAAGGCCTCAGGGAAATGCAACCCAGACCAGTGCAACACTCCCTCAGAACTGGCACAGGGGAGCGAGAGCCTTGGTTTTCATGTACAGATTATTCAGGATGTATTCACAGAGCAGTTAGAAATATGTGATACATCAAGCAGAGTCAGCATGTCTTCATGAAGGGGAACTCATACCTGACAAGAACCACAATCATTTTCCTAGGTGCCAGTTATGACTCAAACCAGCGGAGAGTTTGCCCCAATACCCATTGATTCTAATTTTGTTTGGGCTCCTTGATGCTACACTCGTGTCAAATGTGGCCTTGATCAAATGCAGATTAAGGGGAACAGGTAGATGTAATATATTCGTTTTTTTTTCCATAGAATCCCCACAGCGTGGAAACAGGCCATTGGGCCCAACAAGTCCACACCAAAGAGTAACCCACTCAGACCCATTCCCCCACCCAATTACTCTACATTTCCCCCTGACTAATGCACCTAGCCTACACATCCTTGAACACTACGGGCAATTTAGCATGGCCAATTCACTTGACCTGCATATTTTTGGACAGTGGGAGGAAACCAGAGCACCCAGAAGAAACCCACACAGACACGGGGAGAATGTGCAAACTCCACACAGACAGTCACCCGAGGTGGGAATTGAACCCGGGTCTCTGGGGCTATGAGGCAGCCGTGCTAACCACTGAGCCACTGTGCCGATCATGTCTTTCTAAAAGATAATTGATAAGGTAGCGCAAGGATGGCTTCAAATAGGATAACAGCAGTGTTTCCTTGAATTTTATTTCCATCTGCAGGAGCTTCTGAGGACCATGCAGAGCAGTGACTTCCAGAAGCAGAGGTCTATGCCACAATTGCCACGGGTGGAATTCACAGAGCAGCAGTATGTGTGCATCCACACAGCTTCAAGAGAGTGTTGGTTAACAGCCCATGGCATTGGGAGGTGGTAGATTACCCAGAGCACTAGCTAACTCATTGAAGACAGAGTTGGGACGATGAGAGCATTTTCAGGATGACAGCCTATAACCAGTAGAGTGATGCAGGGATCAATGCTGGGACCACAATTCCTTACAATCGATACTAATGACTTGGATGAGGAAAGTGTATGTACAATAACCAAATTTGTGGATGATACAAAAGTAAGTGGGAAGGACATGTGAGACTAAAAAAACATTCTTCAGCGGTAGGGATACTTTAAGTGAGAGGGCAAAAACTTGGCAGATGGAACATACAGCAGGAAAATGTGAGGTTTGGCAGGAAGATTAGAGGAGCAGAACATTATTTAAATGGGGAAAGATAGCAGAAAGCTACAGCACAGAAGGATTTGGCAGTCCTTGTCCACGAATCACAAAAAGCTAGTGTCCAAGTTCAGCCGGTAATAGGGAAGGCAAGTGGAATGTTGGCCTTTAGATTAGATTAGATTAGATTGTGTAGAAACAATGTAGAAACAGGCCCTTCGAAGGGAACGGAGTATGAAAGTAGGTTTGGCTAAAACAATACTAAAGCACTAGTCAGATCACATGTGGAATACGGTGATCAGTTTTGGGCCCCTTATCGAAGGGAACATACACTGGCATTGTATGTCAGGTTCACTATGTTGGTGCTAAGTATAGAGGGGCAGTCTTATGAGGTGGGATTGAGTAGGTTGGGCCTGTACTCATTGGAGTTTAGAAGTGAGTGGACTTTATTGAAACATACACAATTCTGTAAGTAGTGACTTATAAACTCTGTATTGTACTCATTTGAGTAAGAGACAATAATTCTTAGAGGACATGGCAAGGTCAATAATTAAAGCTGGCTTCCCCTGTGGGACCATTTAGGACCAGAGGGTATAATCTCAGAGTAAGGGGTCACACATTTAGGGCAGAGATGAGGAGGATTTTTTTCTCTCAGAGGGGAATGAATTTGTGGAATTCTTTACCTCAGAGGGCTGTTGAGGCTGGGGCATTGAGTATATTCAAGGCTGAGACAGAGAGATTTTTAATCAGGAAGGGAATTCCCACAGTATTCCCACACTGTCCAAGATCACGGTGAGGATCCTACTGTCTTGACCTTGCCCCCTCGGGTGAAACACACCACCAGTCATCTCTCTTTCATGAGAGAGCAGCTGTATAATCGCCTGGGACTATGACAACTTTACCTTCAGAGGTCAGTTGGCTCAATTGGCTGGGCAGCTGGTTGGCAATACAGTGTGACACCAACAATGTGGGTTCAATTCCCACGCCGGCTGAGGTTACCACAAAGGACGCTCCTTCTCCTCCTCCCCCCTCACCTGAGGCATGGTGACTCTCAGGTTAAACCACCCCCAGCCCTGTCTCTATCTCTCCCTCGGTAATGTGAGAGCATCCCGATGGTCCAGCAGGAGCATGAGGATTGTACCTCTATCGAGGCAGGAGGGCGGACACCGGTCAGAGAATCTCCCAGCTCTTCTTCCACTTGCAGCCAGTGGATCTGCCACAGGGGCAGGGGAAGGCAGTGGTTAGCCCCCACTGGAGGCACCCTCAACAAAGCAGCACTGCCTCAGTACCCAACCCTGAAGGTAGGTGCTGTTGAGGGGCCTAAACCGGGAGCTCAAATACTGGTCCCACAACCCTTCTGGATCCATCTTCAAAGAGGCTGCTGATCTGTCACTTTATCCACATGGAATGGGGACTCTGGCAGTAGGTTGCAAAGCTGTCTTGAGCGTCCGAACCAACAGCGTTCTCGGTTTTAATCCTGAATGATCTGTGTGTATTTACCCCCACACTGAGCAGATAAGGTCCATGGAATATCATGTATAAACCAGTATGGTTTGTTTTGTAACAACAGTCAAGGAGAGCTCAGCATTAAGTGCCAGCCCCTGGCAAATTACACATGCAGTGGTGCTTAAAGCAACAGTGATCAATTACTTTTTGACTGGGTTTACATCAACACATCCTTCAGTCAATCACAGAACAGGTCTCAAACCTGTCAGAGTCTGGACATTTGCCAAAGAGAGGCGAGAACAGTGATACAAAAAAAGGAGGAATTAACCTGCATTTAATATAGCTACTTTCTATAATCCCAAGACACCCCAAAATGCTGTACAGCTGAAACATGGAATATAGGAGCAGGAGTAGGCCATTCAGCCCTTCAAACCTGCCCTGCCATTCAATATGATCATGGCTGATCATCCAGCTCAGTCCCCTATGCCCACTTTCTCCCCATACGCTTTGATCTCTTTAGCTCCAAGAACTATATCTAACTCCTTCTAAAGAAGGTATCTAGGAACGTGGGTGTGACAAACATTGGATCAACCACTGATGGAGAAGGCTCGAGGAGCCAAATGGTCTCCTCGTGTCCCTATTTCTTACAGTCTTCTTGAAAACATTCAACGTTTTAGTCTCAACCACTTTCTGTAACAGAGAATTCCACAGGTTCCCCCACTCTCTGGATGAAGACATTTCTCCCCATCTCAGTCCATCCCGTATCCTTAGACTGGGACCCTCTGGTTCTGGACAAAACAAGTCATGAAGTGCTCTGCCAAATGTGGAGACCATTGTAATGTAGCTTAACACAGTTGCAACGTAGGGAACAGGGGAGCCAAATGCTTTAAACATAGCAAGATCTCACCGACAACAATGCCACTTGTGGAAAAAAGGTAGTGATGTTAAGAAGGTATGAAAAATGGCCGTGAGACCCGGTAAGAAATTCCCAATTATTCTTCCGTGTCACACCAGGCCACCTTTCACAGCCAGCTGAAAACACAGCAGTGGCCTTAACTTTACACCCCCTCAACAACCCCCGCCCCCCCCCCCCCCCCCCCCAGGGAGGCACTGCCTCAGTACCAGTGTCAGGGGTGGGGACTGGCGAGGGAGCTCTGCCAGTCTCGGCTGATGACTCCATAGTGGGTCCCACTCTCGGACTCAGTATGAACACAGTGCTGTTAGTGACAACTTCCCACAGGCTATTTAACACAATGACTGCGATTAAAACTAGACCCAAGAGCCGGTGTAGGGGCTGGAGGAGGTTACAGAGATAGGGAGGGGGTGTAGGGGCTGGAGGGGGTTACAGAGATAGGGAGGGGATGTAGGGGCTGGAGGAGGTTACAGGGATAGGGAGGGGGTGTAGGGGCTGGAGGGGGTTACAGAGATAGGGAGGGGGGTGTAGGGGCTGGAGGGGGTTACAGAGATAGGGAGGGGGGTGTAGGGGCTGGAGGAGGTTACAGAGATAGGGAGGGGGGTGTAGGGGCTGGAAGGGGTTACAGAGATAGGGAGGGGGTGTAGGGGCTGGAGGGGGTTACAGAGATAGGGAGGGGGGTGTAGGGGCTGGAGGGGGTTACAGAGATAGGGAGGGGATGTAGGGGCTGGAGGAAGTTGCAGAGACAGGGAGGGGGTATGGGGCTGGAGGGGGGTTTATAGAGATAGGGAGAGGGGAATAGGGGCTGGAGGAGGTTACAGAGATAGGGAGAGGTGTAGGGGATGGAGGAGGTGACAGAGATAGGGTGTGGTGTAGGAGCTGAAGGTGGTGAGAGAGATAGGGAGAGGTGATGGGGCTGGAGGAGGTGAGAGAGATAGGGAGAGGTGATGGGGCTGGAGGAGGTGACAGAGATAGGGTGTGGTGTAGGAGCTGAAGGTGGTGAGAGAGATAGGGAGAGGTGATGGGGCTGGAGGAGGTGAGAGAGATAGGGAGAGGTGATGGGGCTGGAGGAGGTGACAGAGATAGGGTGTGGTGTAGCATGGCGCAGTGAGTATGTAAAAACTTTAACTGCTCGATTGAAATAGCCCTTATTTCACATGGACCAATGTCCTTGTGCAGAGACAAGTGGATGCCAATGTTAGCAGCAGATGCAGGCTGGAGAGATAATGGCACCGTGCCACTGTCACTGGATAAATAATCTCAGGCCCTGGGCCAACTTTCTGGGGACATGACAGATGGCAAAAACTCAATTCCACAACAAAAATAAAAAGGAGTTTTTGAAGGAAGTGAGGGGGTAAACTGCCGGCTGCTGGCATGTTCACTCTGTCTTCCCCAGATTCGGAGAACTGGGAATTGAGACCAGAGATTTGCAAATTGCAATTGTAAACATTCCAGCGAGAGCAAGGCAGGGGAGGAGATTGCTGGGGCCTTGACAGAGATCTTTGTATCCTCTTTAGCCACAGCCAATGTTCCAGAACATTGGAGAATAGCCAATGTTGTTCCTTTGTTTATGGAGGACTGCAGGGATAATCTGGGAATGTCGAAGTCAGTAAGACTTACATCAGTGGTAGGGGGATTATTGAAGAAGATTTTTAGGATAGGCATATTTAGAAATGAATGGATGTATTAGAAATAGTCAGCATGGGAGGCAGGTCTTATCTCAAATTTGAATGGAGTTTTTTT